>NC_137196.1:10293553-10618553 GCF_960531495.2 Zeus faber | reverse complement strand
AATTTTAAGAAAGTTAACATTAGTTTTTTTTTACTATTATATATATATAATAGCGATCAATCTTGATTGATCGCTTCAGTCAAATCTCTGTAATTGATTCATTTCATTGATTCATGTTTTGACAGTTTAGGGCAACTGTTCATGTGAAAAAAAATGTTTAAAAACCTGGCATACATGCAGGGTTTATTGTAATATATTGATTGTAATATATTAATTGTAGGTATAGATGTGTGTATATATAGCTACAATTAATTACTCCTCGTCCCAAATATTTTTGCAATGCATTATAAATGTAAGTACTCTTGCCAATTTAATATTTTCAAGGAGGCTGATGTAGTCTGCTGAAAGCCTTTCTTAGTATCTTTCACATATATTCCTACTAACATTTTCATACCACAAAGTGGTTGTGGTTCTTCTTCCAACATGATTTTCTTAATTATTTCTGGAATAAGTTCTAATCCACAGTGGGATGTGGAAAGTGTTTAAAAAGGAGACAGAATGTGGTACACACACACAAGATAAATGGAAATCATCATCTCAAATGCAATTTGTCAAACTAAGAAGAATTTCCATGATTTCATTGAAACAAACTGCACTTTTTTATTAATTAAGATATATACCACACCATGTTTAACAACCCTTATCTTGAACAGTCTGCAGAAAAACACACTTATTTTCTCCGCAGAAACTCTTAAAAACCCTCAGAAGTGAACTTACTGTACTGTGTGCCATATACAGTCTCGATAAAAGATCCGTGGACTCCAGCCGCATCATTTTCACGTCACTTTACACTAATAATAATAGCATTGCTTCCATTGGTCGCTTAGCCCTCCATCAACTGAAAATGCACAGCGGTACAACTTCCACAGCATCCGTGTCCTCCGGGGCAGCCGTTGCTAAGTAACAGGGACTAAGAAGGATGGATGTATGGAGACAGAATAGTCAATCAGATCTGCTATGAGGTTTGTTTGTTTGCGTCTGCCCACTATGCATCTTCATTTCCGAGAGCAGCGGGGAGAATGTATTCTTTTTTTTCTCCAGCCGTAAAAAAATATGTAATTTGTGATTAAATTTCCCCATTTAACACATAAGGGCCTCCATTGGAGGCTGGTTTAAAAAATAATATTAAAAAGATGATAAATTCTCCCCACCTACCCCTCAAATTGTGCCTATGAGCGCTTCATCTGGAACTTTATATTGAGGAATACCGAGGGCGTCCTCTTTAACTACTTGGTATCTATAGGTCAAAGGTCACCTTCACCCTCTGGGGATTTATCTGCTCTGCATCGCGTCAGTCGGTGTGTTTAGAGGTCCGTGAGGTAAACTCTTATCTTCCCCGCACAGGAACGAAGCGGCAGATTGTCACTCAGATGCGGACTGGACGCTCCGTCGAACATAGTTAAAAAAAACACATAACAGCCATTGTACATTCCTTCACCGTCCTCGCAATTTTGATTCGCAAAAAAAAAAGAAAAACGGTTTAAAAAGGGTTTAAATTCATAAACTGTTTTTTTCCCCCGCAAAATATTCCCCTTTAAAAGGTCTCGAAACTTGACTCAACCCAATAGATTTGTTTTCGTATAGTTTCACTTAATTCAAAGTAACCCAGCCACTTTATCACAGGTAGGGGTTTCCCGTGGAATTGGGCTATTTTTGAAGTGTTGTGATAGCAACGATTGTAATGCTGTTGGACTTTAAAAGCAGGGTGTATGGTTTGGCAGGGGCATATTCTGAGTTCTGGTATTGGGCTGGTATTTTGGGCGGGTTTTATTTGCCGTTTTGGAATGGTTTTGTCACAGATCTGGCAACCCTGATGACAAGTGTAGCTCATAACATTTATTCGGGTTATGTTCCATAATTCGTGTTATGAGCTGGACTCTGCCGTGAAGTGGGCTCCGTAAACCATTCAACCCAATCCAGCTCACGTTCTCCACTCTGGCAAATATATACGCATATATATTTATCGATAGGTATATTAATAAATTAGTCCAGAAAATAAGAAAAGGATATGTCCGCCGTAGAGCTGATGGCAGTGATTTGTTTTCGTTATGTCACTCCTGGCTGGTAAAGTACCAGGAAGCTGCTCTCTGATGCGTGTGGTAGGTCTATTTGGGTTTGGGGTTGGTTATGGTGGTTGTGAAATGATTTCGAATATTTACATCATGAACTATATATTGAAACGCTTCCCCCGACAAAAATGATGATTTTTAACTGTCTCTCGAAATGAAGTTATCAAGGACATTTTCTTAAAGAATTATAAATTCTAACTGATTCCGAGAGCATAATTCATTAAATTAAGGATGGTGAAGCCGTGACGGTAGGAATTTGCAGTTTTAAACCGGCTTCTCGGCATCTCTGTGTTGCCGTTTTCCCCCCAGGTCTTCTACAGCAGGAGGCAGTGAAATATGCTGGTTTCATACAGCCTATTGATTTTGCCCTCGAACAAAGACAGTCGGAGAGATTGAAGAAGGAAGAGGGGAGTGAGACAAATGAGATATAGATGAACAGCGCTGGCCAATAGGAATTCTATTTATTTATCTAATGTAAGCCCTACCTATTAAACCCTGTTGTGGCAGCCATTTTCCCGTGCGCCTCACATCAGATGAACTTTGGCATTCTGATTATTTACAATAAGCAAGGAGCACGCGTCAAAACGGCCGAAGTGGAAGTTTCCAACACTGTGGAGAACTTTTCACTCGACTATTCTCTGTGAGTACGAAACAGAGCAGCAGAGACCGGAAGAATTTGGAAAGATGAGAAAGAAAGGAGGTGGAGAGAGAGAGAGAGAGGTAGAGAGAGAGAGAGAGAGAGAGAGAGAGTTGGGATGGTGTTAAGGTGATTAGTCTGGTGGGTTGGCGATAGAGAGGGTTGATCAATAACTTATTGATCTCCTCTGGTGAGTGTCAGGGGGATAGTGGGAAAGAGAGGAGAAGTGGGGCGGTGGTGGGGGAGGAGGGTGAAAGGATAGGGAGGCAGCGAGACCTAGGTTGACTTTTAAAGATCCTTTAGTCTGCGGATGACAAATAACCCCTGAGATTGGAAAGGAGAAGGGAAATGTGGAGGTGAAAATGCATCTACCCACACATGGGTACCTACACACACACACACACACACACACGCACACACACACGCACATGCACACGCACTCGAACGATATGTTGTGATTGTAGCAAGTATTTCCCAATATCAATTAAACATTACAGAGTAGTTTGGTTGCAAACATCATTTCTTAAAGTAGTGTACAAAAAATTGATATTGAGCTCTATGCAGCAACATTTCCTAGCAGCCCATTGCTTTTAAGAATTCCTCTGGGCTCAAAGGGAAAGGGACACATGCAAACGTATGCTCCCTCTGAAGATATTTTCATGGAATTTGCACAAACAAGCAGAAAAAACGAATGCATACGTGTGCCCACATTGACGCAACACCTTGTGATGTACTTTATACTGGAGCGTACAAGCACACACACACACACACACACACACGCACGTGCACGCACGCACGCACACACACACACACACACACACACACACAGACAGACACACACACAGACACACACACACACACACACACACACACACACACACACACACACACCGCATGTTCCCAATGTAGCAAATATTTCCCCAACAACAACTGAACATTAAAGTCAAGAGTGGATGCAAAAATCATTTTGGTAATTAGTGCGGAAACTATTGAGTTCTATGCGGCCGCAATTCTGAGCGGACAATTGCTTCCAAGAATTCCTCTGGGCTCCAAGGATAACTGAAGCAAGCCACATCCGATACTCGCCCTCCAGTCTCTGAAGTGCTTCAGCGTTAAGTCTATTAAAAAGGGTGACATATTGAAAAGGCAACCGTGAACCGCTACTGTACCTCTCTGTTTGTCACCCCCGCCCCATCTTACTGCAGACCAGTGGGCAGACAAGTCACTGAATACTGAGCAAGAATGTTAAGATTCAAAATGATCGTAGGAAGCAGAACTAAACATTGTCCTTAAAATGAATAAACGCATCGTATGACGTATTTTTCTTGTACAGTACCTTACATGGTCAGAGCTCCTCTCTCCAGCGTGGAGGTTGTTGGAGACTACTGATGTCAGAGTATTTTCTAGGTGAGATAATGTAACAGCTAAAAACAACGTTCTCCGGGTGAAGATGTGATGTAAATTTGAGTAACGAATCCCTGCATCGAGGAAAGCATGAGCGTACATTTCCCTTTACCTGGACATTGAGAGCATATACTGTATAAGGGGCTAACCTCAGTAGTATGGAATGTCAAACACGTTTCAACGAAGCATTCTGTAAAGCTAAGTCCCATTCTGTCTCTTGCGATAGCACTGCAGTATCGCCAAAACACGCTCTTCAAGTTAAAAATGTCACTTTTTGATCGTGAAGTATTTCATTTACGGAGGATGGGAGAGACCAAGGTTTAAAAAAAAAACAACAACAACAATAATACAGAAGTTACAGAGTCTTCGATGGAGCTTGATTACAACACAACTTCCCTAAGTAGGTGCTGTATAAAGGAAGATTTCTTTTTTTTTTTTTCAAACCACCCGATCATAGAGTTTTACATATTACTTGCCAATATTAACGTTATATATTGCATTTTAAAAATGTCCATATGGATAACACCGCCAAGACGGCGGCTTGTTAAAGGGGGGGGGGGGATGCGACTGCAGATCAATCCTTGTGTACGTCATAGGTAATAACTGCTGCGGACGACGGTTGCAGACATGAAGAAGCCTTTATAATCCAACACCAATAAAGTCTATGGCACCCTAGATGGTGTGTGTGTGTGAGTGTATGTGTGTGTGTGTGTGTGTGTGTGTGTGTGTGTGTGTGCGTGTGGCAATTAATTGCGTTAATTCACAACAATTTGAAATGCCACTGGCTCACACTCAAAGTTGAGGCTATTTTCTCTGCGCTCATTTTTCCGCTTGGTTTTTCTCAGCCCCCGTGGGGTGTTTTGCTCACCTGTGTAGCTTTAATCTGGCTGTCATTTTTAGAAATCCATCCCATGTCGGGGGAGGTGTAATCTGGACGACACATTTAGGGGTCAAATTTGATGGATGAGGAGGCAAGGGGTCCTTCGAAATGCGCCAGAAGCGAGAGATGGGGTGTCAGAGTGGTCAGAATAGCAATAACAGTCGTGGATGGCGTGGTGCAGGAGATGGAGCGGGTCGTCCAGTAACCGGAGGGTTGCCGGTTCGAACCCCTAACTGCTCTCGTTGAGCATGGTCCAGTTGTACAGTTTCTGTCACCATCAATTTGTGACATATGCATATGAGGCATGTATTGTAAAGCACTTTGAGTGGTCACAAATTTGGAAACGCACCATATGAGATGCAGTCCATTTACAGAACAAGCCCTCATCTCCTCAAAGCAAGCACAACTCTTCGGAGAGGACGGGGCGTTCTCCTTGCATCACCTTTTTAGGTTACCGTCCTCTTTTGAACCGCCGCACAGAACGTCTTCTCAACACGGCGTTATACAAGAAGCCATTCATTAAAAGTGAACATTACCACATTGCACAACCTCCTCCCTCTTGTTTCCTCATCTCTCCGAAAACCTGTCACTCTCTCCTCCCTACATCCGCGCCTTGTGCACAGCATTCTCCCCCCCATGCCTCTACATGCTGTGCAGTGCCCAACCCAACCCCAACCCCCCCGGCCAGAGTCTTTCACTTTCATGCGGGCTCTAAAATGAATGTAGATATATTGACAGGTCTGCGCCTGGGAGTGATAGATCACGGCAGGGGAGGAATGAGCATGGCTGCCATGAGAACACACCGCGCTACCGCTCCTCGGGGACGAACACCATATCCCTATCTGCTGTATGCCGCAAGTAATCAGTGACGCCGTCGCCCTCTTTCCAAGAAGCGTCATCGCAAACGGAACGATTAAAATCCATTTGACACTTAAGTTGTTTCCTTGTCTCGAGTATCTTTCAAAAGGCAACGGGAAGAGTGGTCTCAGTTGAGTACAAGGTGGACACTGAGTAGAGATTAGTCACTCAAGTTAGACTAAATAAAAGGATGACATTAAAATATGAATGACCAATTATTACTATAATTTACTGTGGTATATTTATTCCGATTTTCCTGACGTGTAAATGTCACGTACAGTGGCTCTGATCCAACAAGCCTTTGTAAAGTGGGAACGGTGCTGCATACAGTGCGTGAGGGGCTAACGTGGTCAATAGAGCAATTATATAGATGAGGGTATGAAAAGGGCAGATGATAGCCAATCAGTGAAGTGCTTTTACTGTCCTCTAGTAAGAGCTGACCCCCTGACCCCAGATCACAGCCTTTAGGCAAAGGGCCACCAATCTGGGGTCAGAGGGCACTACATCACACCGGACAAAGAACCGTTGCTATGGTAACACTGCTCACCAAATACTGGTTAGGTGTGGCGTTGAGATTGGGAAGCAGACTACACTCTATATTCAAAAATACAGACGCATATTCACAACATACTCAATTTTCCGTTCCTGCAAAAGTGCATTCCTTTTATTTGTTTGCCAAACTAAACAACTAATCCTTTGGAGTAGGAACCCTACTTTAAGAATCAATTTAAGTTTCAGCTATCTTGCACCATCTTGTGGTAGCATAGTAGTATGCAAAAGCGCAACTGTTAAATTCTCTCTCTAAAGCGCTCACACCAGAAGCGCATTTAGCGCATGTGGTCGAAAGAGCTGAAAGTATACGGTTACTACGACATGTATGTATGTATGTATGTATGTATGTATGTACAGGTATGTATGTATGTACAGGTATCTATGTATGTACAGGTATGTATGTACAGGTATGTATGTATGTATGTATGTATGTATGTATGTATGTATGTATGTATGTATGTATGTATGTATGTGTGTATGTATGTATGTATGTATGTATGTATGTATGCTCCCTTTATTACTAAATTTACTATTTAAAATATCTTGGTGTAAAATAAGCGTTATGGTTATTACATTTTTATGTATAAGATAAACTGGTAAACTCTAGTGTCAGAATCTCTTTGGACATTTTTCATGTACAAGGAATTGGTTTTTTTTTTCGGCGTTTTTTCAGATCTGCATAACAAATCTTTCACAAGACCTAGAAATGGCTCGCTTAAGAGTTTGCACATTGCTTACTGTGGATGCATCATTGCTAGAGTAAAGCAATGTTCTGTTAAGCAAATAGCTTAGCAGAGTTTTCTTTGCCTCAGTGACTCAGAGTTTTGCTTTGACAGCTTTCATTCAAAGTGACTACATTTATCTTTCCGAAATTACAGCTTATTTCAAGATCTACTATAATATCACAAATTGCTTTAAACCCCAATATCAGGGTATGTTGCAACAGTTGGGGTAGCAAAGCAAGAAGCATGACACAACACGAGCAAACAGGAAAGCTAAATTAAGACGTGTGTCTAACTGATTGTGGCTTATTTATGGGGCAATAATCAAGGAACCTTTAAATCTCACAACTGGGTTGTGATGCAATCCCCATCAGACAACGGCGGCGAGGTGTTAAAGTCGTGTATAAAGAAAATATAATACAAGTTAACTTATTTAAAGCATAATCTCTGCTAATCAACAAAAGTAACCTCGGGTTTGCTTGTGCAACTCTTGAAATGCAAAATGTCTTGCACGTTTTTTGTTTTTCAAATAAATAAATAAAAAATACACAAGACCAACCTTGGCAGGCAGATACAGGCAATTAACGTGCAATATATATGGGCAATAATTACATGTGCCGCCGTAGCTTGTCTGGCAGGTAGCATTTCCAAACGTCGTTTCTATCGTCATAAGAATCCTAGGTCTGACAAAAATGGGATCAACTAGAACTGTGATTACCTGCATGCAGGAGGCTACAGGGGATAATAATCTACGAATCCACATCCATACCACAGACATATGTACATTGTCTCAAACATATACCAAATAATTGAAAAAAATAACAGCTACACCAAATGTCACACATGTTCTCCTTCTGATCTCTGGTTCTTTGCATATTTTCATCGTGTCCTAACCTCTACATGTGTGCAAACTGACACTGACAGGGGTTGTTAAAAAAAATAAAATATAAAGCAAACCAATCTGACCACACTCACCATGTTCAGAAATAGATACATTTATACCCGCTTTAAATAGTAAAATTGTTATCATGTGGTTGGCTAATGTGCATATAACCCAAAACACTGAAATGTAAAAATATAATTTTCAAACAAACTGTTGATCAGCTGTTTATCGTGTCATTTAAGTTGTGTTTTGGATGATTATTAGATTTAACAGTATATATTTGGGGGAACCTACAAAATTATGCTACAGATGAGCGATAAATGTAACAAAGTGAGAGTGTATGTATTCAGAAAAAACTACTTTGGGATAATCAACAGGCATCATGAATTTGAAGAAATGGATCAAGAGTACTTTTTTTTGTTTCGTTTTTCAGAAAAGATTATAGAACCCAAGTTTGTCAGAGAAATATTCACAGTTACTGTATATGTGCTGCCTTGCTGCCTGCTGCTTGCAAGTAGCATTCACAATCATTTTCACAGAACAAACACATTCCTATGACAATTCAAGGTGAGACCACAAGGAATCAGCTAGACCTAAAATTATCTGCATGCGTGACACTAACAGCAGATAATTATCGACAAGGAACCTATATGAATGTAGGCGATAATTAGTGAACTTAGTAACATGTGAAATCAATACGTTTTTATTATTATAATTCATCAGGTCATACACACATTTGCAAAATTTGCTGCAGAAACCTGTCTTCTGAGTAAACCCCCCACAGCTTTCCTCAGAACATATCCTACATAACCTGTCATTTATTTGCAGACACTACAAGTCTTCACTGTCTCATGCATAACTTACATAAATAACATAAATTAAATAAAAACATTAATTTAATTATCTTCAAATACAGGCTTGTTAAACAGGTGGATAATTTAACTAACTAAGGTAACATTAACTATCTATACTTATATAAAAAAAATATAAATTCAAAGCTTTCATTTGTACTCCAATTTTGCACGAGTTGAAGTAAAAGATCCAGGATTATAAATTTGTCCTCAAAAACATTATCTTTACTTTTGTAATTGTTTAATTTGATAACCCATCTACTGCACTAGTGTCAAACAGCATGATCAGTACACAAGTGTTCCTTACAAAAGGGACAATAAAAAGCCACTCTAAAATGTGGCACTCCAAAAAGTTTTTGTTTTGCAACACAATGCCACCGATGCCTCAAGTTTTGCGGGAGCGTGTCATCGACATGCTCGCTGCAGGAATGTCTGTTGCCAGTGGACATTCCTTGTCATCAATGTCCATTTCTCTACAATAAGCCACCTCCAATGCCATTTCAGAGACACACCAGCTCAGAAGTGCTACATACGGTTACCTTCCCTGCAGGATCGTCTGAGACCAGCCAAATGGACAGCTGATGAAATGGCTGGTTTGCACAATTGAATTTCTGCACAAACAGTCAAAAATGTTCTTTGGGAAGGTCATTTGCGAGCTCGACGTCCTTATCAGGGTATTGATCTGAATGCCGTTCGGTGTAATAACCGACGTAAGTGGACAACAATTCACATCTGATGCCCACTGGCGTGCACTGTACAGCCTCGTTGCACTGTCTGCAGCCATAGACGATGGCACTGGCACAAGCATCTGTGCTACTCCTTCACAGCGCACGCTCCCTGCGGACCTTTCTTTTCTGAGAGTTTCTCACAGTCATGCTGAGACGTCGCTCCCTCGGGTACTGTTGGTTGAGGAGCACTCCTTGCTGTGCCAGGTCCTCTAAGCACTCTTTGTAGCCACTCGTGTACTTGTCTGTGAATGTTTTTCCTCCAGCACACCTCACAACCATGTATGCATTGTAGCGTCCGACAGCCAAGAAGAATCAAAACCTCCTCTGCAATTTCTTTGAGCGATGCTGGAACTAATAATATCCAACCATCTGATCCAGCAAATCAACACCTTTCATGTATTTTTAGTAGTCGCAAAGGCATGCTGGCACTACACCCTCGGCTTGGTTGTGTAGTGAGATCATGGTAATTAGACAAGACCATGACAGCCCTGGTGTCCTGCCAAACACAGAAAGTGAGGTCGTCCGAGGTTTGCCCAACGAAGCTTGCTTGGTCAGCATTTTGTTTTTTTGGGAGTCCCCCTCTGTTAGCATGAACAGTGTCACAGGCATCCAGTCCATGGCTCTTCATGTGCTGGAAAAGCTCCACCCATGAGTAGAAATTGTCCATGAAAATGGACAGATGAGACCCATAGTAGGGTCTGGATAGATCCATGACACGGTGAGTAAGACCCTTCTCCTGCGTCTCCTTACACCCCTTGTAGACTTGGAAGTTTGTGACATAGCCAGTGGAGCTCTCTGCCATGACCCACACCTTGACCCCCCATTTTGTTGGTTTTGAGAGGGAGATGCTGAGGGAAGGCGAGTCGTTCCTTGAATTTCACCATGCCCTCATCCAATGACACAGTCATTCACCTCAGAGTGACTGAAATTGACTGGTAAGGTAGTAGTTGAGAAACCATCTTTTTTTCCACAGTTTATCAGAGCCTATCCACATCATGTGTTTAGTTGTCTTGTACTGTAGGTGGAGATACTTTACCTGAAAATGCACATCGGTATTCACACAGGTAAGTATTTAAGTTGCTTTGGATGAAAGCATATATGACGGTCTGGAACCCTATTCTTTTGTTCAAATTTGTATTATTTTTCTCCTAGGCATTTTGCCGACTGAAAGTGCCACAGCAACAGCCAAACCCAATGAGGACGAATGAAGCGTCGTTGTATTTGGAACAGTCCAGATATTTTGTGGTCCAAGTTTGATCCACATCGATCTTTTTGGAGCAGGAATTAGTGAAAAAAAAAAAGAATGTGGAGCCAATGTACTGGAAATAGCCAAACTAAGGGACCTGGGTTGCCAGAGTGGGGTGGGCAGGGGTGGTGGAGCGGGGTGCTTTGTGACATCCTTATTTAATTTGTTTTATATGTATATGTGAGGGTGATGGGGCGAGGTGCACGGTGCAAGGTGCATTGCTGTGTATTAGTTGCTTCGTGCAGGATCAGGAAAAATTGTTCTTTTTCTTGTGCGCAGGATCTCCTGTTGTAACGAGAGACTGCAGAAACTGATGCTGCGTTCCATGGGCACTCAGAAAATTAGTTTGAACTGATGCTGCGTTCCATGGGAACTCAGAAAATTGTAATCCGGCTCGATTGGAAAAGTGATGCTGCGTTTCATGAGAAATCTGTAATTTGACTGTAACGTGATTAACCTGGACCTGCATTGCTTCCTGCAGCTAAATTTATTAACATTATTATCCATCACCATCATGAAACATCATTATTATTATCATCTCTCGGAAGCCACTTGCGAGTACAATATCTAGAGAGACAACTTGAGCCAGGGCTGCTTTTAAAGGAAACTCAGAAAACTTTAACTCGTGCTGCGTTTTTAACAAAACCCTGGAAAATATAATCGTTCAAAGAAGACGTTTTTACACCGCAGGAAGTTCAAGGAACCACTGGAAGAACCAACCTTTTGTTCTGTGTCACCAAGGAAAGATCGTAATTCTAAAAACACAGTTTTTCAGGAATATTTAAACTTAACCCCAGAAGAGCAACATGCAGGGATGTAAGTGCACATTCAATGGTCCAGACATAAGTCCACGGTGTTTGTAACTTTTGCTGTATTTCACAGAAGCCAGAAAACTGTAATAAGTACCTAAAACGACTAAACTTGACCCTGTGTATTGCTGCCTGCAGCTATATTCATTGTTGTTGTTAACCTCAGCAGAGACCCCTAGGGGCGGAGACCCCTATTGTTTTTGTACATGAAAAATTGATGTCATGGAACCGCCATACCCACGGACATGATCAATAAAATTTGCATTCAGGGCAGTTCCAACATGCCATCCTCTGAGTTTGATCCAAATCGGTCAATTTTTGTAGGAGAAGTTAGGGTAACGCTTTGTAAGACAGCCCAGATTCTAGAGTGTAACTTCCCATCACTTACTGTGTAACTTCCTTGGGGAGTGTAACGAGTGTGGCTAGGAGCCAATTGCAGCACAAAGACAAGCAGGGATATTTGGTAATATCTTTTATTTGTAGAGCAGACGGAAGACAGGCAGGGGGCAGGCAGGATACATCGTCGGGGACAGGCAGGTTCGATAATGAGGAGTACAGACAGAAGACAGGCGGGGGGGGGGGCAGGCAGGATACGTGGTCGGAGCGAGGCACAGTCGGTAGCGAGGAATCAGTCCGGAGAACGCTGGAGAGTCTGGTGCAAGCATCGAAGACAATCTGTCAATGGGTGACTGGTGAGAGAGGCATATATAGTGGTTAGATTGCAGATCTGGAACAGCTGTGTGCGCAGGTGAATAGAGTTGGGCTAATGGGACAGCTAAGGAGAGGGAGGGGAAGGTAGAAGAAGGCGGAGATCATGACAGAACCCCCCCCCCTCAAGGGACGGCTCCTGACGTCCCAAACAAACGAGGAAAAAAAAAAAAGAGGGGGGGTCCGGAGGAGGGCTAGCACTCGTCGGAGACCCCGTCCATCTCGACGTCCTCCGCTAAATGGGTCACGTGATCCTCATCGGAGTAGTCGGAGACCCCGTCCATCTCCTCATCTTCCGCTAAATGGGCCACGTCCTCATCGGAGGAGGGACCCCCAGGGTCGACATCCTCCACCTCTGAAACATCTGTGGTCGGGAGGGTTGACCCAGTCTGGAGGGCTGGTCAGGATGGCGCTGATGGAACCTGGCGGACTGGATATACTCCAGGTTCTTGTTGTCAGTCCACACCAGGAACGGCAGCTGGGTTCCCTCTAGCCAGTGTCGCCACTCTTCCAGGGCCAATTTGACGGCGAGAAACTCCCTATTCCCGATGTCGTAGTTCCTCTCGGCCAGGGTCAAACGCCTGGAGAAGAAGGCACAGGGATGAAGTTTCTGATCGGAGGCGGTTCTCTGGGACAGGACAGCTCCGACTCCCACGTCGGAGGCGTCCACTTCCACCACGAACTGCCGTTCGGGGTCAGGCAATACCAGAATGGGGGCTGAAGTGAACCGTGCCTTCAGGGCCAGGAAGGCGTCGTTGGCGGCAGCGGACCACAGGAACGGCACCTTGGAGGAGGTTAGGGCTGTGAAAGGGGCCGCCACCGTGCTGTAGCCTCGGATGAACCTCCGATAGAAGTTGGCAAAACCAAGGAAGCGCTGGAGCTGTTTGCGGGTGTCCGGGGTGGGCCAGGTGGCGACGGTGGAGACCTTGGTGGAGTCCATCTGGATGGTCCCCCTCCCTACAACGTACGAAGACTAACTTGTTGAGCATGTCCCTGAGCACGTCATTGACCAGGGCCTGGAAGACGGCGGGGGTGTTGGTGAGGCCAAAGGGCATCACCAGATATTCGTAGTGACCGCAGGGAGTGTTGAACGCCGTCTTCCATTCGTCCCCCTCTCGAACCCGGACCAGATGGTAGGCGTTGCGTAGGTCGAGCTTAGTGAACACTGTGGCCCCCTCCGGGAGTTCGAAGGCTGATGAGATGAGGGGCAGGGGATAGCGGTTCTTGACCGTAATGTCATTGAGACCATGATAGTCAATACAGGGGCGAAGCGACTTATCCTTCTTCTCTACGAAGAAGAAGCCAGCCCCCGCCGGGGATGAGGAGGGACGGATGATGCCCGCCGCAAGAGCGTCGTTAATATAGGTGTCCATGGCCTCTCTCTCCGGGGCGGACAGGGAGTACAGGCGGCCTCTGGGGGTGGTGGAGCCAGGCTGGAGGTCGATGGCAATATCGTATGGCCTGTGCGGGGGAAGGGATGTGGCCTTGGCCTTGCTGAAGACCTCCCTGAAGTTGAGGTACTCGGCGGGGACCCCCAACATGTCGGGTGCAGAGCTGGAGCTGGTGGATGGCTGAGATGCGGCGGCTTGCTTCAGGCAGACCTGATGGCACGCAGGACTCCATCCCAGAATAGCCCCTGTGGTCCAGTCCCACAGGGTCCCAATTGCAGCACAAAGACAGGCAGGGATATTTGGTAATGTCTTTTATTATAGGATACGTGGTCGGAGCGAGGCACAGTCGGTAGCGGGGAATCAGTCCGGAGAACGCTGGAGAGTCTGGTGCAAGCATTGAAGACAATCTGGCAAGGGGTGACTGGTGAGAGAGGCATATATAGTGGTTAGATTGCAGATCTGGAACAGCTGTGTGCGCAGGTGAATAGAGTTGGGCTAATGGGACAGGTAAGGAGAGGGAGGGGAAGGTAGAAGAAGGCGGAGATCATGACAGGGAGTGTAACTTCCTGGAACTTACGTGTAAGTTCATCGTCTGATTCATAAATGTATTTGGATGAAATGCAAGAAAAACAAATGCTTTTTCCCTCATGGCAGTTGTGACAATCATTTTTTATGCATGTGAGTTCGGCAGGCAAGGGTACAGTATGGGCACTGCATGTAAAAATGTTATGCCTTTACTGGTGGTTCCACCATGCTTGCTTGTAAACTGTATTCACTCCTACAAATTACGTAATATCAATACCAGAATAACTTGGAACTGTCGTTTATAATGGGGACGGGGTATATAATACATGTGTGTTTTAGACTTGATTATTTTGTAATACACTTCAATAATTGTACAGGTGGATACAGCTTCAGAAAGGGAAAAAAATATATTTTTTTCACATAAAATCAACATGCATATGTGTTTGTCAACCCTGTTGCGAAAATATCAATTACTATTTGATAAGGTTTTGAATCCCTATTTACAGCAAATCTGATATACTATGAAAGATAAAATCCCCCTTAGCACACTTAGTGTGTTTGTAAAGTGTGGCATTTACGGTATTCCATTTACAATTGACACTTTCAGAGCATCTTCTGTTTTAAGAAAAAATTTGAGACAAAATAATAATGCCCCAATTTCTTTGAATGGATTACTGGTCTCTTTTACATATAAAATGAGTTGATATTCCATTTTCCTTTTCATTTTTTTTTTGTTGTATTACAATATTATACAAGTATCGGGGTTGACACCTCAGTCACAGGGTTGACAACAGTTACTGTATTGGTTATACTGCTTGTTTAAGTTACAGTTAGGGGGGCGTAATGGAGTTATGATGGAACATTCATAAACCTTTAATTCAATATGACTAATCTGAATATTTTGGAGACTTATTTATTAAGAGTTTTTAGGATAGAAGATGATGAAAAATGATGATACTGCAGATGTAAATGTAAACCAATTGTTTTATTCAAAACTTGGCTTGGCCTTAACAGAATAAACAAAAGCCTAATATTGTATCTACCGTGCCTCCTCAAACGCAATCGGTGGCGCCCCCGTTAATAGCAGCAGTGAAAATTCCTTAAAAGAAGAGGACACTTATGTCTTTTCACTATCAACATCATAAAAGGGAGATGATTTCACTTTCTGGAAATTATGTAACTTTCGGAACAGCCCATTATCTCTGAAGGAGTGTTTTTGTTGAAAGTAACAGGGTTGACGACAACCTGGGGACCCGACTAAATTGCTGCATTTTTCAACATTTTACACATATTAAGAATAAAACCCATTCATGAGTCATGAAACGACACTTAAGGCTTTATATAACTTTACGTTTTTATATAAAGGTTTGACTTTTTTGGCGTCAATAACTCGTAAAAGTATAAAAATCATACCAAGGTACAGGCCATTTTTACATTTTTTGCAAGATGCTTCGCACAGAAAAAAGTGTTTAAAACCCTTTATAAAAAAAATAAAAAAGTTCATGTGTTTTAACATTACGATATATATGATGGATTATTTTTATTGTTTCAAGATTTCAAGATTTCAAGATTTTTATTTGTCACATACATATACATACTTCCATACGTATATGCAGTGAAATGTAATGTAATGTTTTCGATTTTTCTGTTAGATTTACACAGCAGTTTTGTTCGAGGGACAGAAAATGGCACGTTTTTGTATCACCGCCCATATATCTAAAGGGACCTGTCTAATATTTCCGTAGCAGAGCCAATGTTCTTGTGTTGCAGTGGGGGCGGGTCATTATTGTTGGTTGCACACTGCGCAGAGGCGTAATGGAGGATATTATCTTTATGTTGCTCTATCATATTGTTCAAGAAGATGGGAATTAAGTGAAGACTTGCATAGCTGGAAGTTTCCGTTCTTACTCCCACTGAGTTAACGCAGCCACTGAGGCACACAAGGTCATCTGTACCTTCTGTACCTCTACATCGTGTGGCCTGGGTTCGATTCCCGCCTGGGGCGCTGTTGGCACCGTGCTCCGGCGGGTTATCTCCCAAATAGGAGCCTTTCTGTGTGGAGTTTGCATGTTCTCCCCGTGCACATGGGGTTTCCTCCACCTAACGTCAGTAAGGACCCCCACCAAAAACATGCACCCATCATCGTCTGACCAGCGATGGACATATGGAACCAGGTCCCCGGGCGCGTCCAGGTGAGGAGGTGGTGGACACGATCCCTACGTCTGGGCCACGCTCTGCTAGACAAGTCCTCCTGTTGTGCATTTCAGAACTGCATTTGGCCCGGTCTCATGTACAATACAGTGTGCAAAGTATTGACATTTTTCATAAATGTTTTTGTTCTTGACTGTTTCCTTGTCATCAACACTTTGATAGCTCACGAAAGCAAATGGGGTGAACACAGGTAAAGGTTTAATGGTTCGTTTATCTTCATTCTGCACACTGAAACCTCTCAGGTCATTCACCTTTCTAACATCCCTAAAGTAGAACAGTAATGTGCACTTCTTGCACTCTGACTATGGTGGCCAAAAGGCATAAGACGTTTTGTGTCAGAAAAAGGACACAGGTGGTTTTCTGGGGAGGTATGTATACGTATTGATGTATTTTTAGAAAAAAAACTTTATCTCAAACTTTAATTTAAAAGTAAAGGAAAAGAGGGATTGAGTGATGAAGAAGAAAAAAAATGTAAAATAACATTTAAATTAAATAATAGCTATATACCCTATATACACACCAGCCTTCACTTATACAGATATGACCATGATGGATAATCTCACAGGGTTATTGCACACATGATTGTAATACACATCGACTTTACAGCGCAATATTTTATGTTTGGAGTAATATCCTACACACCGTAGGATATTACTCCAAACATAAAATATTGCGCTGTAAAGTCGATAATGGCACAGAGAATGGATTTTACAGGATACAAGCAGGAATGGCACAGGATGGTTGCACAGTATAAATATATAATTGCAAAGGGTTAATTGCAGTTTAAATATAGATGATGTATATAAAGATATTTTATACAATATAAATACATAAATGATGGCTGACATATCGTTATAAGGATGATTGCAATTATGAATATGAACAATGTAAATAATGTAAATGATGTGTACATATGTCAGCTTTCCTACTTTGTTCTCTCCGCTATTCCAAACACTTCGGTCGGAGTCGGGATGGATGGAGCGCTCAACATGGTTTATTCTGGAATAATGGGACACACACAACCGTAGTTGTACAGCATTAATGGAAAGGTGATGAGACGTTCACTCCGGCTCGCACACGGCACGGGATTTAACAACTACTGTGGATTATTCTTGAATTGTGATCGTATAGTATATATACGTTTGACATAAAAAGGGTCACAAAAATATAAAGAAGTAAATAAAAAGAGATTACATGTAATAGTGAGTTGCCATCAACAATAAATGCAATTATTTACAATGACAATATTAAATGATAACTCCCATTACATTACTATAGACTTCTTACATTAAAATGAAAATGATATTCTCATCCCAAAGCTCCGTTTTATAAATATATACTATAACGACAGCCTATACAAAATGACATCTGCGAGTTTAACTCAGGAAATACACACACTGAAGACAAACAGTTCAATATATAAAGACACCTGGAATAATGGGACACACACACAACCAATGTTGTATGTTCAGCATTAATGGAAAGATGTCAGACGTTCACTGGGGCACACACTAGAAAGCGGGGTTCCATGTTCGTGGACTAGTCGGCCACGTGCGTCTCAGTGCTTGTTAGAAGCTAGCTGAAATGCTACTTGTTAGCATTGCTTCCAGGGGGATATAAATATAAATCCTCCTGGCATTTCTTTTAAGAGTCATATTCACAGTAAATGCTTATAGTTTAACATGTTATATGAAACAGAGATATACGTTTATACGATATACGATATACGTTGTATTCAACGGTCAGTTGGTGCTTTAGTGAACCGGAGACCCATTTACCACAGCATGGGATTTCCAACTACTGTGGATTACCGATAAAGCGCTGCACTTACTACGAAACAAACTCAAAATATAGCCTTACTGCCTCCGTGTGGTGAAAACCACATAACATAAAATACAACTCTGGTGAAAGAACCATGGTCGCAGTCCCAAGTTTGACAGGAACTTAACTATGAACTAAAGTTTTTAATAACACTGAAATGAATGATATCAACAACATAAACACCAGCTACAACTAGCAACGGCATCGCTATGCAGTTGCTTGGGAGTGGGTGGAACGAGGAGAACAGATCCAACCATCTTCTTTGGCAGGTGCATGCTGCAGCCCCCTACAGCAATAGATTTTAACCACACAAACGGTGCAGTCTTGGTTGTGGCAGGCCACCATGTCGTCCTTGCTCTCCGGTCCACAACGACGGCGCCACACCCCTCACAGCTCTCTTAATCTTGCTGCACTTCCTTGCTGCTGTGTTAGGGTTTTTTTTTTTTTTTTTTCTAACAGGCTGTCTAAGGGCAAATACCCTAGTGGAGATCACATGAGAGCAATGTGAGAGCTAGGATTCAGTGAATGTTAGCAAACAAATTATCCGTAAGTTTAACAGCCTATAAGCCTTCGAGGTTAATGGGTTGTGCAAATTAACCTATTTAACCTTTTGCGTTTTTGTGAGATATCTATCCATCTGGTTATTCCCTTTGAGAGTGCTCTGTATTGCGCCGGACTCATTTTATGATTTTCCATATTTTGTTTTATCTGGTTCTCACGCCATGTTTGACAGCATGGATTTGCAAAGGAGATGGCCGTGACCAAAAGAAGGCCTTTGTGTTCGTGATTCTAACCAGGGGGGCGCTCACACCCTCTGAAGTGGCGATTCAGAACTCAAGAACAAAGTTCCGGAAAATATATATATATTTTTATATATATATATATATATATATATATATATATATATATATATATATATTTGTTACATTTACAATTTGAACACAGCTATTTTGCTATGTTAAGGCTATTCTGTTCTTGTTTTTTTTATTGTCTTTTTTGACTATAATTAATGATTTTATAACTGCATTTTCGATTTTGATTGCCGTGTAAAACAGACCCTTGTTTCCTTTGTTAAGATGCTAATTTATGAGTTAAGATATTTTGTTGTTTAAATTTTATATAATACCATTTATAAAGTACATTGAGGCTGTCATGTAGTTTATGACATCAAAGGTAGATGAACCAAACAGCTCCAGTATGTCTTGGGTCCCTTATTACAACATGAGAAGGGGACCACTCCTGTAATGTTTGACAGTGTTTACTGTGATCATTTGTTTTAACACGGTAGTTATACGCCGGGAGGAACAGCACATACCTTGTTATTCTGAGTACTTACAGGGGAACAAGGGGTTAAACGGTGACAACTTCATAATCCGGACCACCCGCTGTTTGTTTCCCTGTACTCACAGAGTAGTATTACATGACTATATTGGTCGTTTTTCGCCCTTGGGGTGACAATAAAACTAGGCCTTCCGGAAAGGTAGGTTGTACTTTTTCTACTCCAGCCTGTGCGTTATGAGGTGCGGCGGCACTGGATTAACACGCCTGCTCGGAGCTCACCTTCCAAAGTATGGCCCATTTCTCAACCTGTTATTCAAAATCATACATTGAAGTAGACATACGCTTGAGTAGACAGAAGCATGTGTTTATTCTGCACTTTATCCGTGTACATTCATGCTTCTCACGAGGAAGGGACGCCGTAAGCTCCAGGAAGTTACGCTCTAAAACCCCTGCCTTTGTATTCCCCGCTACCGTCACGTGACAGCGCTGCAGACCTCTGATTGGTCACAGACAAGCGCGCAAGCGCTTCGCGCACGTGCCGGATGGCGGCCTGACGTGACCCCTGTGTGTGTGTGTGTGTGAACGCCGTTCAGTCGAATCACTGGCGCCTTCGATCAGACTTTCGAGGAATGTAACCCACAAACTCGTTACATGGGCAGAAGCACAGAGGAGTAAAGACAATGGCCCTCAAACACGAGGTCGGCGTTTCGTTTAGAGCGCGGATAATGTAGTTTACAGTCTCCCTGAATTGAAGTTAGTTGTCACGGACACCATGCAATACTACACAGGGATAAGTATTACTCATTACTACTAATCTTTATTGTGTTTGTAAAGAATTAGGTAAGAGTATTACCAGAAGGCAGTTGGATGAAACAAAGTGCAGCGTATTAGGCATTCAGGCATCAATTTGTTTGTTTAAATTATCTCTGAACAATAAAAAAAAAATTTAAAACTAAAATACCCGTTGCGGTCGGCAACAATGTGGGCGTTGGTGCGCTGGCCAGAGAGTGTGGTTTGGGACTCAATGGAATGCTTATTCCACATGCCTTACATCATGCCATGGGATGAACGCTCATGCACAGCGTGTTTTGGCACGGGTTCGCACCTCACTGAGCGGCTGACATCCAGGCTGCTTCACACCGGTTACCTGCAGAAAGTGGAAGAACTTGTTGGAGCTCAACCATGACGACGTCTTGAGAAACGTTTTCGACAACTGAAGCCCCGACAAGTGTTCTCAAACAAACCCACAACTCTCCTATGGAGAGGTTTGGCAACGGCGCAGAGGGGTGTCTGGATGGATGGGTCTACAGCACCGAGATTTACATCTCAAATATTGTGTCTGAGGTGCTTTAAAATATATATATATTTAGCCCATAGTTCACTCATAATATGTCACAGTATATTTATAGATTGTTGCATTGAAGTGTATTCGTTTCTGGTTTAAGTGTATTTGCGTGTGGATTATTTTTGTTTTTTTTATATGGGAGACTAGGTAAATTAAACTGTTAAACCACTGACTATTACTATTTCAGACGCTTAGTGGTCATTATATTGACAAAACATTTTTGGTGTGACGAAGAATAATTGTGATTTCAGTGGGATCTGGTGTGTGACAGTGCCTGGAGGGTGCCGTTCACACACTCCATATACTTCTTTGGTGTTTAAGTCGCATCTCTCATCAGTGGCTAGCTCTCTGACAGGTAAGCTGCAATAAAAAAAAGACTGACACAGGTACCATACAGAAATACTGTACAATAATACCTGTACATATGTCACATGCATGCCACTGAAATAGACTACACAGAGTAGCCTATTTCAGACCAAGGGTACATTTACATTGAGCCTTCAGGTTGTTGCTGTTGTTTGACCCTTCATAACAATTCAATCGTTCCCCATGGTGTGATTTAAAAATGAAAATAGAAATTTCCTGATCTGAAAATCCTGATTTGACAACTCCCAGTTGAAATGAGAGAAGCTCTCATTTCACAGAGGACCAAATTACTCAAAAGTAAATAATTAAATGGTTGCATTTAGAGCTCCAGCCCATTGGTTGAGAATCACTTTTCTATGTTTGTAAATGTTGGTAAACACATTATTTCTAAGCCTTTCAATGATACATCTATGCACCCAAAGAACAACCGCCAAACTGTCATTTTATGAGGCATTTCTCAAATGGTTGACATATTGTGTTTGTAAAGAATTAGGTAAGAGTATTGCCAGAAGGCAGTTGGTTGAAACAAAGTGCAGCATATCATGCATTCAGGAATCAACTTGTTTAAATTATCTCTGAACACTAAAAAAAAGAGAAAGTACCCATACCCGCCGTCGGCAACGATGTGGGCGTTGGATGCGCTGGGCAGGGAGTGAGGTTTGGGACCCAGTGAAATGCTTTTTCCACAGTTGTACCTGCTTTACATCTGGCCGCGGGATGAACGCTCATGCACAGCGTGTTTTGGCACGGGTTCGCACCTAACCGGGCGGCTGACATCCAGACTGCTTCACACCGGTAACCTGCAGAAAGTGGAAGAACTTGTTGGAGCTAAATCATGACGACGTCTTGAGAAACGTTTTCGACAACTGAAGCTGTATTTCTGGCAGGATATGATTCAAGAAAGAAAAAAAAAAAAGTGCATCGTAATCTGTACAGCTGTGTAGTTTTTATCTTGAAAATATACTCTACTGAGGAAACACCGAAATGGAAGATCTCGACGAGGTCACCGCTTTTCTGGGAGACTACGGCCCCTTCCAGATCACCATCCATGTGCTGCTCAGTGCATGTGTCATTCCACACGGATGCATGGGGATGATCATGATTTTTCTCGCCGATACGCCCCAGCATCACTGCAAGCCACCGATCCACTCTGAATGGAATACCAGTGATTTTGGGGCTGACTTTAACGGAAATTGGAGCCAGATCGGCCCCGACAAGTGTTCTCGGTACAGACAGACCCACAACTCTTCTATGGAGAGGTTTGGCAACGGCGCAGAGGGGTGTCTGGATGGATGGGTCTACAGCACGGAGATCTACATCTCAAATATTGTGTCTGAGGTACTTTAAAAATATATATATTTAGCCCATAGTTCACTCACAATATATCACAGTATATTTATAGATTGTTGCATTGAAGTGTATTCGTTTCTGTTTCAAGTGTATTTGCGTGTGGATTATTATTCTTTTTTAATATGTAAGACTAGGTAAATTAAACTGTTAAACCACCGACTATTATTATTTCAGACCCTTAGTGGTCATCATATTGACAAAATATTTTTGGTGTGACGAAGAATAATTGCGATTTCAGTGGGATCTGGTGTGTGACAGTGCCTGGATGGTGCCGTTCACACACTCCATATACTTCTTTGGTGTTTTGGTCGGATCTCTCATCAGTGGCCAGCTCTCTGACAGGTAAGCTGCAATAAAAAAAAGACTGACACAGGTACCATACAGAAATGCTGTTCAATAAAACCTGTGACATATGTCATTTTACAGAGGACCAAATTACTCAAAAGTAAATAAATAAATAAATGGTTGCATTAAAAGTTTTGATTCATTTTATAAAATCTAAATTTTTGTAATCAGATTTTTTTGGGATATTCCATGAAAACATACAAACGGACATTAGCATAAACAATTTTTAATGGCCACACTGCAATACTGCTGAATTGAATTGATGTTTTTATTTAATGTTTTAATTCATAATAAAGCTTTTAGTATTTACAAATCTGCTTTTTCACAGTAATAGGCTGGATTTCCCAATGACACGTTTTCGAAATACGTATTTTTAAACACATATTACCAATGAGCTTTATCATAATAATAGTAGACCTTTTCCAAACGTCATTCAACAAAAGAAGGTGCGGTCTAACGTGCTGTGGTTGTAATGGTAAACTAGCACACTATATAGTACGCCACATTAGTGTTTAGTTAACCACAAATAAGAAAATAAATACTAAACAAAAAAAACATACTGTATCCAGTGAAATATTTTAGTATGCGAACACTGCACACTGCACTGGCAAGCATATCCCACAATGCATTGTGAGGGAAACCTTCCACCACAGATTGAGGGTGGTTACCCTCGAGGCCTTTTTCCCTTTTCTTCACCAGAGGGTGCAGGTGAAACGGCTTCCCTGTCTGTGTCCCATGCGTGCTTTGGCCTGCTACATGGACCGCACCACTCCAATTTGGTTGTCGGGATAACTGTTTGCAACCATCACATTGGCTTATGGGAACGTATCACGACGGCTTATGAGTCGGCAGGTTGGGCTACACCAACCACTCTCCGTGCCCACTCTACTCGAGGCGGGGCAGCTTTGAATGCCCTTTTTAGGGGCGTCAGGGTCCAGGACATTTGTACGGCGCTGTCATGGTCGCCGCCGTCCCCATCGGTCCGTTTCTACCTGCACGACAGTTTCCGCAGGGTCCCTTTTCCAGTCGATGCTCTGCATTGCAGCCGAGCGGACTTTGGGAATATTCTCTTTCACGGGCCGCTCGTTTCTGACGTGTTGCCTTTGTTTAGTGACAAACACTCTCTCTGTGGATACAGTGTGTGTAGAGTTGCTTCCCATTGGCCCTTCAGTGGGGCACGATGGATTGCCAGGGTTGTGCTTAGATTATGTTTACTGCTGGGTTTTGGCTGCTTAAGCCTGCACCCTGCACCGTTACGCACTTGGGCTGTGTTTGGGTCCAGCAGGGAGTAGCGTATCGGGGGTCTCCGCTCCTAGTATAACAATTGGAGCGTAGCCCCTAAGTGGCGGAGCCTCCTGACATAGAACAAGAGTTACTGTAGCTTTGTAACTACAGTTCTCTGAAGGAGGCATAGCCCCTAAGGGTTTTATTACCCACTGGACCCCCCATCAGTCTTGGTGAATTGTTTTCGGAAGAAGAAGGGAGTACTTCCGGGGTTTATATTGGCTATGCTGCTCCATCCTAATTGGCTGAAATTCCATTGCAACTGAAAGGTTTTCATGGAATGTTTCAAAATATAATGGACTTTTCATTACTGATTTAATTATTTGATTTCATTCTGTGTAATTTGCTCCTCCATATTATTTCAATTTGCTATGTGATTAGGGCTGTCGGGATTTGGGAGACTTTTCCCCAAATAAATTCCTGGTGGAGGTTAGACTAAATTCGAAGCATTTAGAGCTCCAGCCAATTGGTTGAGAATCACTTTTCTATGTTTGTAAATGTTGGTAAACACATTATTTCTAACCCTTTCAATGATACATCGATGCATCATTGTGGGGATGGTAGCTCAGGCGGTAGAGCTGGTCGTCTAGTAATCTAAAGGTTGCTGGCTTGATCCCAGGCTCCTCCTGCTAGCATGCTGTAGTGTCCTTGAGCAAGACACTTAACCCCTAATTGCTCCTGATGGCTGCGTCTGTCGGTGTTTGAATAATTGTAAGTCGCTTTGGATAAAAGCGTCTGCTAAATGTAGTGTAATGGCCAAACTGTCATTTTATGAAGCATTTCTCAAATGGTTGACATATTGTGTTGCAGGTTTGGCAGAAAGCCAGTGTTTTTTCTCAGCATGGCCGTACAAATAGTCTTTTCCCTGATACAATCTGCCTCCGTTAATTTGACCATGTTCTGCGTCTTCAACTTTTTGAGAGGATTGGCTGAAATATCCAGTTATATGGCATCATATATACTCGGTAAGAAACTATTTCCATCTGTATCTATGTCTGATGTCATTTCTCCCTCTTCGTTGACCTTCCCCAAGTCCACTTCTGAAGCAATAGCTAACATCACAGACAATCCCAAGGTCAAGAAATTATTTGTCACTTACATACACATACGGTCATACATATATGCAGTGAAATGTCATGACACCCGGTGATGATGCACAATCAGCTCTGTAAGCTCTAAAAATACTAGCTTGCAGAGTTTTAGAGGACTGGCAAAACAATGAGGTCGTAAACAGCAGACAGATACATCCACACTCGCAACAAAGACTTTCAAACTGAACATAGAAGAAACAAGAATGTTGTTGGAGGATTTTTATACACTCGTACAACCGTACGTGCAAAGTCGGCAAAGTACTGGAACTACCAGACAACACAGCTATTTATCAGCATCCTAGGAAGTACAATTGGGGTGTGTTTAAACCTGGACTTCATAGATTCAGTTGTCTCCGCAAGCGCCATAGTCATGATAACATAGGAGACGGAGAATATCAGAAAGGAGAAGGTGTAGATTAGAACGTCCTGAAGAAGGTCCTGGGCTTTAGTAGCGGCTTCTTTTCTTAAGTCATTCTTAACGGCACGTCCTCCCAAATAGGCTGTACATAATTGTCATCAGTTCAGGTTAGGTTACCTAACCAGCAGATAAAAGCAAAAGCTAAGTGCCGACGCGAAAATGAATAACATCCATTCAAAAGTGAATTATCAACTGACTACAAAGTGAATGAGCGCTGGTGACCTTGGTTTGAGATCGGTTTCAGTCAGTTCTGTCTAACTCCTGTCACACAGTTCTACAAAGGGTAACTATTATTTCTGGTCAAAAAGCTCCCATGAGTCATTTTTTTCTTTTTTTGGATCAGGGGCCGAGATCCTTAACAAGCGGACCAGGATCTGCTACAGCCTAGTGGGCCAAGGCTTGTGTTATTCCATCGGACATGCCTGCTTGCCTCTCATGGCGTACTTCATACGAGACTGGAGGATGCTGCTGGTTGCTGTCACCATCCCTGTCTTCCTTTATTTCCCACTGTGGTGGTAAGTTACATGTGCTGTCTGATCATTTGCCACCTTATACGTGCTTGTCGTCCATCATAATGTCGTACAAAATAAATGATAACAAGTTCAGTTTGTGCTTTATCAATGTCGTCACTTCGCAATCCCTTTGGAAAACAGGGTCTGCTGTAGTGTTGGGGAAACACCAGTGGGCAGCACATCGTTGGTCAAGATTTTAGTCTTTCTGAAATACTTATAGCCCCCAAAACCCTCCTCCCTATAACAGTTACTGGTAAGAACTGTTGTTGCTTTGGTGATGGTCATTGTCTCCTAACGTCTCAACATTTAGGGTGATCCCAGAGTCTCCACGTTGGCTTGTGACGATGGGCCGCTTTGAGGAAGCAGAAACAATTCTTCGCAACGCGGCCAAGAGGAACAAGATCGCTGCTCCCGAGGTCCTATTTGGGGCTGACGACTTTCACAAGCTAGTGGTACCAAATTCCAACTGCTAAAGCAATGGCTTTTGTTAAATGTGTTCTGTGCGGCGGCTCTTGTTCAACGCACACAAAGGCACTGTATGGCAGCTGCAGTGCACAGAACGACGCTCCTGACTTTTTTTTTTTCTGTCTATGATTCAGCAAAGTAAAGATGAAGAACAGAAGCAAAATTACACTTTTTTGGACCTGTTCAGGACAGCCAATATGAGGAACATGACGATTGCAAACATCATTCTGTGGTAAAGTCCTCCCTGTCGTCCCTACAAGTTATACTAACTTTTATTTTGAATTGTATGAATACCTTTACTAATCCTTTTACATTAGCAGCTTGTGGTTTGTGGAGGTGGATGTTGAGGTCACCATCCTCTGGGATGGATGAGAGGAGCTTGTCCAGTTCCTCCACACAGCTCCTCAGTCGACCTGGCGGACGATAGATGAGGACAATGTACATTTTAACAGAATCAGTAATAGAAATTGCGTGATTTTCAAAGAAGAAAGGAATAAAGGAATACATTCTTGGAGGTTATCAAACCTGTCCCGTCTCCTCGCCCAGTCGAGCGTAGGGTGGAGATGGCAGCAGGGGTTTACGCGTTCTCTGTGCGATGTCACCTTTATTCCTTGAATGATAATAAGATCCTGTTGTCCTTTCCCCGTCAGGGTGAGCTCTGCCATGATATTCTACGGTCTCTCCATCAACGTCGGCAATATGAGCGTCAACGTCTACATCAGCTGTTTCATTTTCGCGGTCACCGATATCGTTGCGACGTCTGCCATTTGGCTGCTGATCGATCGAATGCCCAGACCCATAATCCTCTTCTGCACTGAGTTATTCTGTGGCATTGTGCTTCTGCTTATCATCGTGATTCCTCCAGGTCCGTGGAGGGGGGGGGGGGGGGTTTAAAATGGACATTTTTAATAAGCACCTAGATACCACACGCTTGTTGCTGTTCTGTTTACTGTTTTTATTTTTATTTTTCTTCAGAAATGCATGTCATAATTCAAGTCTTAGCCATGCTGGGGAAGCTCTGCGTGAGTGCCGCCTACTCCCTCTTGTACTTGTTCTCCATTGAGCTGATTCCAACCGTGGTGCGGAACAGGGGCTTCGGTGTGCTCTCCATGGCCGCACGCATCGGCAGCACCGTTTGTCCCTATGTGGTCTACCTCGGTATGTGGTTCCCTTTTCTCCCGCAAGGGTGAATGGAAAATTTACGTCACTTGTCTGTCCCAGCGAGCGTCGGGTTGGATCCTGGGTTGGATCCTGAGATCAAACGGCCCAAAGGAAGTGGCTCAGGGCATATTCAGTGGTGCTCGATAAACACAAATGTGCACGTACCTGTTAGCGGAAGAACAGACTTTTGAGTTTATTATTTTCTTAGAATACTTGAAAAACAAAGACAACAGTGTCACAATGAATGAAGAACAATTCTATGTTTAATATTTCTGTGGCTATAAGTGATTGTGTTGTGATGCTATTGCTTAACACCATAACAAATCTATTGATTTAATGTCCGTGCAGGGTTCATGGATGATAGGGTTTTGTGATTTTGTGGCTCTTCTGGCTTTGCAAGAATAAACTTGTAGATCATTTGGATATTCACACTGTGGACGGACACTCATATCATTACGGAGTTAGTCACGCCGACATGAGCGTCGCTTACAGCGTAACGTTGCCCATGTTGTAGTAGACACGGGTTCATTAGTTAATGGAGACAGGTAAAACTTGGAAGGGCAGATCTTGAAATGAAACACAGCAAAGTCAATGCAATTTGCTCTCAAGAGGCTTGCACTTTTTAATTAATGAGATTTGGGGGGGGGCTTAGAACTTACCTTAGAACTATTAATGGTTCCTTACCTTGAACTGTTTTTATTATAAGCGTAATAAGAAGATACTATGGAGCCTGAAAACAACATCTCAAAAAGACTACAGCTTATCAGGCAACTCAAACTTAATCTAAAATGAATGTCAACCGAAAGCAGTGCAAATGAAGGATATTGCTTTGATTCAAAACCGACCCTATATAAATCTAAATTAGTTTTACATTTTATCGTCTTGGCGAGATATTGAGAAATTATTCTACAGAGAAAAATGTTGTATCTTGAAAATCTGTGCATCACCAGCATCACATCTATGTGGGGTTACTGGAAATTACTGTTATTTTGTGATTAATGATGACACTGGATATCCCACTTCAACAACATTCCTTTCCCAATGCTCCGTACTCATTTTGGTAGCAGTAGCACACGAGACACCCCAGTGAATGATAGTTTGTAATAGATTTAGCCTCATTCCAACTGTGAGAATTGTAAAACAAAGTCATTTTGAGTACACGTGATTTGTGTAATTTATTCTCTTGTTCGCTGCAGGGCTTTACAGCAAGTTGCTTCCTTACATTATATTTGGAATCATCAGCATTCTGGCTGCTGCTGTGAGTATGACCATGCCTGACACCCGGCACTCCAAATTCCCTGACAACATCAGCCAGGTTCAACCAATCAGATGGTGTGTATACTGTGTCTCTCCGTTTGTTTGTGTATATTCATCTGATGGAAAACTGAAAGCTTGTCTCTGTCTTTGTGTTCCGTTTCTGGATACGTTGTTAACTAAACAATTTTGCCCCATTTTCTTTGTTATAGTTTCTGCTCAAGAAAGAAGTTGTTGCAACCAGATGACGAATGACAACCATACGTGTCATTTCCCACACAAATGTGATTTTTTTTTTTTTTTTTTTACTAAATATGATTACAGGGTACCACTGTGAGGCTTTGCTGAAGAGTGCTAGTCAGCTGGTTGGACTACTAATGACAAATTGACTTATTTTAAGTCGCTTTGGATGGAAGCGTCCGCTAAATGGCGTAACGTAATGCACATATACAATGGGGAAAACAAAGATTAACCAGAGGACATAAAACACATCGGACGCAAGATGAAACGTAAGGCAGATGGGTAAAACCATAAAGCAAGATAAAACCCATAAAATAGCCATGGGCCGAAGATAAAACACATGTTCCCATATAGGGACGCTCTCTGACAAAGTCCTGTAGACCAAATCAAAGTGTTTCACGTGTACTTTAAAACAACGCCACACAGGCAAGCTGACCTCGATGCCATTGCACATTTAATTACGCCTGCCAAACTGTTCTGAACAGTTGAGGTGTTTAGGAGGTGGACGGCCTCAGTGGCGTAACAAGGTGGGCCCTGGAAAAAAATTATATTGGTTGGACCATCCCCACACGCACATGCACACCCTGCTCTCCGCAATCTGCCGGGGTCGGGGGGGGGGGGGGTGTCCTTTACGCACAGTGCTTTTTGTTTGCCTTGTTCAATACGTAACGCACACAGTTTTTATTTTTATTTTGAGGAACGGGGGAAGGGGACGCACAGCGGAGCGCATCGTTGGCGCGCCGATGGGATGGGCCCCTCGCAGCCACTGGGGGCCCCTAACGGCCCCTAGCGGCCACTGGTCCCCGGTGCAGCTGCACGGGCTGCACCGGCGGTAGTTACGCCACTGGACTGGCTCAATAATATATCCGCTGTTTGAGAGCAGAGATGTTAATGCTTCCAAGTTCAGGGTGGGGAATTAAAAAAAAAGGTGATCAATCAGGTAAGACGGGTTTGTTTGAATTTGAAAACAATTTGTTCGAGTCGCGTTTTCACCAATACCCAGTTCACACTTATAAATACGAAACTTGAGTTATTTGATTTTTCTTTTGTTTATTCTCAAGGTAAAACTTCCATAGTCATACTTACGTGTTTGTTCTGCAGTTTTCTCACGAGGCCATGACTGTGGGCCAAAGCACGATGTCGGGGGAAACAAACATCTTTGTTGATCTGTGCATATCAAATACATAAGCTGTGGAATCAGCGTAGATGGACCAACATCACTTACATGGCCAGCATGTGTAGGGGCCTCCACTTATTTCATCTTGACACAACTGAAGGAAATGAATGGCATTTATGTTGATTTTGCCAATCAAGCATAAAAACAAAACGAACAGAAGTGTGCATTCACTGCATCACAGTAAGCCTGGGACTTGTGCTGTTCTCGTTCTTTATGTCGCTGCATGTTGTTCGATAATCATACAACACCCGCGATACACATTAAAGAATCGTGGATTCATATATGATTGTATCATTCATTTAATGGGTCTGTAATCACCACCCCCCTCTTGCTACTTCACAAACGCGGTCATGGCTTTTAAAATAATAACGTGAAGTGTGTGTGTGTGTGTGTGTGCGTGTGTGATTGTGTGTGTGCTTAAAGAATTATTTGATGTTGTAATTCACAAATATATACATTAAATAAAAAATATGAACAAAAAATGAATATACGTGTCCATCCATAAATCGGTATTAACATTTTTAAATGGAAAAAAAAAAAAAAAGAACAACTCGTTCTTTCACGACATTCGTTTCTTTTAAGACGAGGCAAAGCTACACCGGAAGTACCCAAAGCAGTACTTCCGGTCGCGGTACTCCGGTTCTCCACTAGTCGGTGCTGGTTCCCCCGATCCTGTGCATGAGATTTATGCTGCATTTCGCTAGCACTCGGAAATCTGCAATACCGAAGCGGTAGTCCCGGTGTTCTCAGCTAAATGTGTGCAAATGACATTGTTCGAGAAAATATAACCCCCCCCCTCCGCTGTGAACATGTTGTTCGGCAACTTGTGAATTCAAAATTGTCAATCGTCTTTCCGGGAGCTACAATGATACGGATTCGATCCGGAACTCCGACTTGGGGTCGCGACTTTAAATGCCCGTCCCTTCGCATTTCGGTTTCCCGAGGAGGAGGTTGGATTTCTCCGAGTTCCGACCCCAAAGAAACGCGGCATAACTGTCTACAGAACCGCACACCTGCCAATAGGAATATACAATGGAGGATTAGACCGTGTTGGTTTAAATCATTTTATTCACAGAAAACAAGACTCAAAGGCGCCATAGTTTATGGAAACGCGCACTTTCTTGGTGTCAAGCTGAACGCTGTAGTCGGAGCTATCATGCAACAGCTAGCTAGCAGATGATGTCAGCTAACAGCAGTGGTGAGCTGATGGCTTTGGTTCAGTAGTAATCTTTGTACTGTACATGTGTGAGCTTTTCCAATCAAACCTAATCTTACTTTGACATTTTGCAATTCGTGTCGTGTAGTAGAGCTTGTAGAGTTTAAAGTATTACATTTGACGTCACAACTTTGTCATCATTGTTTTATTCGCCTGCCTAATTGCATTCCTAAAGGTCCTACCTAGACCCCCGACCCCAAACGTGGTTGTCTATAATGCACACAGATTAGTAACTAGCAAGAATGCTAAATATTAAATGTAATCATTTCAACTCAGATAGATAAGGGTAAATAAATGAAATGATTACAGTGGTGATAATAAATACAATTGTTAAATATGAATCTAATTCATCCTTGCTTGCTTTCCAGGTCTCATAAACTGTCAAAGGGTGCCTGTGTCTGCTCTTACACTGACTCTAGATTGACACCATGCGGCGCAATTCATCTTCTGATCACACCCATCCTGAGAGATAAGTCAGGAAAGTACCTGCCCTGTAATACAAGACATACAAAAATAAACCACATTGATTAAGACTGGGTGAAAAATAACGGCTCAACTCAAGACTGGACGTCATCTGAGAGAAATATGGCTCCCAAAAAAAGACCAGGGCCCTTAAACATTGCTCCGGCTGGTGATGGATTATCTACATCTTCCAATATTGATGTGGCTTCTGAGTAAGTCGTTGTGCTTGGCCGACATAGGTCTCTCTCAAAATTCAATCTTGGTTTCTCAATTAAGGCCACTCAACCGCAGAGCTGAATGATTATTTTCTTTCTATCAATTTCATTTCCTCAGGGCCAATTTAGAGGCGCTGCAGAAGAAACTGGAAGAATTGGATCTGGATGAACAGCAGAAGAAAAGGTTGGAGGCTTTCCTCACCCTGAAGGCCAAAGTGGGCGAGTTAAAAGAGGATGACTTCTATAGAATCTGTGAGCTTGGTGCTGGAAATGGAGGTGTGGTTAACAAGGTCTGCCACAAACCATCGGGCCTCATCATGGCCAGGAAGGTAAACCGCTGATAATTTGATTATTGATTGACATAAATTGGTAAAATTGTCACAATCTTGAAATCCTCTGGTCGGGTCTTAGTAATAGGAATCTTTCTTGGATAGGAAAGATGCTAATATGTTTATTTGCTAAAGGAGAAATGGAGAAAAGTAAAAGGGCGAAACAAAGCAACACTATATTCCAGTCGATATATATATATTTTTTCTTCTGGACTCAACTTTTAGTATGGTGGCCCCCCTAATGAATATCCTGGAAAGATTGACACAAGGCCAAGTGGACCAAAATGTCATTTTTGCACTGTCGTTGCAAGACAGGATCAGGGCCATTTTAACCCACAGCGATACTCTTCCTTGCATCCGCTCAGCTAATCCATCTGGAGATCAAACCGGCCATCAGGAACCAGATTATCCGGGAACTGCAGGTGCTGCACGAGTGCAACTCCCCCTACATAGTGGGATTCTACGGAGCCTTCTACAGCGACGGGGAGATCAGCGTTTGCATGGAGCACATGGTGAGACAAAGTCGTTGTTTTTTTATCACATGAGCGTTGGAAAAAGTAAAAGAAAATATATAATATTAAAGATAATGGGATTTTGTTTCTGACCCTCTCCCACAGTGAGCTCCAGGCAAGCCCAATCAGAAATCAAAACCCCATTAAGACAATACACTTTAATGTGGTTTCCGTCTAAATACTATATTTTCATTAAGCAGTTCAGTGTATGCCTGGTCTTTAGCCAGAGTCTCCTTTAACGAATCCAAATTATCCACTGGCGTATTTGAAAGGTCACACAGGAAGTTGACCCAGATGCAGAAGCTGTTAGTTTTACGCAAATGAAGCTGCTGGAGTGTGACATGGTGCATTGTGTTGGGTGTTTGAGGCGGATGCTCACACGAAAGGTGTTTCATATGAAAGTGTTTCATATTGAAATACAACTTAAAACCAGGCCTGTACAATTCCAGGTTTTGGGGAAAATACATGCTGTTACATCAAATCACAGTAGTACATTTTGATCAATAATTTACATTTATCGGCTTTTCATTCATGATGATTTATCAAGTAAATATTGGTGCTACAGGTCAACAGACAGTATTTAACTTTTTTGTAATTTATGATAAATGCAACATCAAAATCTGCACGGTGGGAGTATTTCACTCTCAAGGGTGAGCTTCTAAAGATGGAATGCAAAATATGCAAGCAGTGGTGTGCTTATCATAGTTAAACGTTGAAGAACTACAGCCAACTTACTGTACGCAAGTAAGTTGATGAAATAGTTATCAAATAGCTATCCCCATCATAGTGTGAAGCACACAAAATTAATTGAAATGTAGCCTTCATAAGTTTAAACTTTTTTTTTAAGGCCAGTATTTTGCTGTAATCTGTTCAAGAGGCAATTCCTGCTCATGGTCACACATTTCATGCAGAAGTGCCGTTTGGCAACTATGAAAAGGCCTTTGTAATTTTCAAGGCCTCATCTGAAACACTAAAGGGCGGAATGGCCGAGTCTGAATGTCGTTTATGGTAGTTAGGGAAAGGAAGGGAGCTTGTGAAATTATTTTTTGACCTCTGACTCCCTCTTGTGTTGTGTTTTTTGGTTGAACACGAATTAGCTGTGGACCTGCTCCGTGTAACACTTCTTGTCCTGTCCTCCCCTTGTGTGCTCTGCAGGACGGCGGCTCTCTGGACCAGGTGTTGAAGGAGGCAAGGATGATCCCAGAGGAGATCCTGGGGAAAGTCAGCATCGCTGTAAGTAGTGTTGCAAGAACATATTTGTTTGGAGTAAATATTTGTTAAAGTGGGTTTTTTTGTTTGTTTTGTTTTTGGTATTTTTATACCCTCTTGCTTAACAGGTTCTGAGAGGTCTCGCCTACCTACGTGAAAAGCACCAGATCATGCACCGAGGTAGAGTGATAAACCAGATGAATTCATGATTATGTGGCAGCCAAAAGTGTTAATAGTGTTATCACACCTGGGGGACGAGGATGAAAATAGAAATCACAATAATTAACTCTTGATCTTTAAAAAGGGGGGAAAAAAAAGTAACAGCCTTGACAATACGAGATTGGAAATCAGACCGATCCATTTCATTCAGACTCACGTCCTCTAACCCCTTTGTTTATGACATTCTCAGAGGATAAAGAAAAAAAAAAATCTTGTAGCTAGACATGTTGCTTAAAGCAGCGCTATGTACATTTTTGATTTGGTGCCCCCACAGTTTCTGAGTGCAATTGCACTTTTACACCACTGTTGCAAAACTCGGTCCGGTTTCCGTAAATTAATTTTACCGGACAACATTTGAACATTATTGGTCACGTTACAATAACAGTCTGTTACAAATGCAAATGTACGGGTGCCAGACGCACCACTGGCCCGTCTTTTCCGTGCCGTTGGGGAGGTGGAGCAGCTACTATACATTTTCTTATGAGCATTATTACCGGACATTTTGACCGGAAAGTTTATAATTTATCGTTTTTTTTTATAAATTTTACCAGGAAAAAAATGTAAATTACACCAGCCAAACATCAAAGACGTGACATAGTGCCATAAATCGTAAGGCACTTTTCTCCCGGTTTCATATCCGTTCACTAAAGTTACGTCGTGCAATAACAGGCGTTGGGTGGGAATGGAAGAGGTGCGGTTCTCCATAATACAGTGTACCATGAAAATGATTTGTAAGCTGTTATTTTAAGGCAAAAAAGTTACATAGTGTTGCTTTAAATGGGACCTATTGTGCAAAACTCACTTTCTCGGTGCCTGTGCACATACATTTGGGTCTCTTGACGGGCCTTCTAACACACAGACAACTCAGTCGAGTCGAGTGGAGTAGAGTGGTATTTTCCACAAAAAAAACCCCTTCAAAAACATGTTTTGGGGACCTCAGAGAACTATATGAACTTGTGTAAACAGGAGCAAAATAGGTCCACTTTAAGAAGTTGCTTAAGTAACATTTTTGTGATTGGCTTTCTATGCAGACTGCTGTACCATAAACCCCAACCTGCAATAGGTTAGATATATGGAGCTTATAGTTCATTTGTTCACAGGATTTGTCTGCATTCATATTATCTTCAGACTTTCTACTGGTGCTTTTGTTGCCAAACTTTGTTGGTGTATGATGTTGAAATATTCGCAAAATGTTTTTGCGCTTAGCCAGCTCAGACATACTTATTCATAACTGTGAGAAAGCTACACTCAAAGAGTGTGTGTGTGTGTGTGTGTGTGTGTGTGTGTGTGTGTGTGTGTGTGTGTGTGTGTGTGTGTGTGTGTGTGTGTGTGTGTGTGTGTGTGTGTGTGTGTGTGTAAGTAATATTTCATCATACTAGAAAATACATTTTTTCTATCAATCGTTGCTTAGACGTGAAGCCCTCCAACATCCTGGTGAACTCTCGTGGGGAGATCAAGCTGTGTGACTTTGGAGTCAGCGGGCAGCTAATAGACTCCATGGCCAATTCTTTTGTGGGGACAAGATCTTACATGTCGGTATGTTGGACGTCTCTACACCTACAGATTTTAAATTGATGTCCTGGTAATCCTTCTGCACTGTGGGTCAATATGAGTGTGCGTGATGCCCAGTCAGTTGACTGAGATTCTTCAAGTCGAGCAATTATTTATTTATTTATTTACTTTTTTTATTATTATTTTTCAGTCAGTGGGCATTATAATAACAGAATGAAACAGATAGAAGCTTACAAAATGCACAGGGATAACATTTCAATGGGCGAATTATAAATAAGGGGAACATTAATTATATTTTAATGTGTGAATCGTCCGGACACGGACACAAACATGGCTCTTCGTGTGCCCTGATCGCCGTGCCCCATTCCTCCAAATGAAACAGCTAAAAACAGTGTGGAGACAGGGCACAGAAGAACAGGGCACGGCTGGTAGACTTATTAAGATTATTTCCTGTGCGTAACGCATGCAGAGGTGGTGGTCGGGGAGAGAGTCACGGAGAAAGTATCACCATTACGTACGGTTTCCTTCCATCTCGTTCCATAAGGAGACTTAAAATAACCTACATCTAAAATTAAAACGCACTCTCCCGGCACGCCGTTCACAGGCAGTTCACTCGCTGGCATGCGCATCGTCTGTACCGTCAGAGAGGGAGACATGCGCGAGGGATGGCGCCCGAGGTGGCCGACTATATTGCCTATTGGGAGAGCCGAGCCAGCCGAGCCGGCCCCGCCGGGAATATGGGCGAATATTCACATTGAACAGCTGAATTCGATTCGATTTACAAAATTCTGAGTCGGGTACAGCCCAGACCACACACGACTTTGCTGTCATTATTGCTCATCTTGGGAGCAATAAGCAATATTGATGAGCAATAAACATCTTGAATTTGTGTTAATGCCTTTGTGTTATTTCCTGTCTGTTCTGTAGCCCGAGAGACTGCAGGGAACTCACTATTCTGTCCAATCGGACGTGTGGAGTATGGGCTTGTCCCTGGTGGAGCTGTCCATCGGCCGCTACCCAATCCCTCCGCCAGACACCAAGGAGCTGGAGGCCATATTTAGACGACCCATCTTGGACGGCGACGGGGGAGAAATGCCCAGCACTTCACCCCGGCCCAGAACTCCAGGACGGCCGGTCGGCGGTGTGTTCTCAGGCTTGCACAAACACACAAATTCTCTTAACTATGTCTGTTCATGCCTCGTCATAACCCTGCATGGCTGATGTGTCCTCCCCTGGCCTATTCCTCAGCTCATGGACCTGTCATGGCTATTTTTGAGCTGTTGGACTACATAGTCAATGAGGTAAGAGAGAAATTCTATGAAATACAATGAATAATACCAATCATACCACCTAGAAAAAGCAAGAATTCATGGCAATTCTCTTCTTCCACCCGTCAATGGCCTTAGAACAAATGGAGAACTTTCTCTTCCGTCTGTACCATGAACACATTATCTAACAGTTTCCTCTGCATTTTAGCCCCCTCCCAAACTACCGCATGGAGTATTTACCTCTGACTTCCAGGATTTTGTGACTAATTGGTGAGTCACTCTCTGCATGGGACCGTTGGTACATGTGGTTACTTACTAATTACTTATTATTGTTGTGAACTCACTTTTTTTAGTGCTTGTGCACGTTCATTTGGGTCTCTGGTGAGCCTTCTAATACACAAACTGTGAAATAACACAATGCAGTCAGTTATGTGAGTTGTTAGTTCAGAAGACGTCTTGAAACGAGCCCTTCAGCTTTGCTGCCCTAATATAGACCGATCAGCCACAACATTAAAACCACAACTAATGACCACTAATTGTGTAGTTCCCCCTCGTGCCGCCAAATCAGCTCTGACCCGTCGAGGCATGGACTCCACAAGACCTCTGAAGGTGTTCTGTTGTATCCCGCATCAAGACGTTTGTAGCAGAACCTTTAAGTCCTGTAAGTTGTGAGGTGGGGCCTCCATGGATCTGACTTGTTCTTCCAGCACATCCCGCAGATGCTTGATGGGATCGGACCCTCGAAGAAAACATGATTCATCAGACCAGGCCACCTTCTTCCATTGCTCCATGGTCGAGTTCTGACGCTCACGTGACCATTGTAGGCACTTTCGGCGGTGGACAGAGGTCAGCATGGGCACTCTGACCGGTCCATGGCTACAGTAGCTCTTCTCTGGGATTGGACCGGGTGGGCTAGACTTCGCTCCCCACGTTCATTAATCACCCATGGGCAGCCGTGACCCTGTCGCCGGTTCACCGGTTGTCCTTCTTTGGACCACTTTTGGTAGGTACTAACCACTGCCTACCGTGAACACCCCACAAGACCTGCTGTTTTGGAGATGCTCTGACCCAGTCGTCTAGCCATCACAATTTGGCCCTTGTCGAAGTGGCTCAGATCCTTACGCTTGCCCATTTTTCCTGCTTCCAACACATCAACTTCAAGAACTGACTGTTGACTTGCTGCCTAATATATCCCACCCCTTGACAGGTGCCATTGTATGAGCAATGTTATTCACTTCACCTGTCAGTGACTTTTATATTGTGGCTGATCGGTGTATGTGATTTCAGTAATATAGTGTACGTCACTTCAGTAGAATTAGAACCGCCCCCCACCTGAGTTACTCCACCTACAGTTGGAGTGCGACCAGACCCGCTAGTATCAAAGTATCAAATCAAAGTATGGGAACTGCTCTGTTGTTGGCTGCAGAGACCACCACAAATCTTTTAAAGGAAGAGGAATTAATACCAACTGCCTGTGACTAAACTAAAGTGTGTGTGTGTGTGTGTGTGTGTGTGTGTGTGTGTGTGTGTGTGTGTGTGTGTGTGTGTGTGTGTGTGTGTGTGTGTGTGTGTGTGTGTGTGTGTGTGTGTGTGTGACTTATTTCTCGCCTCAAACTTGTTCAGAAACAGATTTTGGTGGACTGATGAGGTGAAATCAGTGAAAGGTTACTGAGTAAATAAAACGGAGCCCCGAATAAAGCTTAAACCCCATTGGCTCACAGAACCAGGAACTTGTGCTCAAACCCCATTGACTAACAGAACTCGAGGCCTCGAGAGGGTGGCCACTCCCACTTAAACAGAGCGTCAGGAACAACGTGGATTTAGAGGCCGGTTTAGAATGGCTAGAATGCACAATTTGAGTGGTATTTTCATCTGTCCTCTTTAATACTCTAACACTCATTGTGTGTGAGTGTGTTTACATGCACACCATACTCAGAATTACTAGGATTAATCAGGTTTTTGCTTTTACACATGTAGCATTAGCGCTATTCAGCATTTTACTTTTGAGTCGGTTCTGTCTCAATGGTGCAGGTTTTCTGCATTATGGACAAAATGTAGAATCAATAAGTCGGAGCCCTCTTTAATATTCTAGCGCTTTACGGTTGCAGAACACAAGTGCTCGCCTTCGTCCCATTTTGTCCAAAAGCTGGGGATTGGACGTGGGCAAATTTGGAAAGCCGAAAGAGACCCGATGAAGTGTTTAAATGACAAGAGGCAGAGCAAAAACACTAGCCGTGTTGGAAGAGGAATCACTTTGATTGAACCGCGTGGGGAAACTTGTCATTTGCATTTGACCCATTCGATCACTATTTATGGGCAGTGGGTAGCCATAGCATTGCTCCGGGGACCAACTCCAGTTGTAGAGCCGTTGCCTTGGTCAAGGGTGTTGGCAGAAGTGTCTCACCAGAACCCTGATATTCATTTCTTTAGGTTGGGAGGAAATTCAAGTGAACATCGGAAGATTAGATGTATTATAACCCTTTTTCAGGCTTATCAACAACTTTATTTTCCCCAAGAGGTCTTCAGGAATGTCTTCAGACCATGGCATGCTGTGCCTCTAGAACCAGTGTAGACAACTTAAAGCCTACTACTCTCACCACTCTAACATCTAACATCTGGCCCAAACTATACCTGCATGTTTAACTCGTGCCCGAAACACCAACAAATGAAATGAGAATGTGTCACTCTTGCCTCTTAAGTTTCCTTCTATTCAGCTCCACAACCCATGGAAAGCTTTACGTTTTCGTCCATTGTGCTTATGTGTTTTCCACAGTCTCATCAAAAACCCCGCCGACAGAGCTGATCTGAAAATGCTGATGGTGAGTGTTTGGTTCACGGTTCCTTGTTTTGAACTAAAAAAAATCCACTGGTTTACTTTTGGGGTCACAGTATTACTATTTACATTATAGCGAAATCTAGACACCAGAAATGGATTTCTTGAGAACAATCAATAAGGGGCCTCGGATTCCTAATGTCACCCTTCAAATCTGCTTCCCTGTTTCTTCAGTATGAAGCACGCTTATCTCGCAGAGCTGTTATTCCACTCCCAGAGGATTGTGCATGCGCTGTCAATGCATAATTGTTCAATTAATTCATTTTGGCAGATAGTCTGTTCAGATCAAATAACAGTTGGGTGTAAAAGCCTCAAAGAAAAAATGTGATCATTGAAAACCTGTGGCATTCCCCCTGGTTTTGTTATTCAAATCGACGTAAAAAAAAAAAAAAAAAAATCCAGACTTGCTTTTATGATTCATCGATTATGCCAGGGAAATGAATTTAATCGTTAATAAATTTAATCCAGCATGGTTGGAAGGTGTGTGTGTGTGTGTGTGTGTGTGTGTGTGTGTGTGTGTGTGTGTGTGTGTGTGTGTGTGTGTGTGTGTGTGTGTGTGTGTGTGTGTGTGTGTGTGTGACACAATGAGATTACAATGATATTTAATTAATAAAGATCACATTGAAGATTGATTAGATTTGTTTTGTGTGACATTGTTGAAAATGAAAAAAAGAACGCTTAAAAAGTCCTTGGATTTCATTGTGTAATGTCATAATGAACCCTATTTATCAGACTTGTGGTTTTCTTTGTCCGAGTTTGTCTCGATTTAACCCTGATTTTTGTTTTCTTCTTTTTGCAGAACCATACGTTTATTAAGCGGTCGGAGGTGGAGGAGGTGGACTTTGCCGGCTGGCTCTGTAAAACAATGGGACTCCACCAACCCAGTACTCCCACACACACTACAGACTAAACACACACACACACACACACACACACACACACACACACACACACACACACACACACACACACACACACACACACACACACACACACACACACACACACACACACACACACACACACACACACACAGAGCGCGTGCACTTCGAGACCGACAGACAAGCTGCCGCACTCGTCGTCAACCACTCCTGTCCCGGGGTGACCCTCTGAAACCTCCGTTTGCATAATCAATCCATCATCCAGCCACATTCAAAGCAATTGAATCGCTTATTTGCGGGGAAGCACTTGAATATTTCTACTCACAAATGCTAATTTTGAAAGAAGCGCGGGTCAGGTTTGTACCGGATGCTCTCGAAAGTCATAAGGCTAAACACCGCCACGCTCAGAAGGGATACAAACTGTTTTTCCACTGCTGTTGTCAATCAAAACGAGACATTTCAATAATATATACACATATGACAACCTAGTTTTGTATTTGTTCTTTAGATGTATTAGTTTCCCTGTTTTTGGCATGACAACTGGGTTAGGGTTGACCTTACCCTCTGCCGCTGACCTTTTCAAAGTGCAACCAACGATATATAGAAAAAGCCGAAAGAAAGGAGAAACATACTGTGTGTCTCCGAGGTCCCAGAAATCGACCACAGAACATTAAACTCTTACCACAATGTTGTGTTTAAAAAAAAAAAAAGAAAGAAAAAAGTGCTTCATTGTCTTTTATTTTCACGCTCTCCGCTCCCATGACAGCGTTACCTACGGGATCGCTGATCGTGTGGCACCGACGCCGGGACACTTCACGTCACGTCTTGCCGGCTTCACGGGAAGAGGTGGCATGACAATCCATTATCCCCATAACGGTTAGCACAGCTGTATATGGCTATGTACAGTGAATAACTGGTTTCATCTTTTACGCGAATAAGATATGCAAAGCGTTTCTTAATGTCGGAAGGAGCGTCGACGACCGACTCAAGAGGTTGCAGTGAGGGAGGCGGTGAAATCTGGGAATGTTGTCTTTTTGGCTTTTGTCCTTATGTCGGGTTGCTGCTGAGCGCTGCTAAGTTTTGATTTAAATTGCATCAATGAGGCTACATTTTCCTTGTTGTTTGGTCTGGTATCTTTTAGGACTGAGGCAGTAGTACGCTTATTTGACATTACTGTGGACCTTGGCTGCAAGTGGGGCTCTTCTTTTTGTTCTTTTATTTCCATTTCTCAATGACATTCTAAGGAAATAAGCAGTTTGTGATAGTGGCTTTGTCACCGTAAAGGCACAATTGTCAATAAATTGGTGTTTTCTTTCGCTCTTTTTGACATGTGACCATGATCTCTTCATTCTCAAGTCGTATTCTGTGTTTAGTACACTCATCACACCACTAGGGGGTAGTAGATTAGGCTACACAGCAAAAACAAAAAAAACAACAATTTTTGTCTTTACATCAGATTTGCCACCGTACCGTGCTATGAATAGGAAAAAACTATTTAAAAATATATTGCACAGAACATGTTGTTTGCCGTGCATCCGTTGTAGTGTTGTGGTAACGAAACCAAATCACCTCTTCCCCAAAAAAAAAAAAAAAACTGAAACGCGCCCCTCCCATTCGATGTGAAGGTTACAGCAGCTCAAATTGCGTCAAATTCTGCTCGTATCTCCTTCGAGGATGAAACGTCTCCTTGAATGGAGCAACTTGAGGCTGCGGGAGAGAAGGCCTTGAGCTAGCAGGCAGATATGGGGTGTGTGTGTGTGTGTGTGTGTGTGTGTGTGTGTGTGTGTGTGTGTGTGTGTGTGTGTGTGTGTGTGTGTGTGTGTGTGTGTGTGTGTGTGTGTGTGTGTGTGTGTGTGTGTGTGTGTGTGTGTGTGTTGTGGCAAGTTGAAGGGGTAGTGATGGGAGGGAGCGTTTGTGTGTGTGTGTGTGTGTGTGTGTGGGGCGGAGGTGCGGGGGGGGCCTCTACTGCAGCAGAGAAACGGCAGTGTCTGCAGTCATTAATATGCAAATATGTAAATGAGGGTGTAATTAAGATTGGGCGTTTGTCAGTCTCTCTTTGATTGCTAATGAATTCCAATCTGCAAGAAAGGGGGAAGGGAAGATGAGCTGAGAATGAGGGGTGGGGGGGTTGAAAGAGGATGGTATTGTGCTTTTCCATGTTGCAAAAACCACGGTACGGTACGAGGAACATATCAAAATATCTCATTGGAAGCGACGGGAGAATGGATTCCTGCATGTTTTTTCCTCCCAAAGTGATAGAAACTCCACAATGCAGCCGTCATGTCACACAAACCAATGCAAACCCAAAGGGAGCTGCCGATCATGCCTATGATTAATTCTAGGATGTACATGCAGATATTTGATTTGGTTGCTCAGACAGATACCATTGCATGGAATGGACATCGAACACCGCTGCCAAAAAAAAAAAAAAAAAAGAGAGAAGAATGATTTAGCGTTCACGCAGGCGACTCGCAGTGAGAGAGATGGAGAGGGGAGAGCAGCGGTACGGAGGCAGGGTCTCAGGTCGACACTGTGGTGGCGGCGACGACGAGTGGCACATCGTGTGTCACAAACCAGGTTATTTATTTAAAAAAAAAAATTATATATTTGGGCAAAACAGCGGGGCCCCTTCATGCGGCGCTGTTATTGCCGTTTCAGTGGTCCCCGGGTACCTTTACATCTCCGCGTCTCAGCGTCTCCCTCATAAAAAAACGAGAGGACGGAGACTGCGAAATAAAAACAAATTAATCTTGTGAAGAACGTGGATAGCAGCTGCCTCCTTCGCCCTCCGGCCTACTGATTTTCTCGCTTTCTGCGCTCCCGTTTTTGGATACACCTTTTTTTTTTTTTTTTTTTTTTTTTTATACAGACTTGGCTGCTGTAGTTACTATAAAAAGGACATTAACTGTGTTGTAATACTGTGTGTTCTGGAAGGTAATAGGCCTTAAGACCTGGGGGCCACTGTTCACGGTGTCTTATACTAGGGGGGGTGGGGGGAGTTGAACATTAAGGTAAAAAAACAAATCTCTCCCGTTTATTTGTTTTATGTATTACACTGCACATCAGTAAATTGTTAAATAATACGTCAAAATAAATCATTTAGATGTTGCGACATAAAACTGATTTTAAAAAATCGTTGTTATATTCTATTTCAATCAGTTTGCATATTCTGAAAATGTTAATGAAAACGCTCAAAACAGTAAATTGCGTGGATTAATTAAGCCTTGATAGCTTTTGAAATTATTTTATAATTCATCATAAACGCGTCGAAGCGGGGCCGCATTAAAGTCTTGCGGGCCCGAGGGCCTGTAGTCTGTGGAGAGCCCTGCCTTAAGGTAGACGCACGACGCTGTGTCCTTTACTGTGTATCAAAGCTCAACCATTTTCCCAATATTTCAGCCTCATAAGTGTATAAAAAACACAAACACCAAAATAGAATCTGTAAAGAAAAGGCTTTACAGCTGATCCCAGGACTGCTCCATCTGGGTTGTTGGGGTGGGGGAGGTGTGTGTGTGGGGTGTTTATGTGGGCAATATGCAGTGTGCGGGGGGCGGGGGGCATAATGCTGTACAGGAAACAGGAAACCAGAAGTCATAACAGGAAGTCCCAGGTTTTCATATTGTACCTTATGCGGGGGCGGCTGCACTCGGGGGGTAACCCAGTTCCACGTAGGTGGAGAGAGAGAGAGAGAATCCCGGGGTGCGTGGGCACACACTTTTGAGTGCTGGCGGGTGGGGTGAAATGGAGTTCCACTATGAATCTATTTTTTGTCTTTCTTTCTTATAGTCTTGTGCTTTACTCTGCTACACCCCCTCTTCTCCCCCCCCCCCCCCCCCCCGCCCCCCATCTCGATGTTGTGGTGCAACCCTGCTGTTTGTCCTACTTTTCTTAAAGGAAACCAGCGAAACGCCGTTTGATGTCTCGTCTCGCGAAACGATACGATCACCGCCGTCTTCCCCCAGGTGTACGGGCGCTCGCAATCAATCCGTGACACCAGACTGGTTTTGTCATAATGGGGTCTCACGCTGTCTGCACGCTCTCCCACCTTTTTCTGCCGGCGCGGGCTGGCGTCAATGGCGGCGCGTCGTGCTCACACACTGTTTGACAGTGTGAGGCTGTTTTCGGAGCTCTTTTTTATTTGTTTTTTATTTTATTTATTTTTTTTTAGGTCAAGTCGGGTTCGGCTCGTTCTGTTCGGCAGGGATTTGGGGCCTCCAAATGTGAAAGAGGCAAAAATGTGTATTGAAGGTGCATTACTCACCACTGTCTGAGAAAATGGGTTGTTCTGAAATGAAACATCCACATTATGTCTCGAGGCAGATTTCCTTTACAGGTGTGTGGTTGTGCACATATGATTTTGATTGCGTCCCGTTTGTGTGTGTATGTGTGTGTGAGCCACACATGGTTCGCTGTTCTCGTAAAAGAAAAGAAAGGGGGGAGAAGAGGAGAGAAAAAAAAAAAAAAGGAAAAAAAAAAAAAAAAAAAGGCCGGCACAGATGTTAGTAAGGTTATTTCCACTCGTATACCGATGGAGGGTTTTTCTCGAGAAAATCGCAAAGAACAAGTACCGTAAAAACGAGAGCTTTGTAGGTATTGGCGGTCGGGTCAAGAAGACCAGGATCCACACGCCGCCGCTCATCCTTCAGGTTCTTGCCGTGTGTGTGTCTCGTGCGGTCATGGCAGAGGCCTGAGGAGGGTAAAAACGATATGATCAGACTGGGTTTTTTGGAAAGTGAAGCTATTTCAAATTGCCCGGTTTTCCCTCCTCTCTTGCGATCTCACGTTTGAGTACATACACTGTATGTCTATGTGTTGGACGTCACCATGTCAGACGCAGCTGTTGCCTTTTAGCTACTAAAGCAATTCGGTGAGCGTTTGCTTGGAACAGTGTTTTTAATAGACAGTGGATACACATTAACGTTAAAAAAAAAAAAAAAAGGTGAATGTCAGAGCAGATCCTTGAGGGTGCAGGGGGTGTGGTGTCTTTATCTGTTGAGGCACATGCACAAAATGGACTAAAATCAGTCATCCATCCAAAATAATAATTTAGAATATATACATATGTATGATACTGTCACTCAGTTATTTATTGAAGAAATGAGTACCACCGTTTTCCATAACTTAGGGCCTCATCTGACATCTCCGTCTTGGACTTGGTGTGCAGTAAGGTAAGCATGCAGCACAACGTATGCACGCTTTTTGTAGCTTAGACAGCGTTTTGTGGCCAAATTAAAATGCAGCCCTTGGCCAAAACCCGACTGCCCTAAAGGATATTGTTGAAATGTATGTGGGCGACCCACGTGTCCATCAAAAACCCCCCTCGCCCGATTGGTCCCGCGGTTCGATATTATCATTCCATCTTGTACTGGGCTGTCAGTCGGCTGGTGCACTTTGCGCTGTCCCCTTCCGCGAGCCGACCTAGATCCCCTAAGCTTGGCTACCGGGCGAAATGTAGTTTGTTGCATCTTTTGTTATTTTACACACCGTGTTATTCGAGGCGGTTGCGTGTGTTTACGTGGCATTTTTGACCAGTTTCGTTGTCTTTCTCTACCACCCCCCCCCCCGACAAGGCGTTTGAAATCGGACACCGCCGATGTTTCGCTAGCGTCCATCTCTCCTCTGGCGAAGGGAGGTTCGACTGTTTTTTTTCGGAGTCGTCTCTGGACGAGTGACTCGGTCGAAAAGACTCGTTCGCTATCCCGACCCTTCCGTGGCGGCACTCGGCCGTGACGGTCCACCGTGGTCGGGGGAGGCCGTGGGGCGGACGATGGACGAGAGCCAGGGGAGTCGGTCGGCCGGGCGTGGAGAATGGAGTTCTCGGAAGAATTGACTGCCGCCGAAAGCGCCTGCTCTGGTGGACCGAAAAGCGCGGATCGTCGCGCGAACGCCTCGGCCCTTTCAGCCGCCTCGGGCTGGTGCCGTGTGCCCCGTGCCCCGTGCCCCGTGCCCGGTGCCCGGTGCCCGGTGCCCCGTGCCCCGTGCCCCGTGCCCCGGCTGCTGCGCGGAAGACTCGCACGCTCGCCCTTCGGTTTCGCAGGAGTGACTCCCGAGTCGTTTGAAAAGGTCCCGGTTCGCCCCGAACGAGTCGTTCGCGGGTCTCGCGTCGCCGCTCTCCCTCGCGCTGGGCCGGAGCCGCGGAGGGATACACTTTTTTTTTTTTTTTTTTTTTTCTCCGGGGGACCGACAATGTGGAGGAGGCTGTTAAAATGTCTACTAGGAAAATGAAACGGCTACGGTCGCAACAATAACAAAAATCGGGAGTTATTGCAAAGAGTTTTAATTCCCACCGAGGTGCGTCGTCGGTCGATTTCGCGACGAGAAGCGCCAACCCCGGCACGGCGGCGGAGGAGGTTATATTCTAACATTGTCTTTGGCCCCATCTTCACCGAGCCCACGGTGCGGACCCGGGGAAGGATCCGATCCCCAACTTAGTTTTCCTCCGCTCGGGGAGCCCTTCTTCTCTGCTGGATGCCCGATCCCTAAGTCCAGGTAACGGAACACACACCGCAATTCAATCCGGCGTTTGCATGCGAAGGACAGTTGTTTCGCGCGGCCGTTTATCGCCCTATCGATCAACTTAAGCCCCAAGTTGCGAGCGCCTGGGCCGGAGGGTCCTGGAGGTCTGTCCGGCCTGGACCAGCAACATTTCCAGTCTAAACACTTCTTTGTTCCGTGGCTGTGACGATCCGGCACTTTTATTGTATCGGCACACGGCTCTAGCGGAGTTATTATTGTTATTTCCCCCCGCTTTGAATGTTGTCACCGCATATTTCATGGAAACGACACACACAACATTAATACAATTGTTTAATTCCTCAAAGAGGCGCGTCTCTCCACCTGTTCGCCACATGTTTAGTTAAATATTTGGATCAGTTTATTTAGCACACCGCCGCCTCCCACGATCCTCCACCTTTTCCCCCACAATCATTCTGGTACACATCGAAACCCTCCCACCGTCGAAGCGAAAATTATACTATTGTTATTATTTTATTATCATTAATAATTTTGAAAGGCGACACTATCTCGGCTGGAAAACACGGAACGTCCGAGCCGCCGCGCCGTTCACCCCTTTTCGCACATTTCGCCTAAATTTAGAAAAAAATGAGGAGAAAAAAAAAAAACCCCAAAAACATTTGGATTTTTAGGCTCTTTTTTTTTTTGGCCCCCACTCAACTTGAACTTTTTTTTCTGGACTGAGTCTTTGTGTTCATCGGTGATGTAGCTGGACGGGCAACAGGTTTTCCTGTCTTTTAGCAGAACTCGTAGGCTGGCTCGTGGATACACTCGCCCGGCCTTTGTTTTGGCTGTGTTCTCGCTATTTTATTATTATCATTATTATTCTTATTTTTTAAGCCTTTAAAACTTTTCGCCAATTGGGTAAAGGCCTGGCTTGGGGGGTGGTGTGGGGGTGGGCTTTTTTTTTTTCTCTCCTTTTTTTTTCTTTTTCTTTTTTTTTTTTTTTTTTGCGAATGGGACTTCCATTTGTTAGGAGGGGCCAAACTCCGCTCCCCCATTTTGACCTCGGTTCAATGAGACGCTCAAGTTGCGGGACAATCCCGAGTGTCATAACAACCGCGATTATTATTCTTTCTACATGCTTTGCACAAAAAGGGCGGCTATTGACTGCTACTACATTTTGTCAGATGTGTATTGATTTATAGCAAACACGAGCTGGCGAGATTTCCTCTATCCACCTAATGCTGGTCCCTGGGAGGTTTTGTCATGGCCAAATCAAATATCGCGAGTTTTCTTAAACGACTACCTCGATATCGATAATTTGACGATATTATGGGGATGGCGATTGCTTTCTCAAGATATTCACACACATACACAGGGCATTTTTAAGAAAAGGAACATTAGTTATGTGGTTATATTATAACCCAGCACGTACTGATCTTGGTCTATGAAGTTCAGAAAATTGCATTTGCTCTTTTGCAATGCAGCCTTAAAGACAACATGTAACTAGATCATCAGTTGCATGTAAACAATTGGTTCTGCGTAGTACACACACATATTATAGGTTCACATCCAAATCATCATTGCTTGATATCAAACACTTATGACCATGGTGCTACTGTGTTATAATATAACCGTAGCCGTTAAATGGTCTTTTATGTGGTTTAACATTGCATTTGGTCAGAGATCGCCTATTTGTTTTGCCACTGTCCTGGCACTGTGGGGTTTTTGAGGCAGGCCTGGCGAGCTGAGGAAAGGAGGGGAGTGGAGTAATCTTGTGGCTTAAACCATGGGATGTAATTCAGCAACCCATTTTAGATGTGGGCGAGCAGGGAAAATGATGTCACCGTCAGTAAATTTAATTAATTTTCTCCATTATCAGAGTTAATTGTAATATGCAATATGGTTTTAAACAAGGGGCATCTCATTTTTATCTTTTTTTTTTTTTTTTTTTTTACAATGTAGATATTAATTATGCATTAATAGCATAATCATTGGTGTACCAACTACGTATGCTATCACATATCTCTAGCTTAAAAGCTTAGCGAGTGGTTGCTCAGTGTTGGCGTAGTCACCAATATCCTTTAGTTAACTTGCCTTCTTGGTTCTGTCAGTGTTGATGATCAACTTGGAATGTATTCGGAACATTCATCCACTGTGTGCCTTCTTTAGACAGGGTAGTTAACCACCTTGCACAGCGGGCAAGCTGTATTCATGTTCTCCTCACCTCTGCCTGCAGTCGCTTACTGAGACTGAAAGGGCCAAGTGAACAGCAGCACAGAATGGCTGCAGTGGGAACAGACAAGGAGCTCAGCGACTTGCTGGATTTCAGTGCGGTAAGATGCCTCTAAAGAATACTTGACTCAGTCCAGTATACATCCTCTGCATTAGAGTCTGTGCTTACAGAACGATTGGCTTCCACTTTACCTTTTCAAAAACAGTCTTCCAAGAGTCGCTAAGGAGGCAAGCCGAAATAATAAAGCACCGGCACATTCACACATGCCTTAGTCTAGGGGGTTTTGACGGGTTGCCGTAAATCAGCCGCTATTTTATTAGACTGTTCTTGTTATGAGTCACTTTGCCTTAGCGTAATGGCTGACGCAGTCAAGGCTGGAATGTGTAGATTGTTTCCCAGCAATATTGGGATCTTTAGCGGCCATACACCAGATTGTATTTGCATCTAACCCAACCCTTTACAGAAGGAAAAGCTAACATGAGAAGCACACGCGGGATTACGCAGGAGTATCATCTCTCCCGTCGCTTCTGTTTCAGATGTTTGCTCCACCAGTATCAAACGGGAAGAACCGACCCACCACCCTAGCAAGCAGTCAGTTTGGAGGCTCAGGTAAGACAAGGCATTTAACCAATTCTTTCTATCTGTCTTTCCTTCTTTCTTGCTGTCTCTCTCTGCGGTTGGAGGTGTTCTTCCACGGTTTCAGTCGTAGGTTCCACTTCCTGCTTTCGTAGCCTCCAATGGGACGGGGACAGGAAATGCATAGACATTCTTCGTTGCCGCCAAAGATGATGGGGGCGACGATGATGGGCTTTTTGCAGCTAATTGAAAAAGACCCTTGGCGTAGAAGCCATGCAGATCCGACCCTAGCCCCCTCCACACCACCTCCTCCTCTCTTGCCCCCCTCTCTGCTTTGCAGGTGTCCCTTCCCTCACCTCCTCAGCTGTTGCCACTCTGTCACAATATATCGGGGTGGGGGGTGTCGACGGGAGCCATTCAGTGTTCTCTCACATCTGAGATACAGTCCACGCAAATCAAATTTTCCCACGGCGAAAGCCCACGCTCCTTGCCACAGCCACGGTTGCGCCTCTACACGTGCAGTAGCTCACTCAGGTAGCTGTGCGACCGAAACAGGATATTGATGTCGGGGAGCCAGAGATGAAAGGCAAGGCGAGACAAGGGGGGGGGGGGGGTTATATTTCTCTCATTCACTTGAGGGCCACTCTGATGTTCTTTTGCCGCAGCGAGGCCCTTTCTTACAAAGGAAAGAGGTTGCCGTTATCAATCTGACGGCCGCCCCTGGGATTACCCCTCGTCCTTTGGCGCGGTGTCCATTGGACGCGCAGACAATGGTGAAAGGTTCGACACCCAGGTAACATATGTGACTCGGGAGTGCGATCTATGCGCGAAAGCCCCCCCCCCCCCCCCCCGCCCCGCCACCTCGCTGCCCCAGAAGCCATCGCGCGATCAGTGTCTTTATTTTTTCAGGCGGATATCAGTTGTTTTGTTTTGTTTTGTGCGGCCCTGCCATTTACACCGCAGCTGCCGTGTGCCATCCTCGCGGAGCCGGTTAAATGTCAGGCTACCCCCACCCCCCAGTGTGACGAAGAGTTTGAATTGGCCATGGTATAACTAGTTGATCTACTATCATCGTTGTCCGTTTTGACTCTCGGGGTCTGCTTATCAGCGCGCCGATGTACCGACACCCCCACCCCCAACAGATTTAGCCTGGAGTTGACATAACCGCGCATGTTGTCGATCGGAGCTCCCTTCCCATTCCGCTCTAGTCTTTTCCATAATAGAGTCAAAAAGACAAGACAAGGGTTCCGCTTGTAGCCACGCGGTCTGGAGTCGGGGTGTATTTCTCACTGGGGCTCGGGGCTCGTCGTGTGATGTCTGCAGCATTTCTGGTGACTCACAGATTGAAACAGTCGGATCGGCGCAGGTTATTGTACATTGTTCCGCGTTAACAATCGACAGCGTTCACCCCCTCCTCTGGGGATTCGAACTGACATCATGCTTTGTCTCTGTGACTCAGTTCGCCACGGGAAGGAAGGTGCGTAGACTGAAACGGCATGCTCGCCGCTTCTAGGTGCCCAAAGCGGTATCCTGAAGGGGGGGGGGGGGGTAGAAAGAGGGTAGAAAGATAGACAAACGATGAAAGTTTAAAGTTTCCCGGCAAGTGCGGCTGATGTATGTGCAGGAGTTTTCCTCATGAAGCTTATGACTCAGGCTGACTATCTGTTTCCAGTATATCTTCCTGTGTAATTATAGACTAGCCGCGCTTAAAGGGGCGTTGCGCTCTGGGCAGAGCGCTGCGCTGGGGGCTGGGGCTCACCAGAGAATTCGTCTGGCCTTACTCACCCTCCGCACCGCCTCTCTCCCCAGTCACGGCAGGCTCCCGGAGTGGCTCCTTCCCTGTAATCTGAAATCAAAAATAAATGACGATATAGAAATAAATAATCAAATGCCATCAATGATGAATTTATCTAGGGATATAAAATAGAATTATCCTCTAAAAATGTTTTTTATAAGGGAGGATGAATGCATAATCTGTTATTAATCTATTTATTGTTATTATTGTTATTATTGTTATTGTTATTATTATTATTATTATTATTATTATGTCGGTCAACAAATTGTTTCTAAGAGCTGTTAAAAAGTTAAAAGGATAAAAGAATGGATCACATTTGAAATAGTCTCGCAGTTCAGTGTGTTCTCATCATTATCTCCCTAATCTGCTGATTAGAAGGAACATGCTAATCATTATATACGTAATTATGAATTGTAATGCTGCTTTGTTATATTAGTCCCCGCCTCCATTCTTTCATTTCGATTAGCGCAGCCATCAACAATGCCTTAATGTGTAAATTCCTATGAATTTTCCCATGCCTTCCATACATCCGTTGGTGCCAGGAAATTTCGCTTCAAGTTTAGTTCAAATAACTTTGGTCAATCACAGGCAGGGCGGACCGGTATACCTTTTTTTTTTTTGTATAATTGGGAGAATTCGAGAAAAGATGTATTTTTGCATTGTAATCATCTATTTTTTTGTTGTTGTTTATCTTTGTTTTTATCTAAAAAATGTAAATAAAATCCACATTGCAACAGTGTAATATAGATGGGGGATGTAAACTAAATAGAAATTGGTGCCCCATTTTAAGTCAAAAACCCAAGGTTGAGAGCAACACATGCCGTCTTTCCTTGATACGCTTGAATATTGTCCTACTGCTGATAGTATGACAAAATCCGATGTTTGGTGTTGATCTTTTGGCCCAAAACGCTCATCGGGAGGCATGGCGACGGATGTTTCCCATGGTGCATGTTGTTAATAACGTCTCACTATCATCCAAGTGAATGGTGTCAGTTTGGATCCGTCTCCGTCGCTTTACACCTGTCAGTCAGAATGAAGCGACGCAATGGATACCTGCGGGCTGCGGGATCTGTCTTTCGACGGCTCAGTTCGGCCGCGCCCTGTCCCACCCCCTTAAAATAGACAAATAAATAAAATGGACCTTTTATTGTTTTGATTGTTTGTTTTTGTTGTGAATTTTGCACTTGTACATACAGCTGGTGTAATCTTTTTTGGTATATAATTTATTTTTTTCAGTCTGGCCCACTTTGCTTTCATTCTTCGAGGGGTGAATGACATAACTCGGGCCTCTTTGAATACACACTTGCAACCCAGTTCACCCCTTTTCTCCCCAAAAACCCAAACTATTCAGTTATCCGAATGTAAACAAAGGGACAACACCCTTGGAAGACCCAAAACAAGGAAATGGAGACTCTCCTTTTCTTAAGCTAATTGAGGCTTGTGTACCGGTGATTTACAGCTGAAATGAATGAATGAATGAATGAATGGCTGGCGCTCCCTCTCCCTTTTGTGTGATTGACACGCAGAGTGACAGTCAGCCGTAGAGAGGGAACAAGACATTGTCTCCTTCATCTCTTATTCCGCCGGTGTCGTGCGTATAGATCACAGTTGTCACGGCAATCTAGCGGCTCTCAGTGCTCTGGACCCATCAGTCTGTTCTACTGCTGATCCTGTCATAATTCCGGCACCCCCCCCCCCCCTCCCCTCCCCTCCCCGCTGCTCTCCTCCCCTCTCCGCTTTTTAATTAGACAACAAAACAAAAATATGAATATTCATAAAGCGGGGCTTCATTAATATGCACAATTATGCAAATCAGCACGCAATTAAGCCTCAGCTTTCCCCCTGGAGATGCTGTGTTGCAGTACTAGAGGAGAGAGAGGGAGAGAGAGATGGGGTGGGGGGGGGTGACAGGCAGACATTTCTGCCTCACCAATCTTAGAAATCGCCCTCCTTTCCATCACGTTCACCTCTTTCTCTCCTGCTCTCCGGCCAGGGATGAACATGTGTCAGCCCCTGTCGTCGTTCGTTCTTTTGCTCCGCGCTAAGTGGAGGATGCGGGGGGAAAAATATCAGTGTGTGAGTTGTTTGAGTGACTGTTGCCATGGAAAAAGGTGTGTGTGTGTGTGTGTGTGTGTGTGTGTGTGTGTGTGTGTGTGTGTGTGTGTGTGTGTGTGTGTGTGTGGGAGTGGGAGAAGGAAGAATGTCGATGACGGTTCTGGAAGCCTCATACTGGGTGTTAATTATTCAAACTTCCTACAGCTTGTATCCACGCTATGTGACAGTGCCGTCGCCTCGCCATCTCTGTGTGAGTGTGGAAGTGAATCTCTCCCAATTAAACGTACCTCCAAGCGGGTCACCTTTATTATTTATTAATTTTTTAAATATGTAATTCCTCCACACGCGACTGTATGGAACGTCCTTAACATTTTATCGCCTACTTTTCATGTGTCTCTGTGTAGGTCTCGATGAGAGGAGCGGGTCTGGCCCCTGGGGATCAGGGGAGCAGAACAGTCCTGCCTACAGCCAGGGAAGGGTAAGTCCAGGCGGCCACTTCAAAATAAAAATTCAATACCTGAATGATGGGTCCCACTTGCACTGAAAGCTGTAATTCTCATGGCAATTTTTCGTATAAGTGTCATGTGGCGAAAAGAAGCCAGTGTTGATGGTCCGTTAAAGTTGTTCCGTAAATCCCCCCACCTTCGACCTAGAATCTTTCTGGGAAAATGCTGGTACGGCTGATTAGGAGTATGGGAATAAAAGCATTAACATTGCCGTAAAGTAGGGGTGGAGCTGAATCAAATGAAGCACAAAAAGTTGTTTTTTACAAATATTTATTTCGTACAAATATTGCAAAAGTTATTTATTGTCGAGAAGGAAAAAAAAATTGGGGGGGGGGGGATTGGCCAGTCTGAACCGTGGCACTCGCTTCAAAGACGAGAAACGGAAACATGTCCAGCCTCTACAGAGAGAGGTCTTTTATATTCTTACATTTTATTATTTTTCTTCTTAAAAATGCCACCCAGACCCTGGCCGTGTCTTTTACAGTTAGGGGTGCGGTGCGGGGACATCGGGCACAGGCGCTTCACTTGCCTGCCAGGCTGCACCGGAACGCTGAGCCGGAGGGAGAGGTAGAACGGGTGGAGAATATTTATTCTCCGGAGGCACAGAGTGTAGGACAGGTTGAAAATGATCACGCTGATTTAATAACATTGGGTTAGGGTTATTGCGTCCAGGGATGGCGGCTCTGGGACCTTATTGCAGCAGAGGGAACGGAGTCTGTCCAGGAGGGGCGGGGAAAGGGGAAGCAAAGCGCTTGTCTCTGCCAGGCAGGGAAAAAATCCTAACCGATTGAGAATGTACGTCCGTTGCTGACAGATTGCCCAAACGATCGCATCTACACTGGAAATAACATAATAATGGTGACTCATAACATACTGTAACCGTAACAGTCACCTATGTGGGAACAGACTTCATACGTAACGTTTCCGCAAAGGAGGCCCGTGTGCGAATGACGACCTACTGCCTTATTTTTTACTGATTTTTTTTTTTTATCCAGCAATGTTACGGATTCCATGTAGGAAAGGGGCTATAAAGGCTCAGAAATGAACCACAGTAATGTCATAATGCAGAGTTCAAGGTATTCTGTTCCTTCCAAGGTGCCAAACTCCCCCGTCTCTGCCCAGCTTTCCAAACAACCCCAAGGTGGCATCACTGCATCCAGTCTCATTGCACCACACCATTTCTTTTGTTTATACGGCTTTGACACTGAAAAGATAACCGCGCTAGATATCGAAATTCGGGATCGAACGCCACGGAACCCCCCCAATAAAACCCTGATATCGATGCAGCTTTGCGTCGATGGCATTAAAAAAAAAAAAAAAAAAAAAAAAAGGCCCCGATAGACGTTAGCGCAAGAAGGCCCACTGCTCGCCGCGGCTCAGCCCCAGCGCCGCTTAATTGCGGTCGGTGACATCTTTATTAACTTAATTACAGGCTCTATCGTATTTGTTATGTTCCCTAAGCCTGTGCTGTCCTCCCCCTCCCCCCCAGGGCTATGCAGAAGGAGCCATTTACAACGAGCACGAGGGCATCGCCTCGGCCCCCATATTCGGCTCAGGAATTGTTGGTAAGAAATGCTGGATTTAGATTTATTATTATTTTTATTTTTTTCCCACCTTTCACGTGTCTCTCCTGTATTAGAGATTGCTAATCTGTTTTTTTAAATAATAAAAAGAAAAAGGTACAATTTCACAGCCAATATCTTAATAACAACAATAATAATAAATAATCTTCACACCTTCTGAGATTCTGAAAGCTGCAGAATTTAGTAAACTGTGCAGAGAAGAGGGTGAATGTGAACAAACTGAGGGATGGAAGTGAAGAGAGAGAGAGAGAGAAATAAAAGGGGGGGGGCGTCCTTCCAGGTTAAATACACGAGCATACCTCTTTGTGAACAATCTATATTTATGCTTAGGTGGCGACGGATGAGAATGGGGTAATCGGGGATGAGGTGGGCGGAGGGGGGGGATTTTGTGTGTGTGTGGCAGTTTGTGTGTGGGGTGGTGGGGTAAAGGGCACCCATGCAAACAAGGCTCTCCCCAGGGATTACGGCGGCCTATAGATTTCCTCATCCGAACTGTCATGGGGGTGAAGGGGGGGGGGGGGGGGTGTGCTGCCGTAACCCTCGGACCGTTCATAATGGGCCAATTTGTTGTTGTTTGGCCGTTCGATGCCATAAATAGTACACATCATAAACGCCTCGCCGTGGCAGATGGGAGGCGCCTGGCCGGAGAAACGGGAACACCCAGATTGTGATTTAATAGTGACATTAAAGCGCCCTTTTTTTTTTTTTTTTTTTTTCCCCCCCGCCCATAATGACCTTATTTATCTCCCTCTCTCACGTCCCCAACAGGAAAGGCTGAGCGAGGGTCCTACTCTTCGTTCGGCACGCAGGTAAAACCACAACGCCGCGAGCCTCTATCCTTTATCCTCCTGTAGTCAGTAGTCATTTGTATTTGTTTTCTATTTTATCTTATCTTATTTCTATCTTATCTTTTTTTTTTTTTTTTTATTTGATTCCATTTTATTTTATTTGTTTTTTATTCCTTTTTATTCTATTTGTTTGTTTTATTTTATTCCATTTTATTCTTTTCTCTGCCCCCTCTCTGTTTTAATCTTCCTCCAATTGTGCTAATGTTATCTGCAGCATACCTGTAAAGCACTTTGTAACTGTATGTTTTAAATAGCGCGATTCAAATTAAGATTTCCTATTCAAATAAAGATTACTTGAATTTAAATTCACCTCCTCTGCTGCCTTCCCTCCACAGCCGGGCTTCATGCCCAGCGAGATGCCCATGCCGAGCCCTGACGCCCTCTCCCCGTCCGGCCTGAAGTCCAACTCCCAGTTCTATGCCTCGTACCAGGGGGGGAACCCACGCCGGAGAACCCCGCAGGACAGCATGGGTACGAGCAGGAGAGGAGGAGGAGGAGGGGAATAAAAGAAGGAAAAAAAAACCAAAAAAAAAACATACTCCGTCCCGGCTCAATTATATCGTGTCAATTTCGATAAGAAAATGAGAATATCCATACGTTGTTGTCGGAAGTTATGCAACATATTTCCTCAATTAAATCCCCCCCATAGACGCAAACTGGGTTGAAATTTTTATTTTTCTGTATTGGATTGAATTTGTTGGGTGATGTGTTTTCATAATGCACATCAGAATGGTATTACTGAAAATTTGGGAGCTATTGTAATTGCGTATTAAAAGTTTATATATTGATTTAGAATTGAATCGTAAGCCGTTAATATCAGATCAAAACATGAGCATCTGTCCAATACCCGGCACCTACTGATGAGATAAGACATAACACTTGATTAATCCTCGGGCGGAAATGATCTGATTACAGAATATTCGAGATAATATGATTATCATATATATATATATATATATATATATATATATATATAATTTTTTTAATGTGTGTGTGTTTTTGTTTTTTGAATGGGCAATTTCCGGTTTATATCCGGACACCCACGTCTCCACTTCTCCACTTCTACTCCCCGAGAAATCTCACTTCTGCTTAGCGTAATCTCAGCGAGAACAATGTCGGAGTAGGATACATTTTTATTCATCATTATTTTTTGGACGGGGCATTAATGAGGCGGCCTCGGCGACAGATGGATGGACATTCCTTTGGCGAGACCGAGAGGGATGAGGAGCGACTAGGCGCTCCGTAGGCGGCGGCGGCATAACGCGTGTTTACATTAAAGCATGCGTGCCTGTGTGTCCACCTCTCTCTCTCGCTCTCTCTCTCCCTGTCTCTTCTCCCTTTCCCTCTCTCTCTCTCTTTTTCTCTCCCCTCAGATCCGCAGCCAAAAAAGATCAGGAAGGTGCCCCCAGGCCTGCCCTCCTCGGTGAGTCCCCGTCCTGGGTCCTGTATCTGGGTCCGTGCAGTCGCTTGGCTTGGAGCTCCCTTACAGCTGTGGGAAGGAGGGGGAGGGAACAAAATTCCCCCTCCCCAAAAAAACATCCACTCTGTCACTCGTCCGCCATGTTAATTTATATTGTGTTGTTTTTGTGGGCCCTTTATTTTACAGCCACGTATCCCACGTCCTGCCAAGTAGACTTGTTAGACCACTGAAGGGAATCTACACGGGGGGACTGGTGGTGCTTATTCTACAGCCACACACACATGCAAAAAAAGAAAAATCTCTCTCTCTCTCTCTCTCTCTCCCTGGGAAGTCTATTTCCTCCTCTTGTCTGTTTCTTCCCCCACCCCATCCCCCCATCCTCTCTTTACCCCTCCGCCACTCCGCTCCGCCCCTCCTCCCGCCACCGCCGCCGCTCCCACCAACAGCCCTCCCCTTTCTCTCTCTCTCTCTCTCTCTCTCTCTCTCTCTCTCCCTCCCCCATCCCTCTATCCCAGCTGCCAGTAAAGTTGGCCGCCGTCCAGGACTCGGCAGATGGTTCAGTAATTAGGAGTGCATCTCTCCGTTCCCTCTTCTCTCTTTCCCTCTCCTTTCTCTCTCTCTCTCTCTCTCTCTCTCTCTCTCTCTGTTTAATCAAATTGCAGAGGAAAAACTTCAGTGCGGTTTTATTTTTTGGGGGGTGGGGGTGGGGGGGCGGGGGGTTGGTTTTTCGTTTTGAGCCGCGTAGTTTAATTCTTTTTTTTGCTCCGGAAACGTCTCGATCGGGCAAGGCGCTCTCTCCGAACGCGGCCCTCCTCCGAAACCTCGCCGCGGCTCCTGTTTCCATGGACATATCCAGAGAGTCTTGAGTTATGGGTCTCTAAAGCACGCTGCCCATGCCCCTCATTTAAGAGGCTAATGGGCGAAGGCAGCGGCGAGGCGGTCGACAAAAAAAAACACCCCAATGAAAACCCCCTGACACTGCACAACCGATGCGGCGCAGTTTGCAAAATTGTCGCAGCAGACTGTTTATTGAATGAAGACGTAAAATGGGGTCGTTTGAAAGAAATTAATAAATAAAAAAAGGTTGGAGCCCAGGGAAAGGACACGGAAGAGCCGTGCTAAATCGGGCATGTTGTTTATTCTAATCTAATTGAGCTCAAAATGGCGACGTGTATATGAGGAAATGTATAGTGGGTTGGGCCCCAGATTCTATTGATTGGTAGTAAGAATGTCAACCTCATGGGAGAAGGATTTACTGTTAGCCTCTTAACTCCAGCAAGGGATGGACTCAAATGGGGGGATGACAATTGAATAAGAATTTATATTGTTTATTTAAGTGTTAAGCCCTACTAGCAGGGGAAATACGAGTAGAGATTATATCGATATATAGATTCTCTTTCATCTTTAAATGCATCATGTTGACGAGTATTATATATGTCACAAAGAATGCCACTTGCAAGGTGCATTTTCTGTCCTTATTTTTTACTAATGATGCAAAAACTGTTTCACGTGAATTATTTATTACAGCTCGTTTCAAACCGCGCCGCATCTTACGGCGCAAACAAAAAATCTTTTCGAGTTTGTGTCTTAACACAACCTTTTTTTTTTTTTTTTGACCCATAGGTGTATGCTTCAGCCTCAGGAGACGACTTCAACAGAGACGGCGCCGGCTACCCGGCCTCCAAGCCGGGGAACGTGTACCCCGGGCCTTTCTACATGCAAGGTCAGAACCATCGTCATCCCCGTGTTTACCTTAATAGATGATGAACTTTGTTTCATTTCCCTATGCTGTAACGCGGCACTCCCAGATAGTGATGTTTGGTCGTAGGTTCATATAAAAGAGGAAAGAGAAGAGAAACCTAGTGCCCTACGTGGTTAGGAATGCCTTTCAACAATGTAATTATACCGGTCTCATGCTATTGAATTGGAAAAAAAATTATGTAAAAAATGTATTCTGCTAAATAAAGTTTGCTCGTGCCACTGCCACCTGCTAAAGCAGTTATCCTGTTTTAACGCACAATGGACCAGTCATTATGGATAGATAAGCAGTTTAAAGAATTGGATGAAGGGATAGATGGCCTAAAGGAATTAAGGAATCTAAATAGGCTTTTACGCATGAAGTTCCTTTGGAAAAAATCAAATTCTATTAAAGAAAAGGTTGTATCAAGTTAAAAAATTTCTCATAGAATTTGAGGAATAGTTAAACACTCATAACAATGTGCTTTTTTTCCATGTGATTGTTAACACTTGGTTGAGTTTGAGTCCAGAGTTTGTCTTATTTTGATTAAAAAAAAAAAAAAAAATTCCAGTCATTTTTGGAACAAAAAGCAAAATGATAAACAATATATGAACATTTCAACCCTTGCATACAACAAATTGTTATTATTCAACATAAATTAGGTGGTTACCATAGACTCCCCATAAAATCTCAGTGAAGAGCTCCATAATGACTCTCAGGCTTCAGTAGTGTTGTTCTTAAATATTTTTGTCATGAGTGAGAGTCACTGTTGCAACCAACCCTCCAAATTGTCCTGGATGGTTGAGAAATCAGTTTCTAAGCATATGTGTAAGTCAGCAGAGTAGTGCCTGCTGCCCGGGGCGTCAGCCAGTACAACACCCTGCAGCGTCCGGGTGCCGAGTGCTGCCTCATGCTTGAATGAAGTCGTCACAATGATGTGACATGTCTCATATGTGGCCCTCATTGTCTTTCTTTTCATCTCCTGTGGGTTGCTCCCCACACACACACACACACACACACACACACACACACACACACACACACACACACACACACACACACACACACACGCCCCACCACTGCTCCTGGATGCCCCCTTGACAGAAGGCCTCCACCCCTCCTCTGATCCGTGGGGCTCCGCAGGGTCCATGGTGCAGCCTGGTTACTCTGCCATGCTGGGAAACTCCCCCCACCTGGGCCAGCACGGCCCCTTCACCGCCATCAACCCCCAGGACCGACTGGTGAGGCCCCCGCCCTCGCGTTCCACTGTGCCAATGCCGTCTGGTTTGTTACCGCATAGAGAAGTCTTCATTTTCTGGGTTTTGTGAGATAAATCTTGCCCCCACCCCACCCCCGCAGAAACGGCACCCACAGCCCCTCTCACCACAGAGTTACCCCCTGCACGGCAGTGAGGTGAACGGGGCACCTCCCTCCAGCTTCCACTCGGGCTCAAGCGGCTATGGGCTCCCCAACCACACGCCCCCACTCAACGGCACGGATAACATTATGGGTAAAAACTCCTCTCCGTCTGCATGTCTTTTAAACCCCCTCAACTTCTTCAATGCAATTCGCTGTCCTGGCTTCTAACACCAAATGTATCGCCGACCGTTTTGACCCCCCTCAGCCAACCGAGGAACGGCTCCTGGAAGTTCAGGCGATGAGATTGGAAAAGCCCTGGCATCTGTAAGTGGTAACAAAAAAAAAATTGAAAAACCCCTGATATTCATAAGAAAATCATGGAGATATTTACATAAGTTATTTACATTGTTTTGCATATGTGACATTTTTTGATCTTTTCAAATATTCCTTTGTAAGATCTATCCCTCGGACACAAACAGCAGCACCTTCCCCTCCTCTCCGTCCCCACCTGCTGGCTCCCCGCAGGCTATATCAGGTGAGCGGTCAGCCATGATCAGCGTCAAGGTCACTAGAAGTCCACAGCGGGACTTGTGCGGTGTCTTGGGGTGGAATGACAAAAACCCCCTTTCTTAAAATATGTCATGTTCCCTGTGGCCCGAGCCTGGATGTAGCCCCATCTATCGGGCCGACGGCGGAACTGAGAAATTCTCCGTGGGAGTTGTGGTTAAAGGAATTTTGCTGACTAATCATTGAGGTTGTTCTTTTTTCCCCCCCTCAAAATTCTCACGTGAGCCGCATGATGTGCTCACCAAGGTTTAGTACCCAGACTATATCCATATTGGCTTTGATTCATGATGTCACTTTTGGACCATTCGGTGAAACAATAGACTAGTTAGAACTCATGAACTCTTGTTGTATACCTTTTATATTGCACAAGGGTCGAGCGGTGGTTCTCAACATGGGGTCCGGGGAACTCCGGGGGTCCTTTTAAGAGGTTCCAGGCGGTCCCCAGCTAAATCCTTAATACTTAGAACTTCATTGTGGTGTAGACAGATATAGAAGTTTGCACTTTATTTATACCTTAACAATAGGAAAGAGCTCCCAGAGATTTAATCTTAACACACAGGGTCCGTGGCCCAATGCGTATCAAATAGAGGGTCCTTGATAGGGGATCACTGGTGATAAAATCACCGGTCTGCAGTTTGCATTCTAGTTTCCCACTGCTCTTCAAAAGAAATCCTCAGGCGTGGTGAAGACAAGTTGGCAAAGAGCAATGAAGCCGAACAAGTCAATTTGCATAGATGAATAAAGCAAAGCAAAGTGAACGCTCTCCCATTATATATATTTTTTTAATTACAGGGCACATTTTTTTGAGTTGTTGGAATTTATGTATTATGTAATAAGACCAAGTGACACAAAATGACAAAGACGAAAATGAGGACTAAGATCACCCCCTTGCATCCAGTCCCTCTTACACCATGCGTCTCTTTCTCCGCTCAGGCTCCGCCTCCCAGTGGACCCGGTCCTCCGGACAGGCCACGCCTTCACCTAATTTCGAAGGAGGACTTCAAGCCCTGGTATGTCCAGTTTGTTTGTTTGTTTGTTTGTTTATTTATTTATTTACATCATCACCATTACAGCAGTAGAAGGCATGGTCGGTTTTGGGGGTTTTGAATGGCGATCTTTGCACCGACCGCTTCCACAACAGAACAAAATGGAGGACCGTCTAGAAGAAGCCATCCACGTCCTCCAGCGCCACGCCGGCGGGCAGGGAGGGCCGGGCTTGGCAGAGATGCACAGCCTGCTCACGTCCAGCCTCGGAGGACTGTCGCAAGCCTTCAGCAGCGCGGGGATGGGAATGGCTGGTCGCCTTCCCGGACTGGTGAGCTCCACAAAGCGGCAGACTCGAGCTCTGCATTTGACGACCGCGCGGCCCATCGTTGCCGTCATTAAAATTAAATGTGACTTCAACACAATAAAAGCTAGCCGTCTTCCTTGGATGTGTGCTGCAGGTTTCCAGTCACCACAACGACTCTCCTGGCCTGCCCTCTAGTGGCGGGCTGCTGCACAGCCACCATGGCTCTTCCTCCGTTCAGCCCGGCTCCCAGCAGGACAGTTTCAATGGTGCGTCCCTACTTCCTTGTGCCCTTTCTTCCTTTCTCCTTCTTCCGGTATTGTGAGTGTGATTTGGTTTCTCTCGCTCTCTCCCCGCAGGGCTGCCCGGTAGCCTCTCCCGCTCCAGCGAAGTGAAGCACGAGGACAAGGACGACGACGAGAACTCCTCCATCGCCGACAAGTCAGACGATGAGCAGAAGGACATGAAGGCTCGCATTCGAACGAGGTGTCTAAACCTTTCTTCAGAGAATTTGTTTTTTTTTTAAAAGGTTCATACACGGTATGGTTTTTTTTTTTTTTTTTTACAGTCTTTCTAATGATCACTACAGGTTGATCGTTTACTACACATTTAAGCTTTGTTTCTTTCTAAGACGTAAGTAACTTCTGCTTACTCTAAACCTAACTTTTCTGTTTGTATTATTTGGGAAACATAATAATTTAAGATCCTCAATATAAAAATGTATTAATCACCGGAGGGGAAATTCAGAGAACTTTCAGAAAAAACAAAGCACTCATGAAAATGGGACATTTCCCCTTAATCGTTTATTATTTTTAATGTTTCCAGAACTACACGGCTACATGACAAGGTCCAGGATCAGAACCAGACTGATCCTCAGTGGCGGAGTGCAGTGACTGCACTCCGCCACTGAGAAAATAACTTTCAGGTCAAACTGTACCCAAACTATTGTTTCCCTACACCCAAACTATTGTTTCCCCCCCACCCCCACCCCCACCCCCACCCCCCCACCCCATCTGCCATGTCGCTGGGCTCTCCGCCAGTTTGGATGGTGACATGGATGATGACGACGAAGATCTGCCGGTGGAGGTTAAGGCTGAGCGGGAGAAAGAGCGGAGGGTGGCAAACAACGCCCGCGAGCGACTACGCGTGCGGGACATCAACGAGGCGTTTAAGGAGCTGGGCCGCATGTGTCAGCTCCATCTGAGCAATGAGAAACCGCAGACCAAACTTCTCATACTGCACCAGGCCGTAAACGTTATACTCAACCTGGAGCAGCAAGTGCGAGGTCAGTGGGGGCCCAGGGAGGACGAGGAGGAGGACGAGAATCCAAAACGCCCACGCAGCTTCACCTCTGTGCTCCCCCACGTCTCTGGCTCAAATTCAGTCACATAGTCCTCTAGTTACACACGTGGTTGGTGTAGACGGCGTTATTTGTGTGTGCCGGGCAATATGTAAAATGCAGAGAAATGCATTTCGTTGCTTCAGTACTTGTACTCTGTGCAATGACAATTAGTTGAATCTAATCTAATCCTTTGGTCAAGAGGATTTGTTTAAGGAAGAAAAAAAATAATAAAATGAAAAACAGTTCCTCCTTCTTTCAAAACCCCTGACTTTGGTCAAATTTTGGTAAGTTTGGCGAAGAAACAAAAACCTGGAGTAACCTTAATATATTCAACTCAACATCTACACTAAGTCATTATCGTCATTTACCAAATATATTTATAGAACATGAATTTAAGGCCATATCGCCCGGCATTAAGTGTACTTATTTCCACGCCGCAAAATTGGGGCGATCTGCACACAGAGGAGACGGGAAGAAACCAAACAAGTGAAGCCGCGTGCGGGCGCTTTGAGATGCGCCCATTTCTCTTGTTCATCCTGTGAGGTTTTAATTTCTCTGGTTCAGCACACACTCCGCCGCAGACACGGAATGTGTCGCTTAGCCTCGAAAACATGTCTCTGTGCGCCACCCCCGACCGAATTAACATCTCCATTTTTATTTGTCCCCTAATTTGCTTTCTTACCACTCTTGCCTCATTACGCTGTTCCTAACCAATAGAGCTCGCTATGGTTAAGACGTTCTGATAGCTGAGGTACGTGCTCGATATAATCGAGGCTACTTTTTAATGAGTCAGAAGAGTCTAAATTGTAGCTTTGCTCTCTTCCTTTGACTATAAGTGTCCTTTATTTCTGTCTTCACATTAATTCCGCGCTATGCGTCTCCGTGCTGACCGCCCTGCACACTGCTTTACGAGGCGATTATCATGGAGTTGTCTGTCATCACGTTAACCTGCCTTCCACCTCCTTAGTGCAGTTGTCTGTGTGCCGCATGACCTGGACTCAGACATTAACCCTCCTTTATTTTTCTCATTTCATTTTGCTGCCCTCTATTCTGTACAATGACTTCCATTCGTCCATCCTCCTCCCCACCTTCCTTCCCGTTTTTTCCTTTCACAGATGGCAGCAGTGACCTCCTCTTCCTCATATTCCGATAAATACATCTCCCCTTCTCTGATGTATTTAACATGATGCCCTCTGTCTTCTCTCTTGGCTTTTTTTTCCTCTGTGGCTTTGCACTCTACCTCCTGGCAGAGGGTACCGCTTCCTCTCTCCCTCATCCTTCTCTCTCTCTCTCTCTCTTTGCCAGTCCTCAAACAGTCCCCCTTTAACTCCCACCCTGGACCTCAACAACCAAAAAAAATTATAAAAAAAAAAAAAAAAAAGACCCGATGTTTGGTTTTTTGTTTATTCGTTTTAAGGTGGTTTAGACTGGACTATAAATGTCTCTCCCGGTCAGTTTAACCGCAGCGTTTCGCTCCGTCCTGTTCTTTGCATTAAATCGCACACCCAAAGTCTCTCGTGTCGGGAAAAAAAGGCAAACCTCAAGTGGCAAAGAGCTCGACCACTCCCCCCCCCCCGTTTGTTCCGTGCGAGATTAGAAGGTAAAGTCGGTCTCAAAGGCTTCTGGGTAATTGACGACAGAAATATCAAAGAGCGGTGTCCTCTTGTTTCCACCGCTCCGCTCTCCCCTGCGACGCAGCCCGACTCCACCGGAATCTTCCTGTAGCAGGTCCAAAGCTTACGTCACGCTTGGCCAGACATGAAGGGGCAAAAACTTTGCCAGGGACTACATTAGGAAGTTTTTTTTTTTTTCCTTTTTTTCCCCCCACTTCCTTACTAAGTAGCTTCAAAGGAAAGGGGGGTGAGGCGGGAGGGGGGTGTGGGCTAAGAGAAATTTTCAGGGCGGTAATTTAGAGCCCGAACATCTGAGTCTAAAGTCAAAGCCTCGGGGTAGGATCAGGATCAGCAAGGGTGCGGTTTGGGTTTGTTAACCAGCCCTTCCCAACTCCCCCACTTCTCCTTCCGGCAGCAGCTGCAGCGTTGCCTCGGTGGCCGACGAGAACCTGACTGCCGAGGAGAAGGAGCAGCGAGAGCGCGAGCGCCGCCTGGCTAACAGTGCTAGGGAGCGGGTGCGCGTGCGCGACATAAACGAGGCCTTCCGAGAGCTGGGCCGCATGTGTCAGGTCCACATGCAGAATGACAAGGCCCAGACCAAGCTCATCATCCTGCAGCAGGCCGCCCAGATCATCCTGGGGCTGGAGAAGCAGGTGCGAGGTAGGTCCCGCCCCCGCCACCTCCGGACCACCACTAACCAGCTCATCGGAACAAACCGAAAAAGCCGATTCCGACAACCCGGGCGGCCAACTCGGAAACACAAAATGACAAAGGGACTGAAGGAGAAGGGGATGGAAGTGTCTTCCTGCTCTGCTGCTAAACTTGTCTCATCTACCATCCACTTTCCTTTCTTCTCTTTCCTTGTGTGACCCCACCCCAACCCCCCACCCCACCCCTCCATGTGTTTTGACCTTTCTCTTCATTCACAGCTGCATTGTGAACCTTTATACTAAAGCAGGTTATGTAAACTTGGCTTTTTTTTGTTTGTTTGTTTCTCTTCTCTACAATGTGGTACTCACCAACGTGTCCTCCCTCTCAAAGAGCGTAATCTAAACCCCAAGGCCGCCTGCCTAAAGAGGAGAGAAGAAGAAAAGGTGTCTGGAGTGGACCCCCAGATGCAGCTCGGCGGGGGTCACCCTGGTCTAGGAGGCGATGGACACAACTCAGTGAGCCATATGTGATTCTCAGGTGAGGCAAATGGGTTTACCCGTGTAAAGTGACGAATTGAAACTGACTTTTGTGGCGCTTGTACGGCCGGTCATTAATCATTTCCCCACTTTTTTTTTTTTTTTTTTTTTTGTCTTTCAGTTCCTGTTGATTGTACAGCCCTTAAAAACACGTGGCCTTAATCTGTTATCATGCATCGCAGTGCGTGTTAATCAAAATATGGAAAACATGGACACACACCTCATAATCGAAAAAGCCAGTGGCCACATTCCTGACCATGAATCAGAGAGTAACAAGCACATTCATTCATTAATTCATAGAGCTTTTAGGAATCTCCACAATAACGAAACCATGAACTCTGGAAAGGACATTGTGTTGGAAGAGTTTTTAAATTGACCATAAGGAGGAGGTTGGGTCAACTGGTCACGTTTTTGTAAAAAAAAATAATAATAATTAAAAAAAAAAAGAAAAAGGGTAAAAAAAAAAAAAAGAGAGAAAGAAGAAAAAGTTGCTTTTCATGTTGGGAGCAAAATTTGTTTGGATCAAATAGTACTTTTGGATCAATTGCTCATGTGAGCAAAATTTAGGATTTGTATCCTCGGATACAAATCGGCATTCCCGTCGGAACAGGAGGTCTTACATTCATTGCAAGCAAAAAGGACACCAGAGTATATTATATGTTTGAAAAATACTTATCTTACGTTTGCTTATTGCAGGCATAGTGTTGCGTTTTTGCTGCATTTTTTTATTATCCCCTAATAGGATGACTGAAATACCGACGGACGAAACCTCTTCCTTGTGTGCTAGTCCTTAAGGGCTGTAGGTTTCCTTTTTTGTTTATTTTTAGATGAAAAATGGAACCACAGTCACTGGCTTACAGCAAGGAGTACGTTTGGTACTTGTTGTACCCCCATGATCACTTGGCCTCCAAACTTTTTAAACTTGCACTATGTAACCTTGCAAGAGCTCCTGTAAGTCCTTTATCCCCCCTCCGATACGAGAGAGAGAAATGAACGTAGAACTTATGACGTAGTATCGCTTAAAAAAAATAAAAAAATTGGCGGCGGGGAGGGAGAAAATGGAGAGAAATAGTCTTCTAGCCGAGTCCAGTCAAACGCCTGTTGGTTTGTCTGCTCTTTCACTGCGTATCTTACGGAGCCTCATCTCCCGACGTGCTTCAAGCATCACTTACGGTGCTCACCGGTCAATTCTGACCAAATCAACTTCTTGTTTATATACACTTGATATTTTTTTTTGTTATTTATATCGGAAAGAAAGCGTGCGCGCTCTCTCCTCGTCAAAAAGTTACATAGTGCAGGTTTAACGTCACTGCCACGGGTAATAGAATTGAAAGACTGCCATGAGAGGGTGATATGCCGCCACGGGACCCGAGGACTCGCGATGAGCGGAGGATCGGCCGCAATCCCGGTCGCACGGTCGAGGGCGCGGCCGTCTCAAGCGTCCCGTTTCGGATGCCGGCCGTTTGGACTCGTGTCGAGCAGAGAGGAACCTTCCCTGCCCTCCTCGTCCACCGTAACCCGAGTCATTTCATCCACTGCCGCAGCGTCCGCCAAGGCATGCAGACATGTGGTCACTGGACATCCTGTGCTCCAGACGACGCCAGCGGCAGTCCCCACATCTGCATGCCCCCTTTCCGGTCCCGCCGCGGGGACGCTCTCTCCGCCCCGGCGAGCCTCGGCCACCAGGTCGCGCTTACTCAATATGAAGACTCAACAGAAGACTGAGGGCAAATTGTATTTTGGTAAACTACATTTAACCCAAAAAAGTGTTTGTGGGGTGGGGGGGGTGGGGGGGTGGGTAAAATGAAATTTGAAAGGGATCATGAGTGTCATTGTAACCTTTCTGGTGACTTTACCCAATTGCCATTTTTGTTTTGTTTAATTTGTTTTTTTGGTTGTTGTTGCTCCATGTTGCATTTGGTGACTTTCCCCAACTTATGTTTATTTTTTCTTTTGAACTATTGCAAAACCTATTTGTAAGGATCTTCCTTTTTGTAGAATTGACTTATCTTTTCAGTTTTTTGTATTGTATTTTTTACTTTGTAAGATAGTTGTATCAGTTTTTACTTTTGGAATGCTTTTTTTTTTTTTTTTTTTTTTTTTTACATTGTTTAAATGAAACAAACCACAATTTAGATGCCAGGAACAAAGTGAGGTGTACCCATTTTATAAACATGTTTGTGCCAGGTGCTCAGATGTTAGAAATGCCAATATTTTCTAGCTGTAACAGCACACAATTGGTATAGTTATCATTTTTGAAAACATATTTTAAGAAAAGCCTGTTTGACAAGGAACATTTGAAATATTCTGTTGTTGATTGACACATTGATACATAGATTTGCTTAACCTGGAACTGAAGGAATATTAATTTTCCTTCACTAAATTTTCACTCTCATTCACTGATATCCCGTCCCTTATAAATTTGTGATTATTGTGAGCTAGGTTTGGTGTGCACAATCTGCAAAACAATTCATTGTTTCATTGTGACAGCATATGAAGCATATAAATGAATCAAATGGGTGGCCTTAGTCATTTTCCTGACTTTGGGAGTTTTGATAATGGTTACTCACTAGTGCCTGAATACCTGTCTGCTACATGATGAAAGACTACTAGGTTGTACCTTTTTATAAGAAAAACATGTATTAAAAAAAATATATTTACTTGGGGGAACTTTGACGATGCCTCAGCACATCGAAATGAACAATTTAATTTACATCTCAGCACATCAAAATGAACAATTACGCTCATGGCACTGAGTTCAGTGTCTTGTTTGTGGAATGGATTAATAACCTGACTAGGACGTAATGTGACCCTGAAAACTGTACTTCAAACATATCTTATGTACCGAATTTATTTAAAAAAAAATATATAACTTCACCCCTGATTGGCATGTGCATTTTTATACGTGTACAGCTATATGCCCCCTTATTATTATTATTTTTTTGATGTCAACTGATGCTGATATGTAACAGTTTTGTTTACCAATGTTTGTCAGTTTTTTTCATGATCCCAAATTGCCCTTCATGGAATTACTGTGTTGACAACCCCCATGCCCTCTCACACACACACACACACCAATGGGAGATTGTGCTTTTGGTCAGATATTTACAATTGATACTACACATTGCTACTTTTCATTTATATATGAGTCTACAGTATCCATTTTATTTTGTTCCAAAACACACAGGTTTGTGCTATTTTTTAGCAGGGGGAGTAAAACTAAAAGCATCTTGTCCACAATAGACGCACTGCTACTAAACTCACTCTCATTCTCATATTTGGGGACATGTACGTAAGCTATGTCCTCAAAGTGCCTCCAGTTTCCTATTTTTTATATATAAAGTAGATATTGAGAACTGTCGTGTATATAACAGTAATGTAGCAATAAATGTGCCATTTTTAATAACAATATATCCCTTTTCCAATGTCTTTCATTGAGCTTACAACTACCTGAAAGGACGCAATATAACGTGTGAAATTGTTTTTCATTGTCTTGGGGCCTTGTAATTATAGATACGTTTTGGTTGAAAAGATATATAATCAAAGCAATATCAAATTAAATTAACCAAGTACATAAAAGTAACTTGGGTAGTTGGCAAATTGGCATTCGCTGGGGAAGAGATGAAAATATTACAATGAAAAATGCTTGTGGTTGATTGTAATAAGGTTTGTATTTTGTTTGTATATTAGCTGCAGGCAGTATTACATGAGGTCCAGGGTGTTTGTGTTGGATACAAATTATAGTTTTCCACATTCCCGTAGAACATCACTTTGTATTCACATCAATTACAACTTTTGGAATTCCCATGGAATGTATGATCAGTTGGTGCTGTCGCTCGTCTTTACATCAGCATTACTACCAAAATGAGTTACAACTTCAGAGTTTTCATTGAACGCAGCATCGGCTCCAGCTGTCAATGTCGTCGGCTCTCCCCGGAGCCCCAATCCGCATATATTTAACAATTTAGATGAAGTCAGAAAGCGTCGCGTTCCATTACGTCCGCAATTTTTCTAAAGATCGCCCAGCATGTCATTTATTTAGCACAAAAACAAGGATGTAGTTCAGACATGTTATGCATGTCTGATGACAAGAACATTGTGAAAATTTTCACTGGAGGTTTGTATGTAAAAATTAAAGAGCATTTATTTAGTTTATTTGAATAATCAAGTTATGATAATCAAGTTATGTTTGTCTTTTTTACTACAGTCGTATCACAAAGTCGACGTACATATGCATCAGGACCACAGATAATCTCTGATGGGAAGGAAATCAAAGTAGTAAATATTCTCCCTGAGATCACAATGAAGAAATGAGATTTATGAGATTGGCTTTAACACTATCCATCTCACCTTGGCACTTGGCAAGTTACAGGGACCAGTTTAAATTAATGATAAGGCCATTAGACCGGATCACGATCTAATAAAGAATTCAACCATAACCCAAATTCAGTTTGTTAAACAAACCATAAATGGTCTACATCAGCCGCAACATTAAAACCACTGACAGTTGAAGTGAATACCATTGCTCATCTCGTTCCAATGGCACCTGTCAAGGGGTGGGATATATTAGGCAGCAAGCGAACAGTCAGCTCTTGAATTTGATGTGTTGGAAGCAGGAAAAATAGGCAAGCGTAAGGATCTGAGCGACTTTGACAAGGGCCAAACTGCGATGACTGGGTCAGAGCATCTCCAAACGACAGGTCTTGTGGGGTGTTCCTGGTAGGCAGTGGTTAGTACCTACCAAAAGTGGTCAAAGGAAGGGCAACCGGTGAGCAAACAACAGGGTTAATGGGCATGGGAAGCTAAGTCTGGTCCGATCCCACAGAGGAGCTACTGTAGCACAAATTGCTGAAAAAGTTAATGCTGCTACAATAGAAAGGTGTCAGAACACACAGTGCATCACAGCTTGCTCCGTATGGGACTGCGTAGCCATAACGGTCAGAGAGCCCATGCTGACCCCTGTCCACTGCCGAAAGTGCCTACAATGGACATGTGAGCGTCAGAACTGGGCCAATATGGAGCAATGGATGAAGGTGGCCTGGTCTGATGAATCACGTTTTTCTACTACATCATGTGGATGGCCGAGCCAATTGAGCATCTGTGGGATGTGCTGGAACAACAAGCCCGAACCATGGGGGCCCCACCTCACAACGTACAGGACTTAAAATATCTGCTGCTAACGTCTTGGTGCCAGATACCACAAGACACCCTCAGAGGTCTTGTGGAGTCCATGCCTCCACAGTCAGAGCTGTTTTAGCGGCACATGGGGGAACTACACAATATTAGTGGTTATTGGTGGTGGTTTTAATGTTGTGGCAGATCGGTGTACGTTTTTCAATGTTTTAAGTGTCGTTTTGTTGGCAGGGCTCCGCCTCCCCATGGGCAAAGGTTCCACCAAAACGAGTTTCCGCCCGGCCCTATTTTCAAGGGCACCATCGCTGCATCCTCGGCTTAGCGCCACCCAAGATGATTGTGATTGGTTCAAAAAATACAAAGACGGAGGGTTTTTTTCCCCCTATACCAGAATGACAGAGGGTTGAGCCAGACCTTTCTCCAGCGCTGGCACAGCGCTAAAACAAATTGTGGAGATAGGTCTGGCTATGTGAGGCTAGTTGATATTATGATGTCTCGGTGTCTGTGATGCAGACTGTCATACGAGTTGTGGACGGCGGTGTAGGAGGGATCCACTGTGTTCTCTCTGCTCGGACAGTTAATGAACTGCATCTATTTCGGGAGTGTCTATATTCCCTTTTGTGCTGTGTGGGGCAAAGGACAGTCTGTATGTTACAACTGGCTTGAATTGCCGCAAAATAAGGAGGGACAAAACACCGCATCTTACACCTGGTTAGATGGGAACAGAATGTGTTTATTTACACAAAAGAGATAAAACATTGAATGAAAAGCTGGGTGTTGTGAGGTTGTCTCAACCCAGCACAGATACTTCCCGAAGAAACCACCACAGACCGATGGAGTCTACACCACGGACGAATGCCCCCCCAGAGCTATAACCTGCACATATATAATGAGTTGGATGATGTCAAAAAGTTCCTTGTATTATGTAATTATTTTTTGGTTATTGTTACCGGTAATTATAAATCAGGAAGATTGTATACACTGATATCTCTGGAATGTGTATAAATGCTGACAGTGATGTTATTGGGTTTTTCATTTTGTCAAACTTACTCTGGTGCGTGTCAGTTGTCCTCAGAAGTGTATACATTTGACGTTCAATATGCTGCGCTTTGTTTAATTTCTGGTAAAATAATACCTGTAACTTTGTATGATTAAGAACTTGTATCTTATATTCCTTAAGTTAGTTAATGAACTGTGTACTCCGTCAACTTGCGCATGTGCGCAAGGATTTCCAATGCGGCATTCATTTGTGGGTGGCGCCATCTTGGTGAGGTATCGGTTGTCGGTCACAAACTTCCTCAACGATAACGAACCGATCTGGATAAAACTCGGACGACGCCGATGTTAATGTTAAAACCCTGTTAAAACTGCCCCGAATACACATCTTATTCATTTTGTCTGTGGATTTCATGGGATCCATGACACCCATAAAGTTCTGATGTCCTACATCTGCACGTGTCGCCATCTTGGTGAATTCACGATTGTTGACCAACTACTAGACTGCAATGCTTTCATGTGACCTGTGCGTGCTGTCATTTGCACAGGCTGCACACATTGTTGCGATGATAATTTATTTGTTTTCATGACATTTTACGAAATCATTTGACAATAACGGACCAACCTGGATCAAACTTGGACAACGGCATGTTGCGACTGCCCTGAATACACATTTTATTCGTCTTGTCTCTAAATGCGGCGGATCCATGAAATTAGGACACGAGGAGGTGAGCCAGCTGGATTATTTTGTCTTCTCACAACAGTTTAACAGCTGTTGACCGTCAGCTAACAAGTTAACTTCAGCTAGCCGGTTCCTTGATGAGCCGCCGGCAACCGGATGTTGAATGACAAACACGTTGGATAACCTTATCGTAGAGTGGGCGGGGTTAATAAGGTGACTACGAACCACGTGTCAACAGCTTTGGATAGTATGCTGCATTACTCTGAACATGGAACTCGAGGAAATTCGACCTCCTCCTCGGAAAAGTGCAAAGAAACAGCCATTTAAAACGGAAGTTCGGGGCAGATCGCTCAGGGCCAATTTTTTTCCGAGATCCAGATCTGTCACAAGCGCATGCGGCACACGCTGTTTAACGGTGAACAAAGTGCCCTTTGCCTGGGTTTTTGTTTTAAAATAGCATGTAAAATACTCTAGATGTTATGTTTACGTACGTTTTGTCGATTCCACAAGCTCGCCAAACAAACACATGTTTACTGCGGGCGTGAGGAGCACATTTAAGGTGAGGCCTATCACCGCGGTCAAGGTATACTATAGGCATTACGGTAAGAGCGTGTAAGCGCTGGTTTCAAACTAAAGGGACATTCCGGTGAACGACATTTCACATTCAGTCATTCAATGAGTGAAATAGGCAAAACAAATAATTAGGTTAAAACACACAAATAACCAAAAATAACAACAACGATCAAATAATGGTAGAAAAATAGCTACCGCCTGTGAATTGTACTGCGGAATTCAAATTAGAACGATGAGCAAACGTCCTGTTTCCGCCGGCCAGTTGAACTGCGGAACGACAGCGGAACGACAGCGGACCGCCCGAGTGTGTCGCTCGGACGAACGCGGGAACTTCTCAACGTTGATGGCCAAAACGAAAGCCCTCTAAAACACCATACACGAGCTGCGTAATGGGCGGCTTTAACGTCGAAACGCAACACCCCGAATTTCCTGATATTGTCCGAGTGACATTCCGAGGCGGTCCACTGTCGTCCTGAAGTTGAATTGCTCTGCGTCACATGCCCCCCCCCCCCCCCCCCCCCCCCCGCTGGTCATAATGTGCACATGATGATGATGATGATGATGGTGGTGGTTGCATATCCAAGCTGTCACAACACATCATGAGGATCCCAATCATATCACGATGGGATCAGGATGTGTCGTGACTGTTTGTATAAGGTCCGGCCTGGTAGAAACCTGATAAGGAGGGTGGGGGAGGGGCCTCGGCTCGGGTTCGGCCCATCTCCCGGCCTCGGCGGCACCGCGTATTCTTTTGTGTCGATTTTTTTTGTTGTTGTTGTTGTTTGTTTGTTTGTTTGTTTGTTTTCGATGGGTTCGGGAGTCCCGTCTCCGCGGCGTTATTTCTGTTCGGTTCGGTCCCTAATGTTGGTTTAGGGTCGAGGGTTGAAGCCCAGATCCTGCGACCCGATCCGGGGAAGCTTCCCTTCTTGTTGTGACTTTTGGCCAGCTCATCCGCCTTTGTTATTCGCAGTTAATTATTCGCGCCGAATTGCCGATTTCCGGGGGGGGCCTGGAACGCAGCATTAGACGTTAGCGTAGCTTAGCGTTCGGCCACCGACGTGACCCTTTCGAGTTTTCGCTACAAACCAGGCGGCGAACTTCTCCCGTAAAGGAGAATAAAACGCAGAGGACATGATCGGCAAGCTGGTCGGCCACAAGTACGTGGCCATCACCAAATCCTGGTGAGGCGCCGAGCACTGTTCAACGTTGAACCCGGTCTGCTGGTGTTAGCCGCCTCGCTAGCACTCATCGGCAGGGTAGTTAGTCGTACTAAGGTCACAACGTCCGATCAGTCATCTCAACTCGGAATCTCTTCGAATTCGCCATGGGTACCGAGCAAATATCCCCGCAATTTATGTTTAAAGCACGTCAATTGCTAAGCCTCTTTCCCGCCACGCCGAGATTCCTTAGATGTGTTTTAATAAAACAGATGCGTTTAAAGTGAATATTCCTCAAGATGAACTAGTCAGCAGAGGACCAGGCCTGGGGTGTTGTTTACGCTGGATAGGTTATCGTATCCAAGTCACATCGATGCAGGTGAGCATCAATATTGTGTTTCAAGAGGTGTACTGTCAATAACGATAACGCTCTTGGCTGTACAGGATCCCCACCATGGCAGTGTGGGGCACAGCTGGAGGGGTAGCTCTGGTCCACTTCACAGACTGGAGGCTCTTCCTGGATTATGTGCCGTACATCAACAACAAGTTCGCAAAGGACGACTGATCATGTTGTACGTATGCGATAACTCAGGTGTGTCAATCCAAGGGATTTTTTTTTTTTTATCATCCATACTGAATGTGACATTTGAACTAAATTTCACATTCTTTCCCCGGTGTGAAGGAGGGGGAGGGGGAGGGGGGGTTGGACGCCTTTAGGTTTTGTTGTTAATCAGACATTTAAATTTCTGTAGTTGTAAATTCACAAGTATCCGAGCAATCACATCCAAACGGGCTTCATGTCGGAAACTGTATTCTGTTTGAGCAAGCTATAAATCTGAACTAATTACAAGTATGCTGTTAAGAAAATTATAAGTGCAATCTCTTACCCAACGTGACTATTCGATGCTCATTTTCCCCTGAATTGTACATTGGTGTAATGCAATATAATACAGGCCAAAAAAAAATCTTCTGTCCAATACTCTCTGCACAACCAAAACAGAGACTACAGATGAAGAGACGAATTCAAAGGGCAATGTGTTTGGATTGAACTTCAGAATATAAAGTTCTCTTGGGTGAGATGGAAATGCCCTAAAGAATTCCTTGGGCACTCTGGCTAAATTGTTGGACATGTATGTTATCGGCATAGGCAGTTTTACCATAAGGCAAAGGTAGACACATGCTTGGGGCCTCGTGAATTTGTGTTTACTTATTTATTTATTGTATAAAACATTGAGCCTAGTGAACTAAAACTATTTTGACCAATTATGGTCGCAACATCAGCAGAACAGTGAGGACTCGCCTCCCCTTCAGTGTGTGTGTGTGTGTGTGTGTGTGTGTGTGTGTGTGTGTGTGTGTGTGTGTGTGTGTGTGTGTGTGTGTGTGTGTGTGTGTGTGTGTGTGTGTGTAAAATTAATATTTGAATTACCTACTATCCTGGACCCCTAACCTCCAATCAGATGAAGTTATGCAAATTATAACAACCCACCAATGAACCCGAACTCCTGTCAAAGAGCATTACACTAGTTATTTATGGCAGACTACTCTAGAAACATTTTTACACCTTTTAACTTTAAAAAAATATATATAACATTTTTTTCTTGAATATAAAGATACCGAAACCATACCGTTACCCTCAAACCGTGATACATACCAAACCGTGAGCCCACTGTACCATCGATCCCTAACAAACACACGCACGCACGCACACACCCATGCACACATGTTATTGATCCTCAACCAAAACCTAATATTAGGTATAAAAGGGACCTTGGGCCAACCATTATTTTGATACACATTAAATTTCTTTATCAAAGAAATCAATTTGATTAAATTAACCCAGTGCCCCCTTGTGGAAATAAAAGGCAACATTCCTTTAGAGCAACTCTTAGCAATCATGCAGGTGTTGGAGGGAACAATACTTATTTGTGACTTTCTGATGGTGGTGTCATTTCCGCTGACATTTGCCTATGTGAGAGGAACCTGCAGAGTCTCGGTTGTTGTTCTAGGGTTCTTTGGCCTCCCCTAGATGATTTCAGGCCTTTTTCTTGTCCCTCCTGGGAATATCCACTACTGTCCCCAACTTTCTTTATTTGAACAATATGGCTCTGATTGTGGTTTAGCCAGATACCTTTTTAGAAATGGCATCGTAAGCCTTTCCAGGATAATGACCACCAGCAACTTCAGTCATTTATCTGAACTGATGGATGAAATGCACAATCTGTTATGGTTTTTTTTATCACAGCACTGTGAATGAATTGAAGTGCTTTCTTTCCTTCTGTCAGGTCAGTGACTGTGTGCATGGGAGTCTGACGATGCACACCAGGAGCTGCTGACAATTGTGTCCGACATCAGAACAACACTTGGAAACGGTGCGCGCAGGGAGACGCCAGGGGACTTTTCAACCTGACTACATCTGAACTGCATTGGCCTATTGTCACCTTTTGTATAAAGTTGCCAAGTTATTATTCAGAATCAATATATCATAAATAGTGGACCCTTTTATGTGTTATTCACCATATTCCTCAGATTGAGGTTTGTTTTGTCAGATTTCACAATGTTTTGGTACTCAGTTCGACATATACCTGATTTAGCAGGTGCTGGGGCTGTGTGTGATGGTTCAAATGTCATCTTGTCAACAGTAATGCGCTTAAGAGTGTCTTGGCTGAGTCTGCGGTATTCCCTGGTTACAATGATTCAACACAAAGCTATTGTAATAATAAAAAAATATATATACTTTAAATTGTGTCAGTGTTTCTTTAGTCTCCACAAATTGTCAAGTCTCGAGAAGTAGATTGGAAAATTAAACTACAGCTAAAAGGAGTAACAATCCATGATCATTTTGTTCTATTCATAGGTACTTTATTCATCCCTGAAATTGCGGCGTTAGTAAATATACAATAACAACAAAAACAGTGGTTCAAAAGAAAAAAAATACAAATTTAATAAACAAACCTAACCAATACACAAACGTGTTAATTTACATTGTGTGTGTGTGTGTGTGTGTGTGTGTAAAAACTGTTAATGATTTAGGTAAAATTATATGAAACAGAATGGCTAACAATATATTTATAAACGAATGCAATATAAATGGTTTAATTTATTTTCTAGTTTTCCTATTTTATTCATGCAGAGCAGATCGTCTCGATCCGATTTTCTCCACTGGAACTAGTTAACGGTAATCCGGGGGGCGGATGAATACGGTCGTCGCGCGGCGTCTCGCGGAGGGATCCGCGCGGAGGTGAGGAAGCAGGAAGGAACAGCTGACAACAAAATCCTCCGCACAGAGCCAGTCCACCGCTTAGTTCCCTGCGTCTCGTCCTCCAGGGTCCGAAAAGTCAACCGAGAAGACACAAAAACATGGAGAGAAAGAGGTGAGTGAGCGCCGCCCACGAACCGGGACAGAGCGGGAGGCGCCGGAGGGAACGCTTGATTTTCTGCAGGAATGCACGGGCGCATGTCTTAATGTGTGGAGCTAGCTGGAGGGGGTGTTTGGCTAAACGTAAAGCGGTTAAACTGTCGGAGTTAACGTCGCAAAAAGTTCGAGTAGAAACTTTACACACTTCCCCGACATAATGCGACTTAAAGTACATGGTGCGGCTCGGATCGCGAACAGCCTTGCACGGTTAACCGTTCGGTTGGCTCCTGCTAACATCAGCTAGCTTGATTAGCTGGAGTTAACACATTGTTTACATATGCATGATCGGCCTTGAGATGCATATCAAGTCACTGCAAAACGCACGAGTGACGAAGTTCCACGATCTTTGACGAAGTAGTCAAATTGGAAGTAAATACTAAGAACTCGTGTTTTTAACTCTATGATTGTTTGCCAACCATTGATTACTTTCCTATCATTTACACTGTGGACGTTGATAGTTTTTTTTGTTAATTTTTACTTTATTGTTTATCGCTTTGATTTTTCGGTGTATTTCTATAAATATATTTTTTGTATTGTATGTTCTCATTTTTTCTGTTGGCTTGGTGCACATCCCCTTTTTATTGCTCTTTTGTATTTCTTTATTTTTGTCTGTTATTTTTATGTGCGCTGTTGTAGCACTGCACTTATCCTACCTTACACTTATTGCGCTATTTTTCAAACCTCAAGTTACATTTACATTTTCTATATAATCGCTTGAATTGTGTGAATGTCGTTGAAGCATTTCATTGCACAGTGTTTCTGTGCATTTGATCAATACACGTGAAACTATCTATCTTTGCCCGTGTGTAACCATCAGCATTCGATTAAGTCACTTAATGTTTAATCTCTACCTCTAGTCCTCCCACGAAGCGCTTCCTGAACAAGCCACACATCTCCCGCAGCCTGGGAGGACACATGGCGCTGCACGGCATGGACTCCTCCACAGGGAGGACGCTCATGACCAAAGTGCAGGTGCAAAGCAACAGGCATCGCTATGACAACAGCAATCATATCAAGGTGAGACAGAGCGAGGATAACACACACAATCCTAAACTGTCAACATCTCCATCCACTCCTTTAATTATTATCACAGTTGCATAAATAACCTTTGTACCGCAATATAATCAATCAACCAATCGCCAGTCTTTCCAGTAGACTGTACTGAACATAAGATTTCTGCAAATTGGTTGGAGTTGCCGTACAAAGATGACTCAGACATTTTTAGGTTTGATACAGTGTTGATTATAAGAAAGTAAGTTTGAGCGGTAAAAGAAAAGGGACATATGCAATAAACAAAGCTATGATGACATTGGAAGTACAAATCCAACGTCCTTAATTTAGTCTGGTTTTGTCCCAATATCTCTCAGATTTTTGGTACTATAAACGACGAAAAATAGTATGAAAAAATAGTTTTTTTTTCTTTCAACCCCCCCAAAATCAGGTTATTACTGTATAAAATGGCACAATTCTAACTTTGAGCAAAACTATGGTCTGTGAGGCTGATTAATGCTGCATTCACATGGAACACGGGAGACAGCCAAGTCATGTTAGTGGACAAGAGCAAGAGAACACCGGCAGTAATTTCGTCGCAGAGGACAGCAACGTCCTCTGCGACGAAATTAAAGCCGGATGTTACGTAGATGAAGAGCCGACTCTGCTGCCGATGCCATAGACCTGGACTTTGGAGTCGGACCCCGTAGATAGCGTTTTCTCTGGAATACTGTGCTTAAATGGCTTAAATAAAAATCGTGCGTTGATATAAAAGGTTTTTTTTTCTATTTATCAATTGCATGGGGGCTGTAGCAAGGAAGCAGATGAAGGGTTTGGACGTGGCGGTGGTGCGGATGGTCCGATAAAGTTGCGGCTACAGGTTATTACTTATATAATAATAAAATTAAATATGAATGATTTAATATTAAAAGAAGGGCTTCTATTGCGAGTGGAACCAGGTAATCAGCCATTGATCACTCAGTTAACAGATCATTGATCACTACCAGAAACAGATCTCAACAGATCTCTCTTTCCAAACGACATAAAAATATCCATAAATACACCGATCAGCTACAACATTAAAATCACTGACAGGTGATGTGAATAACATTGCTTGTCTCCTTCCAGTGGCACCTGTCAAGGGGTGCGATATATTTGGCAGCAAGTGAACAGTCAGTTCTTGAAGTTAATGTGTTAGAAGCAGGAAAATGGACAATTGTAAGGATCTGAGCGACTTTGACAAGGGCCAAACTGTGATGGCTAGACGACTGGGTCAGAGCATCTCCAAAAAGGCAGGTCTTGTGGGGTGTTCCTGGTATACTGTGATTAGTACCTACCAAAAGTGGTCCAAGGAAGGACAACCGGTGATCTGGCAACAGGGTCATCGACGCCCAAGGCTCAATGATGCGTGTGGGGAGCTAAGTCTAGCCCATCTGGTTCGATCCCACAGAAGAGCTACTGTAGCACAAATTGCTGAAAAATGTAACAAGTTAAACAGTGCATCGCAGCTTGCTGCATCTGGGGCTGCGTGACCACAGACCGGGCAGAATGCCCATACTAACTGACCCCTGGTCACCGCCAAAAGTGCCTACAATGGGCATTTGGGTGTCAGAACTGGACCATGGGGCGATGGAAGAAGGTGGTCTGGTCTGATGAATCACGTTTTCTTTGCCATCATGTGGATGGTCGGGTCTATGTGCGTCACTAACCTGGGGAAGAGATGGCACCAGGATGCACTATGGGAAGAAGACAAGCCAGCAGAGGCAGTGTAAGGATCTGGGAAATGTTCTTCTGGGAAACCTTGGGTCCTGGCATTAGTTTGACACATACCATCTACCTAAACATTGGTGCAGACCAAGTACACCCCTTCATGGCAACGGTATTCCCTGATGGCAGTGGCCTCATTCAGCAGGATAATGTGCTCTGCCACTCTGCAAAAAATGTTCAGGAATGATTTGAGGAGCATGACAAAGAGTTCAAGGTGTTGACTTGGCCTCCAAATTCCCCAGATGTCAATCCAATCGAGCATCTATGGGATGTGCTGGAACAACAAGCCAGATCCATGGAGGCACCACCTCACAATTTATGCCATTGGCACACAGCACAACTTTAAAAGTGGTCAGATCGTTGTACTGTTAACGCTACACAACTTTCTGTCTTGTGATCGGGAATATTGTAGTCGTTGTGGTTTCACACTACATGACTGATCAGTGACAGGGGGTCACACATTACAAGACCTTACACCAGGACGAATCCCCAAAGAGTCTGTCGGGTCTCCTGAACTATGTGAACACACGCGAGAAGTGACACCAGAAATGACGCAATACCATGCCACGCGGGACAGGATTATTTATTTTTTGTTTGATTTGTGATCACTTGAAAAAATTAATAAAAGCTGAATTTAATTAAGAAATATATTAAAAACCTAGAAAATAAAAGTAAAATAGCTATGTTGTGTGTTTCTGACTGCTTCTCCGTGCTCTCCTGTCTCTCTTATCTATCCTTCTCGACTCCTCCCCTCCCCCCACGCCATGTCTGCACCCATTGGCTGTAGCTCGTTGTGTCACTCCGGACTCAAGCCCAACACGACCTGATATTAAATCTGCTTGATATCTCGCCGCCATCTGCAAAGCATCGGCGAGCAGTCGGATCGCCTTGTGAATAGTTCACACTACATGCTCGTCCCTCACGGGAGTGCACTATGATTGTCCTTTTTTCTGATCTCTGGCTTTGCTCTGTGATCTCCAAAACCCTGTGGGCGAGTGGAAAATTAGGCCAGGATCGCATAGTCTGAACTCAGCATTACAGGACTTGAAGGATCTTCTGCTAATGTCTTGGTGCCAGATACCACAGGACACCTTCAGAGGTCTTGTGTGAATACAGCATAATCCAAGCGTTTTGGACAGGGTCTGGATTGGGGAAGAAAACGCTATCGTTTTAGCTGTGTTTTTATGAAATGCTGTATAGAGTAAAAGTCAGTCTTGAAAAGAATAATACCAAAAGTGTTTAGGTAAAAATCAATAATAATTTTACTATTAGAATAGATTTGCCAATTTATGTTTTTTTGTCTCCGTTTCTGAAGGCTAAACCTGACTTAAACACAACACTACCAGTCCGACAGACGGCATCCATCTTTAAACAGCCAGTAACCAAGGTAACGAATCACCCCAACAACAAGGTGAAGGTAGACCCGCATAAGGCCGTGGAGCAACCCAAACAGGTGAGCAAAAAGTTAAACCCAAAACCGCTCAAAAATCCTTGCGTGTTCAAATTCAGTTTTTTGGTTTTTTTTTTTTGTTTATATTTGTGTTTGGATTTTTTTTTTTCTCTCTTTAGTTATTTTGGGAGAGGAAGCTGAGCGGCTTGAGCGCATTCGACATTGCGGAGGAGCTGGTTAAGTCGATGGACCTGCCCAAGGGCTTACAGGGTGCGGTGGAAAGTGGCTCATCGCGTAACTGCCTCCAGCTCCTTATATCCGTTTCCTGTGCATCCGATGACGCTAATAAAGTTTCTGTGCCATATTTTTTCCCCCTTGTGTGTTTGTTTGTGTGTTTGTTTGTATGCCTGGCAGGCGTCGGGCCTGTCTGCACGGACAGAACTCTGCTGTCGGCCATCGCCAGCGCTCTCCACACCAGCCCCACGCCGGTCACCGGACAGCTGACCGCCGCCGTGGAGAAGAACCCCGGAGTGTGGCTCAACACGACGCAGCCGCTCTGCAAGGCCTTCATGGTGACCGACGATGACATTAGGTTGGTCCCACACACACACACACACACACACACACACACACACACACACACACACACACACACACACACGCACACTGCTTTGATTCTGTACGACTGTCAGATGTATTAGAGAAAGTGGGGAAAATAGCGGCACATAAAAGTTTGGAGTTGTACGTTGTCATACATGTACGCTCCACCTCATGAGATATGCTGCTCAGGTTTTATTGGCCAAGTACACTTGCATACAAACGTTCTTCACCTATCTGTACTTATTGAGTAGATACAGTTTCAAAGACTTTAACTCCACTACGTTTCAAAGCAACTCTATCTTTACTTTTAACTCTACTACTTTTTTTTTTTAATTCGATTTATATTTGTATATATTTAGTTTGGAAAATATGGATTTATATCCATGTGCATTCTTTAAATCAGGATTTATATCTATCAAAAGCCAATCAGGATATGCTGCATTATAGAGACTGCATATGACAAGTACTTTTAATACCTTAAGTTCATTTAAGAGCAAATACATTCAAAAACACGGTACTTTCACTGTCACTAGAGTCATTTTGTGTGTGCATAATTGTACTTTTAACTTCACTAAAAGCTCAGAGTACTTAATCTACTGCTGCATGCAAGGAATTTGACTCTGGTTTTCAGTGACCTTTAGTACTTGCAGAACAAACAGAAAAGAATGTAAAAAATATATTTTTACATAAAAATACAATTATTTATTTTGCACTCATTGTAAATACTATACAACCAGTATTTCCAGCTTTAGGCTGGGGTTGGGGTTTAGGCTAGGGTTCCCACCTCACCTCAACCTGGAGTTTTGCAAAGTAGTTTTCCAGTCATGGGGGAAAGTCACGGAATATGACAAAAATATGCCTAAATGTTCTGGAAAACAAAAATCTGTCCTGAAAAGGTTGTATTCCATGTGCAACAAAATTATTTGTTGTTCATGCATTTTGGAGCAAATATGAATAGAAATACATTTTCATGAATAAAACTTGGAATCTTTCTACTCTGGAAACTTTCTTTCCTCGGTTTTGGCTGATTTAGCTTCCTGTCAGGTCGAGGTTAAGCTGCAACTTAACCTCGCTCTATCATACACCGCGCTAACTTCCACATTTCTCAGGTCAGAACATGAGAAATGTAGAACTTAGCACATTGTGAGTTAACCTGCCCCAAAACTGACATTGAGATGCCTTCATACGCAGTTTTCCTGAGAAGAGGTAGAATTGGCCACAATAAGTGATTATGACTGTGAGAGTGTAACTACGTGTATGAGCATACAGGGTCTTAAATATCACACATGTGTAGGTCCTTTAAAATCTCCAGGAAAAGGATTACTTGAAGAGAGTGGAAACCCCGATAGATCTTACTTGGTGTACAGTATATATTTATAGATGTAAAGACTTTGCTTCTTTTGCAATTTGCTGTACGTTCTGTACAAAAACTGAGCATACGTGTCTAAACACACTTGGCCAATAAAGCCTGGTTCCGATCGGCTTTGCCGCCGAAAGCCTTGTAGGACGTTACTGATCGGTCTGAAGTGGACACCCGCTGTTTCCACAGGAAGCAGGAGGACCTGGTGCAGAACGTGAGGAGGAGGTTGGAGGAAGCGCTCATGGCCGACATGCTGGCTCACATGGAGGACAAGACTACTGAGGCCAAAGCGCTGACCGGCGCCACCGAAGAGGAGAAACCCGACGAGGAGAAGTCATAGCCGAGGAACACGTAGGTGCACGGATCGCAGCGTGACTTTCTGTTCTGTCGTCTTACACGTGCATTAGTAACAGCTCTGTTTTCCTTCACAGGTGTTGTTGTTTTGTTTTGTTTTTTTCTTTTGCAAAAAGGAATCTGCCCGTCAGCAGCGTTCTTCTCTCCGTTCCTATAAAGGACTTTAAATGACCTCCGTTATGAAGATGTACCATTTAGACCCGTTTTTTGTTACAAATGTGAACCTAAATTGAATCCCACCTGCATGTCCTGTTGCAGCAAGCTACATTTCATCCAAGCGATGCAGATGTTGTTTCGTTTTTATTATCCTTTTTTTTTTTAATACACTTGATGGTTTAGTTTAAATGTTGCCACTTCAGTTTTATTTCATGTTTACCTCTTTTTATTACTTCAGAATGTCGACAGTTACAAACGGTGCTAAATACTTTGCGGCGTCCGCAAAGTGAATTACGTGTGAGAGGAGAGCCATCGCATTGTGTGTGGATGTCTCTCTCGGGTTGAGTTGGACAGAAACGTGTAGCTCACCCAGTTCCATTCGAACTGTTCGGTCAGAACGTCTCGCTGTTTTAAGACCTTCTCCGGCAAAGGTGCGCGTGCCCTTGAGGTGTTAAGCTGGTAATGTTACACGCACACAGTACTCCAGTTACTGTGAATAATTGGGTTTTGATGTGATCGCTGTTTCAAATGTTTACATGGGAAGACGTTCCTCTTTTATTTTTAAATCCATCTTGCCTGTGTTTACAGCATTTTTTTTTTTTTCTCAAGTCCATTCCCTTATCCATTTTAGGGGATTAAAACTGCAAATATTTGTAAATTTCTACGGAGGTTACATCAGCATAAAGGTGTAAATGGTGGAGAAAAATACATAAAAACATTGGGGAAAATGTGTGTACCCTGAAAAAGTGTAACCGTAATATGCTGCGTGCTCTCGATTGTACCTCATGTCAAATGAATTTTGTATTGTTCTCTGTACCTCTTTACAGACACTGTTTAAATAAATCCAACTCTTTTTGTAACTCGTGTGGATTGTGTCCTTTGTGACTTTCATTTTTGGTCATTCACAACAACACCCACAATGGACCGCAGGAGCATCTCGGGGTGTGTTCGTCATGACCCAACAAAGAAAATCGATATTGAGTGACAATCGTATAATTTAATGGGGCAGATTTTTGAATGTAACAAAAACACACTCCCTCCTCCCCAAAAAATTAATAATAATAATAATAATAATAATAGAAGCATCTGATGGCATGGTGGACCTTTGAACCCGTTGTCGGGCGGCGGGTGACGTCATGGCAGAGCGGCGTGCAGCCGGAGAGACAAAAGGCGGCGGAGCGGCTCAGGGCACCGCACAAAGAGGCTCCAAACTGTCCGGTCCCAACCATCTGCACGGGAGTTTCTCCAGCCTGCTCCAGACAATGAGGGGACAGTGACAGAGCTCGGAACGGACTTGAGGGAAAAGCAAACAAACAAAAAAAAAAAAAAACCCAGTAGTGATCCACACAGGGGGGTGTCCTCTGTGTTTTTTTTTTTTCTCTCCCCCTTCCCCGTTTAGAACGCTTTTCTCCCAGCGCTCCCACCGGTCTGGCGTGTTAGCTCCTCCGCTCCCCGGTCTCCTCCTTCCTTCCCGGTTATATAGCGAAGGGAGCACCGCGTCGGCACGGGAAGGGATCGGGATCGAGGTAAGCCGGGAGAAAGTTGGGTTTTGTTGGGGTTTTTCCCCCCGGTAGCCCTGTCTGGTGTGTGCGGTTTGTCTGGAAGTCGGGGAGGTTTTAGCCCACACGGCTAGCTTAGCATAGCTAGCCCTGGTGCTCCCAAACAAAGGGGTCGGCAACGTGACTGAGAGCCGCCCGGGGAAGCAGCTAGCAGAGGGCTCCTTGGAAATTGTTTGAAAGTGTATTTATCCCAGAAATGATGGCGAATAGTCGTGCAATCTCGATATGTAGATGTATGATTATTAAATGTGATATTATTTTATTGTGATCCTCCTTACTCGTGTGGCTGAGCAGACAAAGCAGGCTGTTTATGATCATCCGAGGTCTCCAGAAAAACAACACAACTTGCTCCTCCGCTTTGAGGGGAACTTGGTGTCTGATCGATTCGGTGTTTTATTCACTCCAGACCCCTCACCCAAAGACACCCTAGATCTGATGTGAGATCCACGGGGGGGACTATGCCCAGCCCTTTATTCCACCCCGACATCATGGACCACGACGTGGTGGTGAGTAGCCAGCACCGCGGCGGGGTCGCTCTGCCCCGGGACCAGACGGACCACGAGTCCCGGGAAGAGGAAGAGGATCACCACCACCACCACCACCACCAAGAGGCGCTCCGCTTCGCCCTGGACCAGCTGTCCCTCATGGCCCTGGACAAGGTAGACTGTGGCGGCGGAGGAGGAGTGGTCGATCCGCTTGACGGCACCCAGGGAACGGGCTCCGAGAACTACGTGGACCTCCAGATGCTGGACCACCACCACCACCACCACCACCCCGGCGGCGGGTCGCGGGACTCCCCGAGCTCCTGCTCCCCGGAGTCGCCCTCCGGACCAGAGTACTACGGCGGCGGCGGCTCGGGCGGGTACCACATGGCCGGCTCGCACCCCGCGATCCACGGGGAACAAAGCTCCGGCCTGTGCGGCAGAAAGAGGAGCGTCAACATGACGGAGTGCGTGCCCGTCCCCAGCTCCGAGCATGTGGCCGAGATAGTGGGGAGACAAGGTGAGGGCGATGCTGTTGTTTATTGTCATTCTGATCCGGCGGTGATAAACCCCAGACAGCTCTTTGTTTGGGTGGAGGGTCTCCGTGAAGTTTCCACCGCAAACCCAGCGTATTGTGCTTGAGTTCCCGCTCGTGACCTGTTTATTGGTGTTTCTTTTTAATTTAACGATCTTACATAATGTGGGTGATGAGGAGGGGGGGGGGGGGGTGCACGCTTGCCTTAATTTGCATGTCCCTGTAAAAGTGCAGGGAGACAATGGCCGGGTGGAGGTTCGGGAGGAGGAGGAGCGGGAGGGGGGAGGGAGAGGGTCAGACAAAGCGGCAGATTGTCGGGGAGTCTGGACATGTCTGGCAGCCTGCGCCACACAAAGGAAAGCCACCCGATCGTCCCGTTCCGGCGCATCGCGACCCCCAAATATTGTTAACGCTCGCCCCCCGCGTTTCACCCACTGTCGGGAATTATGATTATTGTCGCGATTGGAACGTTTTTGAGTGGAAAATAGAGGCCAAGGCGGGACAGACGCAACAACACGGGGCTGGGCGGCGTGTTACGCCCTGCACCCAGTGCGTCTGCCAGCCGCTCCCATTCACTAATTCATGTTTTGGCTCTCCATTTCATCATTATTGTTATTATTACTGTGATTAATACTATTATTAATATTATTATTATTTTGATGGTTATTGCCAGACACCCCGCGTGTGATCTGTTTTAGTGCGGAGCGGCGCAGATGTGGCAGCGTTATGGCATTGTTCTCTTTGTTTGAAAGAGCCATGCTTTCTGCCTCCCAGGATGACATCACGCACCGTGCGCCCTATTGGTCGCAGGGAATAAACCGTTCACACTTAAAGAGACAGCGCTGCACACTGGGTGGAGATAAACAACAACAGGCAGCCCATCTATTGCAAGCTTTGATCTGGGGACCCAAATATAAATCCATTGTTTTTATTCTTGCATTAGCTTCCCCCCCCCCCCTCTCTCTTATTCATTTATTGACCTCGCGTTGTTTTTCGCCATTGCATACGATTGAGCAATTTTTTTTTTTTTGCAATTCAACACCAACAACAACGAGTCTGTTCCCTCCCCGCCGACGCACAAGGTTGCAAGATTAAGGCCCTGCGCGCCAAAACCAACACCTACATCAAGACCCCGGTGCGAGGGGAGGAGCCGGTGTTCATTGTGACGGGGCGGCGGGAGGACGTGGAGATGGCCAAGCGCGAGATCGTCTCGGCCGCTGAGCACTTCTCCATGATCCGGGCATCGCGCTGCAAGGCGGGCACCGCGGCTGGAGGCGGGGGCTCCCTGCCCGGCCCGCCCCACCTGCCGGGACAGACCACCATACAGGTATGTTGTCGGGCTTCCATTTGATGTGTTGGAAGGACAATTTGATGATAATTATGGCAATCAAAGTAGTGACTACATTGCGATCACTGATTACGCTGATTAAATTAAGATTTTAGTGTTTTTATAAACGAACACATGGCTCCAGCACGTCCTTGAGTGGGTCCTTGTTATTGCAGGTTCGGGTGCCCTACCGAGTGGTTGGCTTGGTGGTCGGGCCGAAGGGCGCCACCATCAAGCGCATCCAGCAGCAGACTCACACCTACATCGTCACGCCCAGCCGGGAGAAGGACCCGGTGTTCGAGGTGACGGGCATGCCGGAGAATGTGGACCGCGCTCGCGAGGAGATCGAGACCCACATCACACTGCGGACGGGGGCCTTCGTCGACCTCCAGGGCGACAACGACTTCCACACCAACGGAACCGACGTCAGCCTGGAGGGCCTGGGCTCCCTGAGCGGGGGCCTTGGGGCTGCCTTGTGGTCCAGGGCCACCGGCCACCATTCAGGCCCTCCGCCCCCTCCTCCGCCTCCCCCACCAGCACCCGCGCCCACGCCCACACCCACGCCCATGTCCGTGCACCACTCCTCCGGTCGGAAGATGTCCTCTTCGGCCTCCTACCACGCACACAACGGCGGGGTGAGCTCAGAGGGCTACAGCGGAAGCAGGAAGGCCAAGGACGGAGGCAGCCCCACCAGTCCCTTCAGCACGGGCTCCAGCAGCGCCGGGGGCTTCACCTTCGGGGGCGACTCCACGCCGGGCCTGCCCTCCTCTGACGAACTGGGCTTCGAGTTTAGTGCTTCCAACATCTGGGCACCATTTGTTAACGGCGGTGCCGGCAAGTCGTCGAGCCAGCAGCAACAGCAGCCGCTCCGCCGCAACAGCAGCGGTCTGAGTGGCGGCGCCATCACCCCGCGCCTCTCCCCCACGCTGCCACAGGAGAGCGCCGTGGGACCCCTGGACCACCCGCTGGCCCGCCGTGCCCAGAGTGACCCCCTCAGCACCCTGTCCTGGCTGCAGTCGGGCGGCGCTGGCGCCGGCTCCTTCTCCGGCGCCTCCAGCTCCAGCTCGGGGGGTTCGTCCACCGGCTACTCCTCCTGTTCCGCCTCGTCCCTGCCAGGCGGCTCACCCACCGACTCGGAGGGCGGCGGCGGCGGCGTGGGTCTGAGCGCCGGCATGCTGAGCCGGCTGAAGGCGGCGACGGGCCCCGGTGTGGCAGGGCTGGTGGGCCTTGGCCCCGGCGCAAACAGGGACTGCTTCGTGTGCCTGGAGAGCGAGGTGACGGCCGCCCTGGTGCCGTGCGGCCACAACCTCTTCTGCATGGAGTGCGCCGGGCAGATCTGCCAGTCAGCCGAACCAGAGTGTCCCGTCTGCCACACACTCACCACGCAGTGCATCCGCATCTTCTCCTAAGGGCCCAAGGCGGAGCGTGGGGGGAGGGGGCCCCATTGGGGGGAGGAGGGGGGTAAACAAAACAAGTTGTCTTACTATCTTAAAACAAAACAACCTAAAACTGAATGGCACCGGGAGAGAACGGGACGACACACACTAATGATCTTCGCACACATAGGACGGACCATAACACCCGCAGTACGACAAGACAATGCTACACCCATTCGATTTATTGCCGACAACGCTGTCGAGATTATTAACAATGATGATAATAATAATAAGAATAACTCTATGGACTTGTTTTTGCGAGTGAGCTGAATAGAATGTGGTCTTCGCAGTGCGGACGGGCAGGGGAGAAGCAGAAGGAACCCAGTGTCTTAACTCTCTTCAGGCCTTCAGTCGCTCCGGCTCCTTCAGATCTCTCTCCGTCTGTCTGCGTTCTCTCTCTTTCTCTCTCTCTCTCTCTCTCTCTCTCTCTCTGCCTTTTTCCCTTTTGGGCACTTTTGTACTTAACAGATATATTTTGAGGAAAGCTGTCAATAAGGCCTACGATTTTTCTACTCGTTTCCTTTTTAGCGTTTTCCCCGAGGGGGTCGCCAACAAACCCCTAAGCGACGATCCTTCTCTCTCTCTTGCGCGCGCGTGCTCTCACTCTCCCACTCTCACGCTGTTTGTATCATTATGGGATGTGGTTGCTGTTTTACCCCCCCCCCCAGGCTCAGAGTTCGGTCGAAAGCAGTCAGGGCCAGGCCGACGCGAAACAAGGGCACCTCTCTTAACATAGCGTCCTGTTTTCTCAATCGCTGTGAACCTCCAGAATTGGGGGGGGGGGACCCACTTTTTCTAATTGTTAAACAAACGTATTCTCCTTTTTAATCGCCGATGTTGACGTTAACTTTGAAGAATGTTTTTTTTTTTTTGTTTGTTTGTTTTTTGTTTTTTTTCCGAGGCGGGTTTCTTCTCTCTCTTCCCGTTTTATCTGCCTGACCATCCAGCCCCATCTAACTTTTCCGTTAACTGCGTCCCATTTTCGGAATGATTATTTAATGTGTTTGTGACGCGAACCCCACATCCATCCATATGCACTAAGTCCTCTCTCGCCGATGATCTGTTACAACTCGACGCCGTTACCCAGTGTTTTTATTATTATTTTTTTTTTGTCTGCATTTCTTTTTATTTTCTTTTATTTTCCTCTGATTCGACTCGTGACTGTCAAGTGTGTGGCCGACGTGTTCTGACTTCCAGGGTGAGATGGGCTTTTCTGTGCCACCACACACATGAATGTCTCGTCTACATAAACTATCAATAAGGGTTGTTTTCTTTTTCTTTTCTTTTTTTGTCTAGTTGGTTCGAGCCGTCTTCGAATGCACTGCTACGCCCCTCCTAAAAATAAGAAAAGGGAAAAAGGAAAGAAAAAAAAAAGAGAGTACGGCTCTTACAATTGAGTTTCTTTACATTTAGGTCTTCCACCCCCACTTTTTAAGCAGCAAAGCTGTTTGGCACTCTTAAAGGCTCCGTGGAACGTCCCCATGTAGAGCTGTACCCGCGGCCTCGTTGAATGCACTAAGCGGCAAATCGCCCCCGTCAACGTTTTGCCCTCTGTCTAACAGCAGAAAATTAGTAACTCCTTAAAAGGCAGGTTGCATCTTCTCTTTGTAATTGTTTTTTTTTTTTTTTAATGTTTCCCATGTTTTTAAATCTCGTGCTGTGAGCTCACAGGTCTCTGCCTCCAGTGGTGGTTTTTTTTCAGTGTTTCTGCCCTTGTTTAAAATTTTTAGTTTATTTTTAACAGAACAAGCCATGACGACGGACATCAAAACGACAACTAATGCAAAAAAAACCAAACAAAACTAAAGACAAAAAAGGGCTTCCTATGATTTCTGATTTAGCAGCAAACAAAATAACCAACTGATTCTTTATGGCAGCTAGTAACCTACAGGTCATCCAGGGCTTCCAGACCACGTTGTTCAAATAAAACAAAAAACCCCGAAACAGCTGCAGAATGTGTCTGTCCCTTCCAGTCGATCCTCCGTTAAGTCCGCTGCCTACAGGGTAGGCACCGTCCCCATCGAGCGTCCTCTCCTTCCGCGTAATAATGCGTCAAATACCCGATGAATTTTTTAAATTTATTTTATCTTTTTCCGTGACGGCGCAAGGTTTCCGCTGGTGTTTTTATTCGACGCATCAACCGCTCTCATGGGAACAGTACCTCTGGATGACAGGGTTTAGTGCGGAGATGTTTAATGACTTGAATGGTCTTTTTTTTTTTTTTTTTTTTCTTTTAGTTTTTTTTGTCTGTCCACACATACACACACACACACACAGAGGGAATAATGCCTTGAAAAGCTGTACTAGTGCTGTTTTGTACGACTCGTCCCCCCGGTGCTTTAGTGCGACACCCTACTGAACCACGCTTCAGAACAATCCTTCTACTTAACGTAACGGTAGTGGCAGGGACTTTTTTTTTTTTTTTTTTGTTGTCTTTATTTTATTTTTATTTTTTTAAGCTGGCCTCATCTTGACGTCAAAACTGGCAACCCTTCCCTAATGAGGATTGATGTTGGATTTTTCCCCATGTTTTTTTTTTATTTTTATGAATGTGTCTACACGAGCAGGCAAATAATGACTGTTGTATGTGTTTGTGTTGAGGCCAATCTTTAAGCCCCCCCCCCCCCCCCATCATCTGAAAACTGTCCTGTTTCTCTTTCTTTGTGTGCGTTTTCCAGCCATGTGGCTCTAATGTAGAGTCTGGTGTTGCACCTGGATCTTGTTGGCCATGAGAATGTTAGGGTAATGTACAGAAGCTTACTCGGTAAAATCAAAACAAAAAGGTACAGATATTCTCACACTGTTTGCTGATTTTTATTTTTATTTTAAACTGAGCTTAGCCACCCCTCCCCTCCCCCAAAGGATTGAAAACAGGGTTTCCTAAGGCATGCTAACTAGTGACCTCTGACCTATTTTGGAGAGAGCCTTGCCAGTTGAGGCTGATGCACCCCCACCCCTGCACTCTCCTGATTTTGCTTTAATTTTTTTGTTGCTTTTTTTTGTATGCAGAACCAAAATTTAAGTGTCAGCAAACGTGTGTGTGTGTGTGTGTGTGTGTGTGTGTGTGTGTGTGTGTGTGTGTGTGTGTGTGTGTGTGTGTGTGTGTGTGTGTGTGTGTGTGTGTGTGTGTGTGTGTGTGTGTGTGTGTGTGTGTGCCCTGAATACAATCACTGGGATCTCATTTTTCAAAAGGACTCAACTGAAGATAAGTGTAGTTTTCAAAGAACATGTATCATTATTTGTAAGTTAATCATCTGCATGTCTTGATGAGCCACCGGGCGATGGCTAATAATTTTTAAGAAAAGGAAAAAAAAAAACTTTTTACACATTTTTATTTTTACAATTTATTTGCTTACCTGAATATCCCAGATAATAATGTGACCCTTTTTATTACTTCAAATTTATTTTTTTCCTTTTTTTTTTTTTTTTTTTTTTTCTCCTTATTTTCTGTGTACAACCTATAGGCAATTTATAACAAAATGAGAAAAAATTATTGAAGAAATTTTAAAATTGAAATATATTTTATTTGAAAGTTTATGGACCTTTTAACCGTGGGCTGGAAAAATTGTATAATCATATAATTTGAGCTGAGTTGACGGTTATGAGAAATGTATCAAGAGTTTTATTTTTTATGCTTCTTTAATAAAGTCTTGTTTTTGGTTTCATTTTTTACTGTAAAACTAAGTTGCGTGTCTGTCTTATTTATTTCGAGTTTAAATTCCCTGTAAAGCAAAAATAAATGTTTTCTGATTTTCTCACACCACAGGAAATGTGTTATTAACCACCCAGTCAAATTTGAATGATTTAAAAAACAAAAAAACAATCACCAAGTGCATATGGATTAGGTTTCAAAATTGTGGGGAAAAAAGGCAGTTCCCTCTGTGCTGAGGCAGTACCCAATCAGAGGAGAGGTGCGGCCTCTGAAGTGCCAAATGCCACACGACCCGAAAAATGGATACTCCCTCTAGAAGCTTAATTGGACTTGTACAGCCTTACACGTTTGAGCTTCCAGGGTCCACTGACCCACCTGGAAATCAACCTCGTTCCTCTCAGTGTGCAACAAATTCATCACACAGTCAACAGTCATTTTTTTTTCCTCCCATTTATGCAGGCTAACAAACACATGGTTTATTGTCAGTTTCATTCAACGACACATACCTGCAGGTCTTCTGACAGCTTTATGTGCAGATTGCTGAATGTCATCGTAGCAACACACAAGCTGAGCAACATAATATGCTCTAAACTGTTCAGATAACTCCGATTGTTCATAATATAAAAAATACAACTCAAATGGTTGACCTATCTTTTCTCACACTGAATTAAACTACTTGTACAGGTGCGTTCTGTGCAGAATGCAGGACGAGGCCCACAGAGGGTGAGAATGTCTGCTGCAAAGAGCTTAATGTTGTCTGGAAAGAAAAAAAAAAAAGGTATCTTCCACAATTAAAAGTATAAATAAACAATCAGTAGAGTATTAGATCTCTAGCACCAAAACACTTTATAACACATACTCCAACAGGCCCAGAATAGATGTACTGAAGATCAAGGAAAGAGCCGTGTAAGTTCCGTAATACTCAACAATCACTTTTATTGATTTGGAATGTGTAGAAATTACATTTGTGCTAATCAAATGGCATGCCTGTCTTTCAAAAACCGGTAGGGTAAAAACTGGCCCAAGAACCAAGGCACACCGTATATGCAATCATATTAGTGACGTCCATTAATGTATACCCAAATTATTTTATCAATGGCACAAGCAATCACTGGATGATTAGTCATTCTTAAACTGTAGCTGTATGGTCGTGGGAACTCACTGGAAATAAAACAAAAAACAAACTGCCCTGTGTGTCCTGGTCCATCCATGCGGCCAAAATGATTTGAGGCAGATTACAGGGTGATGAATAAAGTTGCCATCTTTTGGGTCCGGTTCTGTAAGAGGTGACCAAAATGGAGGGGAAAAATAAGACCAACGTCTCAATTGTTTTAACGCGTCAATCAAACAAATAAGTTAAATTCAGATACATATATTGATATTTGTCCAAGAAAGACAGCTCAGTGCAAACCTAGATAAATATTCAATTATTAACTACATTTTCCAAATGACACCTACCTTCACATAAATGCCACACATCATGAAGGTGCTCAATGTCAGTTCCCGGATAAACTTTTGAACCTGGGTGTGTCAGTCTGTCACCAGGGAAGCCACTTTGAAGCCAGATCTTTTTCCCCGAAATTCCAGAGTCCAGATCAGCCCTTCCCTTTTCCATGCAGACACTGCTTCCCACTTCATTGCTCTGTGGATCATAGAAAGACAGACACATACAAACATAAACAAGGAGGCGAATACCGGCTCTGCCTCCTCGGTGGAGGTCTGCGCTCTACTGAGTGCATTTTCTCGGTGTTATCTATGTACCTGTTCGAGCTGGATATCAAGTATTTGGTTTGTGCAAAAATCAGAAAGTACCTCTGTAACAGTGTTCATGGCATGTACTACATCCCACTGTAGCACTGTGACGAAAATACGGGTAGAGTAAGATTTTGCCAGGGTGCAGATTCCCTGCTGCGGAGCTGCCCACAAGTAGACGACTCTTGCATGCTCTGGTGTAAACTCTGCTGGAGGCACTTCCGGGGTCACAGGAAGGAAGGTTCCTTTTACACACGTGCGTGCCTCCCAGACTCCTTGAGCAGGTAGGGCAGATTTAAAAAAAGGCTCAGGCAGTCACTCCTCGTACACCAAGTACTTCCCGATGCCCTGTGGTGTCTCGGCTGGCGCTCTACTGACAAGGAAAACCACAGGCAACAAAACAGACTTGTTACAAAGCGTAATATATATATAATTTCTCACGTTCATAGCGAAATAAGATACTCAGACCGAATTCTCACATCAACTTATGAATGCATCCAATGAAATAATGTCGAGGAATAGATTGTTCTTATTATCTCTGATTAACAAAATTTCTATAAGTACGGGTATCTATAAAACAAGTTGGGATGGCTCAATACCACTGTTTCATTTCCGATACCAGTACCACAACCTTGAGCATCTGCCGATCCGATACCGATCTTTTTCTCTCTCTTAAATAACTATGCTGTTAATCATACATTTGTCTGGATGCACTTTGTTTAACATAGCCATCTAAAAAACATCATGCTCAAACTGCCAAACATTGTTCTACTCTCCTAAAGGAATAAATACTGCACATAGCCCACAACATGACTCAGTTACGCAGAGTCAGAGAACCTAACTTCTCCTTCAGCTTCTGGTCTTCTGGGACCTGGACGTTCATCTGGATCTGTCACTTCCACTGCTGTTCTAAACCCACAATGCATTTTCTGGCCACAAAGACATTGGTCTGTTGACCAGTTAAACAAGTTCAATATAGAATTTCCATTTAAATTCTGTATCTTTGTCACAAATAACTATGATTTCATATTTGTTGCTTCTTATAGACATACTAATTAATATGAGTAAAATGTGTAATTTATACTATCCAAGAGGATGTATTGTTCTGCACGCAAACATGCAAACATCATTCAAAACAAATAAGTTTTATTATTTTTATGTCTTTTCAATTTTTTCAATTTCTTTATTTTTCTATGCTCTTAACTTTTTTATTTCTTAAAATCCAACGACGGGTTTTTTTTTTTTTCACTCAAGTCACTCATCAGGAACCGAATCTTAAAAAACATAACAATTAAAGAGTCGAACATTTCACCCTGTACTCAGGCGAGAGCGATTATTATTAATTATTATTATTATTATTATTATTATTATTATTATTATTATTATTATTTAGGTGTGGTGTGTCGATACAGCGGGTGGGGGGCTTGACACGGCAGCACAGCGTGAAGATCGCCGTTGTTGGGCTGTCACGTGCTACTGCTTTCCGCTTAAATGGAGTCGAAGGACAGAGCGGAATAAGCTGGGATGGACTGTTGCCCACAGCCATAGTCCTAGTGGCGACCGTAGCTTGAGAACCTGGGAAATATTTAAGCAAATAAGATTCAAGATTCAAGAGGTTTATTTGTCACATACATATCCACACGTTCATACATATATGCAGTGAAATGTCTTTGAGATTATGCACAATAGTTACTAAACCGAACATAATCGCTAACCTAAATAAGGATAGCAATAAGAGTGTTTTATGTATGGTGTTTATATGTGCGAGAGAGGTGGAGCTGTGTAAATAGAAGAGACTTTATACATTTTTGTTGGTGTACTTCAAACTTTAAAATTGCAAGATCTCGTACACCGCGGATGACTCTCTGCCTTGCACAATTAAAAGCGCGCTGGAAGTTTAAAACGTAACGATAGCCCGTGTAGCTTACTGTCTGTGTTCTGCTCTAATGAATACGTTCCAGGTGCCTAGCACAGCAGACATCAGTACGAGGTGCATTCCATGAGTGCGACAGGAGTGTTTTCTTGCGCATACCTAGAATCTCTCTGTTGACAAACTACGAACCTGTCCCCTCAACATGCCTGTATCCTTTCTGTTGCTTAGTGTTTGTGGCGCGGGGGTGGTGTGATTTAAGCAGCCACCCCTGTCCTGGGTCTAGTTAATTGGGCCCGGGATCAGGGGCGGCTGTGCGCCTGTTGCTCATCAGAGCAATCGATGAGCGCGGGTTAAATCACCCGCCGCCGCACGCGCATCGGAGGGGAGTCTTTGTCATGACAACGTTCCGTCCGTCCGCAGTTCCCCCTGCTCCCGTGTTCTTTTCGACAGTTGTGCCGCCACATTCCTTTTCCCCACAAGGCGGTCCTTCTGACATCCAAATTCTGGTGACTGGTGACTTCCTGCATGTTGCGGCGGTTTCTCCGGTGCTCTGAATTTTTTTTTCCCTACAAAACCCTATTAAAAAGTACCCGCCAACATGGCTGGAAGTTTTCGCAAAAATCACCCGCATTTGGTGGGTGGCGGTTAACTGATTTCACACCCTACCAGGAAGGCGAGGTGTCCCTCAGTCCATGTTTGCCATTACCCACAAACGCAAACTCCCGATCGACACATAATTCCTTGTCTGTGGACCACCTACTATGATTACAACATAAGCACACAAGGCGACAGACACTCATTGGTGGGCACGTGCTGCAGATGATGGCGGGAGGATGGGGGACGGGGGAGGGAGATAGCCGCTTCGGCCGCATTCACCGGTAACAGCGCATTGTCCACGAATCCGAGCTGTCTCAGATGGATGTTTGTGAAGCCGCCCGCTGTCTAATGTTCGCCACAGAGGCCGGTGTTGGCGGTGATCCTCGGCTCTCCATCACCTTTGCACTTCGCAAAATCAGTCGGCGCCTTCTTCATCTCACCATTCTTCGGAGATTTCAATACAGAGACGGAGTTGTTCTGTAAATTCTGGCATCCAGGGGAGATGCATTTGCTGGACGGAGGCAAAGCGATCTAGCAAACTGTTGTAGTAGTACTAACTCGCGATTGGACGGGAGAACCACTGATGCTAATGCATTCTAGCATTTTTAATATATATATATATATATATATATATATGTTGTAGAATTATTAGGGCCACCATTTCAGACCCGCCCAAAAAATTCTGAACACAAAAATGGTGAAAAAGAGTTTAAGGGTCAAACTCCACAATACAGTACTACATAGTTCACAGTCTTTTCACATGTTTTCAACAATGGTTTTCTAACAAGTATAATGTGTTTAAAAACACGTCAATGAATTTACTTTACAGGGACTTCATTTATTTTTAAATGTATATTCCGTACAACACAGACAATTCATTCTATTATATAATTATAGAGCCAGAATCGATTACGCACATTTTGGTATTTTTAGTATTTTTCGAAGCGCTTGAATCTTTAATCTTCAATAAATCAACCACGGCACTCAGTGGAGTGGGGCAGTTACCATCTGTGGCCACAAGGTGGCAGTACAGACACATTTTAATTAAATATATTTTAAATATTTTTAAAATAATAATTAAAATAATGTATTAATAATAATTATTATTATTTGTATTAAAATACATTTTAATTAAATGTATATTTTTTTATATTTTTAAAGAACAATGAAAATAATGTATCAATAATAATTATTTTTATTTCGATATATTAGGTTTTATTTTTACAATAATATATTTGATTTATCCAGATGTCAGTACACACAAGTGAAATAACACATTTGGAACATAAAGGATGTTGCCAAAACTGTTAATCCTTTAGATAAATTTAATTTTCCCTTTATTTTCCAAACCACATTTATGATGTAATTAAATAAACGTGCATAAAAAGGGTTTCGGGAAATATAACCAAAGCGTTGAGTAACGTGAACATATCTTATACATGAAGTCAAATCGCTTTAATCCTATTGTTATTTTATGACCATAATATATCTATGTAATGTATTAATGTAATGCAGAATTGTCAATTTTGATTGGTCAATGAAATACTACCTAGAAAAGTAGTTCAAAGACCAAAAAGCCTTGTCTGTCTTGCTGTTGGTAGAATATACCAAAAATGTCATATAGCGAAGAAATCTACTTGAAATGTGACTTTTTTTTGGCGCATAAAAATATGTGAGACGTCGATTTTTATATTAATGTTGTGTGGTCCTTTATTAGGCGCTTTTCCAACGGCTTTGTCAGTGAACTCCCAGTTGTCGGCGCCTGCTGGCTTATGGTCAACAGCTGTCAACCGGAAGTGAGAAGCCAATTAGAGAATTAAAAAGGATCAATAGGATCATTTTGTACAAGAAGTCTCCAATCCCATGTGAGCGTGACAGGAGTCAGACGGTGTTTTGTGTCCTTTTTAATAGGAAGCAGGTCACAACCAGGCTGCACTTCCAACTCCATTCCATCCTCATTAGTACAATTACTAACGATAAACAAATTAGAAACATCCTCAGTAGAAAATAATTCTCTCATGCGAATTCTGTGTTCACGCTACATTCATATTGGGTTACAGATGATGTATACACAAGCTGGTTCAAAAATAAAACTCGATGAGTTCTGAATACATCGACTTTGAGGTAAAAAACAAAAGAAAAGAAAGAAAGACAGAAAAGAAGAAGACCGAGTTACATCAAAGACACACGTGCTGGCACAATAAAAATTTCCCATCATGCATTTGGAGGTGATTCTATTCACAGAGTGGGGCGTCGCTGGTCTCCATAGAGATGTGTCGGCGTGCATGCATGCATGCATGTGGTCTCACATGCACTCTTGTGCTTAGTGTGTATGTGCGTGTTGTGCGGTGGTCGTGTGCGTAATACAAACGGGTTGTATTTTATTGTTGTTATTATCATTATTATTATTATTATTATTATTATTATTATTATTATTATTATTATTATAGGGCCTGGGACTATACTATGTGTTAAGAAAGTGAATCATTTGAATGGTCACTGGGAGAGAGCAACAAGCCAGCGTTTAAAACGTTTAATTCTATTTAAAGGGACAGTTCACCCAAAAGGTCAGGTATAATTGAAAGTAAAATCCATTTATTCATATGTCAGGGGAAATTTATAGGCGCAACGGGGGAAAAAAGGCGCGAGTTGGAATCACCGGGCAACAATGGGTTTGAACTATCCCTTCAACATGATCCGAAGGGAGAGAGAAGGCCATGGTGAGCGTAAGTAACATTCAGTAACCTTGTTTTTTTTTTGTTTTCTTTTGGTAGAAGTCAACAGTGTTCAGTGAAGCCATGGGTAGGAAGTTAAAGTCATGTTTAGGCGCGCTCTACTTTGTTTTCACACGGCGTGATGTCATCATGTGCTCCACTTTGCGATCACTTCATTCTGTACAGAGGCACCCGTCACGGGCTTTTATGGGACTTAATCCAGCACAGGCTTTGAGATCAGCTGTTAAGGTGTAACTGAGTTTTTGTTAATTGCTTCGTAGCGGAGGGATGAGTGCGCCACCGCTGTGAGAGGTCCGGATGCAAGATACCGAGCATAAACGGGTGCGTGGTGGGGAGTTAAAACAAAAAACCTTCTACCTGCCATCCTGTCTTTGAAAAAATCTGCCCTGTCCTACAGAAATTGGCGTTCAACGAGTCAATTGAAGACCCCTATGCGATTCTTACAAAAATAAAGGAAAATAGATCATATTTCCTTGGATCTGGCTATTGCAGCAGGGGCTCCGTAGGCAGCGCACACGTACATTTGGACAAGTCAGTACCTTTTATATTGCTCACAATCTCAGTGCCAATTTTTAGCAAGTATAACATTCTGCAACTACGCACACACACACACACAGACACGTAACAAAAGCTATAAATGCTCCGCGTTGTTGTTCTTCATAGAAACTCAAAACAAAATGCTATTGCCTTGAGAGGTGGATTCAGACGAGTGTGAAGGCATTTAGAAAGAAGAATGAGGGGGTTTGTCGTACCACAGGGCGCCATTTTGCCATCAATTTCCGAACCCTCACTGTTGACAACCCCACCTAGGGCAGGTTGACAACTGTTGCAATGATTTCGATCGACAGTGACCGGTATTAACCAGCGGTTACGCAGGCGTTCCAGTCTACCGATCCCGTAGCCCTTTTTTGCGGTAAATGTGTACTCGGGGAGTGTGTGTGTGTGTGTGTGTGTGTGTGTGGGAGGGGGACCGGGGGGATGGCTGGATTTGTTGCACTCGGGGATATTGCTCCTTTGGAGTTAGAAAAGAAAAGTGTCCACCAAAGTATTTATGTACAATATGGCCGCGAAAGATGCTCCCCTATCGATTTGTTATCAACTCCTCCGTCAGTCCGTTCTGTTCACAAAAGTAAAGGCTGTGTCGTCATAATTAGACCGGGTTTATATGCACCATGCACACAGGGGTTGAAGGTGTCTACGCACTGAAGCCATCTTTACCAAGAGAGGAGTTTTGTGGGTTAAGGGTCCTGTGCATCTGTCGCATGGGATCAGCGGGTGAATCACAGTGTTCTTTGGGGTCGACATGCAGGACGCGGTACATCACAGGACAGGCAGCGAGGGGGGTGGGCGGGGGCGTACGACCCCGGAGAGACGGGCGCCGATCTAAGGCCGGCGGCGTCCGTCTTTGGGGTTTCGAGGGGAGGAGGCTGACCTTAGATCCGCGCCTCCTGTCAACATACACGCCACGCAGCATCGTCCGGGGAGACAGGCAGCGGGTGAGGGACGTTAGGGGGTGCGACATGGTCAGGCCGACGGACGGACGGACGGACGGGCAGATGGCATAGCTATTCCAGGAGCTGCTCCCCCAACCCTTAAGGAGATGGAGAAGCCAAAGTGCAAAGTGGTCTTCCTCGATCTGCGTTTTTTGTCGTCTTGTGTTTTTTAAATGTTTTTTATTGTTATTATTATAATACATCTTTGTTGAAAATGTACATTGTATAAAAAAAGGTGTAATATGTTGTTAGAAAGCTCGGGTGAGAAACTGACCGGTGCTCGCTAACATGTGCCTAGCGCTGAGAAGGAGGTGGGAGGGAGGGAGGTGGTTTTGTCGAAATGTTCAGAATAAGATGCTTAGAAACGTATTCCTGTGTGTGTGTGTGTGTGTGTGTGTGTGTGTGTGTGTGTGTGTGTGTGCACGTTTCAGAGTATTGCAGTGGTCATCACGCAGATAAACGTATGTACAGTGTGAACGTGTGTTGTATTGCAGGCAGCTGTTCATTCGGCGCATGGTGCACGTGACGCGACGTCGCCCGCCGCCCCTCAGCTGCGGCCCTCCTCCGGGGAGCGCTGGTCCGACTTGAGCTTGACGAACTCCTTGGCCACCTCGTCGTTGTTGCGCTGGGAGAGGATGCGCAGCACGGTGAGGCCCGTCTCGTCCATGTGCACGCGGCGGCCCAGCGGCAGCCAGCACGTCACGCTGCCCCTGCTGGCCACGTCCTTCACCTGCAGCAGGGCCATGCCCACCGTGCGGTCCTCCCGTGCAAAGCAGTAGTCCTTCACGCACACCTGCAGCTCGTAGCTCTCCGGACCCACCTCGGTACCCAGGGAGCTGCAGGCGAGGAGGAGAGGGCGGTTACGTATCCGTGTTTCACGTTAATCGACGGGGTGGTCTGACTCACCGCATTCCCCTCCCTTTCCGCTATCTGCGTGTTACTGTTTTCAGTCCCCGTCGCTACGTGAAAAAAACAACTCCAGCGCTAAAACTAAGTGTGGAGATAGGTCTGACTATGCGAGACTAGGTCACCGACAATCAAGTTATGTTTGTCTTTTTTTTACTAATAAAAGTCGTATCACAAAGTGGACATACGTCTTCTACTGTTTTGTGTGGCGTTTTGGTCGCGGGGATTTAACCATTTTAATGCCAAGGCTCGCTTCCTCACGTGCAAAGGTTCCATCAAAACGAGTTCCCACCCGGCACTATTTTGCAAGATCCTGGGCTTAGCGCCGCCCAAGACGAGTGTAATTGGTTTAAAAAATACAAACATGGCGGAGCATTTCTTTCCCCCTATACCAGAATGACAGTGGGTCGAGCCGGATCTTTCTCCAGCGCTAAAACGAAGTGTGGACATCAGGTCCGGCTATGGTAGACTATCAACCGGGAGGTTTTGAGGAAGTTGAGGGAGTGAAATGGATGCGCTGAGAATAGAACCGGCATCCAACGGGTTTGGTCTGACTCACTGTCAACAGGCAAACTATCGATTGGACTGAAATACCCTGAAGCAGTTGGGCTGCAGCTTATGAATCATACATGCATAAATATATGTAACAGAAAAGGAGGTCGGAAGTCAAATGTGAAATTGAACCACTCCCACATGTGTGTGTGTGTGTGTGTGTGTGTGTGTGTGTAAAACTATATATAATTTGTATATATGTATGTATTTTTTTTCATTACTAATTGTATACAAACTGTATACAATATCTACAGATATTACGGCGCACGGTGGCGCAGTGCATTGCACTGCTGCCTCACAGCAAGAAGGTCCTGGGTTCGATTCCCGCCTGGGGCGCTGTTGGCACCGTGCTCCGGCGGGTTATCTTCCAAAAACAGGAGCCTTTCTGTGTGGAGTTTGCATGTTCTCCCCGTGCTCACATGGGGTTTCCTCCACCTCACGTCAGTAAGGACCCCCACCAAAAACATGCACACGTCATCGTCTGACCAGCGATGGACACTTATCACCTGGTCCCCGGGCGCGTCCACGTATGCTGCCCACTGCTCCTGGCTGTGCCCCCGGAGGAAGGACAAGCCAGGATGGGTCAAAAGCAGAGGAGCCATTTCACCGGCCACCATCAAAGCATGTGTGTGTGCAAGCATGTGTTGTGGAGTGTCGTGTGATGATTAAAGACTGTTTCTTCTATTATATTTTATCAATCCTGTTTTCTTACTTTCTATCAATATATCCGTTTTGCTGTTTCTTATTTTTGAAGGCAGATTCATGTTTTTATAGGGCCCTAAATAAATAAGACAGGTTAAAATTTCAAACTCCCGGGCAAAAAGTGACAAACGACCGCCCGTGCCCACTCAACTGGAAATAAAACAGTCCAAACTCCTCGATTCAATCTTCTCACCTGGAATACATGATGTTTAACCTTTTGTTTTACATTTGGAGAAAGACAGAGGAGGGGCCGTGAGGTTTGAAATTGGCTGAAGGTGGCCTTTAAATGCCGCCGCACCGAGACAACCCAAAAACGATCAGAAGTAATTTACCGTAGGAAACAAATGAGGTGATGATGACACTCACTACTGGAAGCTCTCGTTAAACTTGGGGGACCAGCTGTTGTTTTTGGACTTTGTGGCGAATTTCCTCTTTTTGTCGCTGAGGTGCGGCCCGATGATGTAGACCTCCACGAAGGGACGGAAGCCCTGGGCTTTCCACTTCAGGTCATTGGCGGCCGCCACTGAGAGAGGAAGAGGAGGGTGCGGGGAGGAAGGTTACCGGCAGTTCTGATGCCTGTTCTGGAGATTAAAACGTGCTGGGGCAAATTCACAAAGAACAGATTGCAGCCGCTAATAGCACCATGAGCACGTCAACTTGCGCCCACTATCTGCGCCGTCTTATCGTTCGATTCACAAAGAATATTGCCAGAATTGCTAGAATAATGATATGCCAGCGCAAACACGGCCATAAAGTTGGACGCTGGACAACGAAATTAAAATAAAAAGGGTGCGTGCCTCGAATCACCTGATTTTGCGTTCAGATGCACAGGGAGACGGTCCCCCCTGTCCGGGGCATGATTTTCAAATCCCAATGCTTAACTTGACAGGTCTTATGCTTTGATGGCGCAGGGAGAGGATTGGCACTGCTGCCTTTATTTTTGTCCGCATGATTACCACCAGGTCTCTACAGACAGTAATAGCGTCACTCTAACTGCATGTGGATATTAAAGTTGGCGTTTGTGAATTGGACGCTATCTGCAACAAGGCTCATTTGCATAGAAACGTGCCAATTGTACGCCAAATGCATGCAAAAAAACCTCATTAAATATGCGCAAATAGCACAGGCGCACCGAGAAGCTACTTGCGTGGCAGCGCAGTTATCGGTGCATTTCCCCTTTTGCGGCTGCTTTGTGAATTCGACGCTTGCCTTTTCTGTTATTTGCGGCGGTTTTGGCGGCCGCAAAATCCGCCCAATCCTTTTTGTGAATTCGACCGCTCTGCCCAACAATCCGTCCGGTACCTTTCACGTTGATCTTGTGCTCCCCGTTGGGCTGCGGCAAGATGTCCACGTGCATGACCACCTCCCCGACAGCGTCCACTCCAGACGCTGAGAACAACGACAACAAAAAAGCCAGCTCGTTTAGCTGGTGTCATGTGTGCATGAAGGCGGTGGGGGCTGAAGAGGAATCATCCTGTACTCCAACTGTACTGTACTGTACTGTACTGCACTGTGCTGTACTGCACTGTACTGTACTGTACATGGTTGAAGTGGGATTCACGGTCCTGTCACTCTTACGTTTCTCTGGCGGCGTGTCCTCATTGGCCGTGCACCTGATGCCTTTCCCTCCGTGGACTGAAGCGGAAAGACACAAAGAGAAAGAGAGGACGTTGCGAGAACACCACGGCCGACACAAGGAAAGACGGTACAGGAGGTCCTTGGCGGTTCCATGGTAAAGCAGGGTGTCCGCACGTGTCTATTTCAAAACCTTTGAGGACACTCTCACTCATTTTTAGCAAAATATTAAGACGTAGCAGTAGTGAAAGGTAAACCAAAACGCAGTTAGATTGGAGTTAAAATGTTGTTGCTTTTTTTCTGAGTTGATGACATCCCTGCAATTTCAGTTTCTTTACATTTATTACATTAGATGGGAACAATCTATTACCTGAACCAATGGAATTTCACACTTGTTCATGATACTTACAGGCCTAATTTTCCTGAATTGATTTAAAAGCTTTTTAGACTAAGGTACCATGGTAAGGGTGTTTATATGGGGGCTGTTGGGGGGTTTGTTTACCAGGCAGGAATAAAACTGTAAGAATACTAGACAGGTAGAAGGATTTGGAAAAGTGAAGATAGGACCCTGGCTTCCACCAAGTAACCTCAACTCAGGTAAAGCGTTTTAAGGGAGACCAAAGGATTTCAGAAGCGATGAATCACTTCCTAGTTACAGCAGAAATGGCCAAACGAGTACTTAGTACCGCGGCCATTCCACCACGTCTTTCCTTTCAACCTCCTCTTAAACAGTGTCGCTGGCTCTATTCGTGGTCGTATTTGGGCTTCCATGGCCATCCTACCCTGAGCGTTCTGGGAGAGAACAAACTTCCTGATGAGCTTGTCGGTGGCCTGGGTGTAGAGTGACAGGGCGTAGCGCAGAGACTGCAGGTCGGGACTCTTCTCCAGGAAGGTTTTCTTCAGGCCCACACCGCCGGCGTGGAAATATTGCTGAATGGAAGGAACAAAGACGCTCGGTGAGTGCAAACAGAGTGGAGGATGCGGCGCGGCCCGGCGGGAGAGTGAAGAGAACGAATGCCTTCGTGGGCCTCCATGGTTTGAGGCTGTTTGGTTAAGTCAGGCCCACACAAACGCTAGCCGGCTCCACGCCGCCCCGGCGCTGTATCTAGGTAAATGTAGCCGACACCGCAGCGAAAAACACACTGAACTGCACATGGGACCGGATGAACGTATTTGGAAGTATTTATGGATTAAATGAGTGGAGGTTTTTTCATTGCATCATCCCTTGCATCCGTATGCTGTCTTCCTGGTGCATTATGTTGGATTTACCGTACCGATATAATATATATTTTCTGTTTTTATTTTTTTTAATAAAATGTTATTTTACATATATTAATTTTTCTTGTCAGACTCATTTATTGTTATTTTCTTAAATATTTCCTTACTTTCTACACAGTTTTCTTTGGAAACTGCCAATAAGCATTCCACTGCACATATTGTATTGTCCAGTATTAAAACGGTTGAATGTAATTGTACATTGTACACACGGATATTTCAAAGTCAGTCACGCAAAGCGATTCAATATGAGCGAATTTAACAGCTGATGAAGTCCACCGTACCTTAATAGTGTCCAGCGCCAACTCTATGACGGCACACTGTTTTGGAGTCAGAGCTTTGGCTTCTTCTCGGCCCATGTGCTCCTTCAGGACGGAAGACACGACGAAGGGTTAGCAAACACCTCAGCCGACCAGAATGTTTTTAAAGCACTCTTTTATGTTGCTTGTTGTTTGGTTTTGAGCAAGACGTCACCTTCAATTTGGAGAGCTGTCCCAACTCCTTAGCGGCGTTGAAGATCATCTGAGTGCCCTGCGGGGGAGAGACGGGGAGGGGCGGGTTACGGAGGAGAAAAAGGGGTGAGGCGTGATGAGTGAAGGTCTGTGCTCCACATCGATGCTAGGAGGTAAATGCAGACGGAGGAGGAGTGCGAAATGTTTGGACAGAATAGGAAAAAAAAAATGAGAGATGACCGCGGCGAGTGAAGGGGAAGGGAGGGGGCAAAACAACATCTATCCACACAAACATCACGGCCGTGTCACGTATGACCTTTCCATCGAGAAGGACAAGTTGCGTCTTCGGGGAGAATGCCGTTTTCCTCGGATGAGAAAAGGGGGAGAAGACGGAGGGTTTAAGAGATATACTGTTTCACGGCGGCACACGGACAGGTATGCAATCTCTCGTGCACCATGCGCACATGGGGTTTTGATGCAGAAGACGTACGAAGATGTACGTTACACTTGGAGGTGGGATTTTTTTTTTTTTTTACTTTGGAGGTTTGGGAGAGAGTGGGCCGTCACCTTTGGCAAAAGACAGTTCTCATGCTTACAGAGACTGTACGTACATGGACACACACACACACACACACACACACACACACACACACACACACACACACACACACACACACACTACAATACTTACAATCACCTAAAAAAAGAGGGAAGAGAAAACAAAGAATGGTGTGATGGCGAGATAGAGGTGTTGTGCTGTTTTATCACTACAGAAAACTGGCTTTCAGAAAAAAAGCTGATTTGACCGAGAAGGAGAAAGATGTAGAGCACCGATTGACGTGTGTGTGTGTGTATGGGTGTGTGTGTGTGTGTGTGTGTGTGTGTGTGTGTGTGTGTGTGTGTGTATGTGTGTGTGTGTGTGTGTGTGTGTGTGTGTGTGTGTGTGTGTGTGTGTGTGTGTGTGTGTGTGTGTGTGTGTGTAATTTACCGTCTGGTCTGTGAGTGTTGGCAGCACCACGGTCTTCTCCATTGTATTCATCACCAGCTTCCAGAGCTCCTTCAGCACTCTCTTCAGGACCGTCTTCTCACAGATCTTAGCAAACAGCGAGAGGCTGACACACGCACAAACACACGCACGCACGGACAAACACAAACACACACACACACACACACACACACACACCACACACACACACACACACACACACACACACACACACACACACACACACACACACACACACACACACACACACACACACACACACACACACACACACACACACACACATCGATTCACCATGGTTGAGCTCAAGGTTTAGCTCTAGGGTAATATGAGGACAGTCAATAAAAAAGCATGTCTCACTTGCTGTCCAGGAAGTCCATGATGGGCTGCAGTACGTTGTCCGCCTCCTGGACCACGCTGCCATTGGCGGGGACGGTCTGTCCTTTGACCTGGGCCAAGATGTCTCCCATCTGCCTCACGTTGTCCTCAATCTGGGGCTGGAAACTTGGAGAACAGACATGCGCTCATGAATATCAAAAAATGTATAATACTGTAGACAAAAAAAAAATATATATATACACATTTTTTTATTTTTTTGCATTTCCTCCGTAAACACCCAGAGGACCAATGACCCCAGTTCGAGAACCCCTGGATCTATAGACGTCAGCATGTGTTGGTGTCTGTGACGATCGTTAAACTTCTTAAATGTTGCACTGACAAATCCATTCATGTTTTTAATGCCGATGTAGAAGGCAGTTCTTTCTGTGCTGCAGTTTTATTTCCCACCAGCGTACTATACAGGATGCCAACACTCAAACCAAATATATCTTTATGTTGAAGTATGAATACCTTGGCTTCGCAGGAAACCCTGTCTCTATATTAGACAGTCCTTAGACAGCCCTTGATGACTCACCTGACAGAGAAGATGCGGCTGAGGTCGTCCATGACGCTGTTGAGTTTGTTCTGCAGCTCCTTCAGGAAGTCACTGGCCTCCACGTTCAGCTAGACGGGTCGAAGACGGAATGAGTATGAAACGCTGCATATTGCCAAGCGCTGTCAATGCTTGAGAAACACGTTTTTTAAACTTACGTCTTTGCCGCCCATGGCCTCAAACATCTTCTCCAGCTGGACCCTGAGCTGCTGGATGTTGTTGATGATGATACATGGCTGACAGGGAGAAAAAGGGAACCTTTAGCGCTCTGCGTTAAGTCGTACCCGTTTGCTGCAAACCTTCTTGTCGCTCAAGCTTATAATTGCCTCCCCTCTCGTTTTAGCGACATCCATTCCACTGGGAGTCAAGCCAGCTTATTACACAGTCCTAATTCACTGGAATTACCATTACTATTCACCAGACACACACTGGCACCAAGAGGAAGGCCGTTCCCCCGAAGGGCTCGAGGGCTTGGGCTGGGTTTAAACACTCCAGTCAGGAACCACCGCTGCTTCAAAACGACCATCAACGCTCCCGATTTCACAAAATCCTCCACAATCCTTGAGCTTGAATTTTACTTTTGAATCAGTTCTTTGTTGTTGTTCCACTTTTGTTCACTGTAACGTCTGTATGCAATGTCCACTGTTATACGACTTTTCACCTACCACTTTCTCCTTGTTGACGTGATTTGGGAAGTCCTTAGCGATGATATCAGCATAAGACAGGAGGACGTTGCCAATAGTCTGAAAGAGAGAGAAACAGAGAAATGGATAGAAATAAATGTTTGTTTGTTATTAATTGTCATTAATTTAATTGTTATTATTATACTATTATTTCTTTTAATTATGTATTTATGGAATGAGTTATTGTTTGTTGTCTTTATGTCATTACGTTAAGTGTAATATTAGAGTACATTTATGTCTTGTAATGCTAATAGAAAGAGAGGGAGCTAGACAGGAGCAAAGGATGGAGCCGTGGTGAGAATGACACATTCATTTGGCGACAGCATGTTTTCAACCGCGACGCTCCAGGGGCCAAAGTCACCTTGGCAAACCTCTTCATGTAGTTGCCGACAATCTGCGGGTCGGGACACTCGAGCTTGCGGATGATTTCGAAGCTCTGGTTGAGCTGAGAGAAGACGTCCACGACCGAGCAGGAGAACAGGGCGTGTTCTGACGTGACCTGGAACTGTAGAGGGGAGAGAGAGAGAGAGAGAGAGAGAGAGAGAGAGAGAGAGAGAGAGAGAGAGAGAGAGAAGAGAGAGAGATTGAGGGAGGTGGGGGGTGAGACCGGAGTTGTAGAAGAGCTTTTCTCCGCCTGTGCAGTGAACCATACCCATAGTGGAGCTGGACACACCATAAGACTGTAACGGTCCTTCGGATCAAAACATCCAAAAACTCACATTACACAGTTGTCCTAGCTCCACGCAAAGTTTGTCGTACTGTTACAGCTAATCCCGCATCAAAGAAAGAGAGAAATCTTTCCACCGCTGATGCCGGAGGGGGACATTCACCCACTTGGATCGGGTGGGGTGGAAAGCGGCTGCGATTAGAAAGCAGAGGCTGAGAACGCCGCCATGCTGATGCAGGGGAGAAACAGCTGCTGCAGGTGACGGTAATTGAACCCAGAGGACTTTGGTCACACGAGATGGTGGTGAAGCTCGCACATAGACACATATCGATCCCTCGCAGTGTGGGTATGTGTATAGGCTCCGGAGAGAGGGAGAGTGTGTGTGTGTGTGTGTGTGTGTGTGTGTGTGTGTGTGTGTGTGTGTGTGTGTGTGTGTGTGTGTGTGTGTGTGTGTGTGTAGGAATTCTAGTTAGGTTCCAGCGTCTGCTCATCTGTGTGGTGGAGTTTTTTTTCCTCTTCTTCTTTTTCCGTTTGCCTTCGGTATTGATCGCCCCGAGGCCTCCAACCTGCGTCTCTCCCTCGCCAAGTCTGCTGCCCTGCTGAGTCAGCCGACCGACTTCATTTGCATGAGAAGTACCAGATTCTATTTCGGGGCTACATTTCCGCACTAAGGAGCTAAAATTTTAATCCGTACTTTATCGCTGCCTGGACAGAAGTTGATAGTAACATTTAAGTCGAATGTTGTGGTTGTTTTTTTTTCCAGTTTAGAGCTGAGCCCGTAAGTTTCCCGAAGAAAAGTTCTGGCAGGGAATGCTTGTAAATGAAATATAAATACATCTGGAGAGCGTCTGCACGGTCCAACTCACTTTTATCCATTAGTCCCCTCACAGTACTTTTGTTTGTCCGTACCGGGAGAAATGCCACGCCGTATCTGTCGTAAAGGGTTATGAGGAAAATGTTGAGAGAAACCATTACCCCGTCTTTTTTGTCTCTTTCCAGTGCTCCGTGGAGGAAATCTCTGGAAACCTCCTCGTTCTCGTCCAACCACATAACGACAAACGGCTCAAACCAGCTACGGAGGGCGAGGGAGAAGAAAGTGTCAACATTCCGCTGACGACGCTGCATATAAAACAAATTATTTTTGAAATGGAAAAGGAGCGACGGTTTCCAGGTTTGGATCAAAAGCCAGACTCACGCCGGATAATCCGGCACGTGCTTCTGGAAGGTGACTAGCTCCTTGCAGTACTCGTTGTAGAGCCACTTCACCTTGAAGTGCAGGTTCATGTAATCGGCGCTCTTACACAGGCGGTGCTTCTCGTGCTCTGAAAGGCAGAATGAATGGAGGAGGGATCACCACTGACGCACTCTTTCTCCTCTTGACTCTCTCGATCGACTCTCTGTGATGATGCGCGTACGGCACTCACCCTCCATGGCGTATTTCATGTCCTGTGCGAACATGTTCCACATGACCTCAGCGCTGATCTTGCCCACGTTTAGTTCTTGCGGAAACCTGTGAGGGGCAGCACAGCGCTCAGACACTTTTTAACTGTTTAGCGAGATTAGAGATTACCATTAGATACATTCTTTTGCATTATTTAACATGAATAGATTGATATAAAGCAGCTAGGGGTTTCCTCAGAGACCATCTAAATCACAACTGACACCTACTATTTATTTGCGGCGGTCGTTTTTGTCTGAATTTGTTTGTTCTATTTTCATGGTTGAGAGGGCGTTCTAGCACATGGGATGCATTATAACATATAGTTATGGACTGCATTATAAATGTATATTTGATAAGCCATATTTGAGAATTATCCAATGCCCCCGGACCCCTCCTGCGATCTCTGGCGACCCAAGGAGGTCTAGCACCACAAGTTGGGAATCACTGATCTAAGGTGGTCTATAACACTATACGACGGAACGGTGGATTGAGAGAGGGTGAAAACTCACTGGTTGAGGCAGGGAGTGTAGGAGTTCTTGTCCTCTTCTATGATGGAGACGATGAGGGTGATGAGTTTGGACCAAAAATCCAGGTTCTTGATGCTTGGACCCTGTTCGTCTGGAGGGACCGCCTTGGACTGAGAAGAGTTCAATTCATGAGGAAACTTCTTGTGTATTTGCCTGTATCCTATGTCGTGTTTGTCCTACTGCATAACCAAACTACATTTTGAATGTTTTTAACAAAGGGTCTTTGGAGTATATATGCACGTAGATGAGTAGGAGAGGGAGGTCCCAGGAAGAAAAGCTGTTTGTATCCTAAACTAATGAGATCCAAATGAAAAAACAAACGAGTTTAGGAATATTATGTTTAGTCATGTGACCAGCTGCGGCCATCACCTGAACCTGGCTTTCATTTCAGCCGTGGCGGAAATCGAAAAGCAAACGCAATTTAATTTTTTCAAATGATTTGTTCCTTGGGGTTTTAGCACTGTGAAACCAAACTTCCACAGCCGCTTCAATGTGTCCATGCAACATATTTTAGACTTACTGGGTCTGTCTGGTACTCGCGGTTGTAGAGATCGTGGCAGTTGTTGAAGATGTACTCGTAGGTGGAGTTCAGACAGGCTTTCACACAGTCCTTCACGACCTGGCTGGCCCTGGGGGGGCTCTGAAGCTCCTGGACCTGGACAGAGATGTAAACACAACTTAAGCATGCAAGGGTGTCATGTGTTTCGCTGTATCTTCTGGGGAAAAAGGGCAAACAGAGACACAACCGAAGGCAAACATACGCACAAACACAAACATGCGCCTGCCTAGCACAATTTGGTTTAGAATAATAATTTGTTTGCATAAGCAAATATGAAGATGTTTCTCAACTTGTGCCTGAGGTTTCCCCTGCCAAATCCAACCATGGAAGGTCAAAAACAGATACTGAAGTCATTTACGTGAACGATATTGAAGTAAAATCATGAATCCTGACCTTCATCCTAAAGAAAGTGATGCTGGTCAGGAGGTCCACAGTGGACTTGAGGTCCTGGAGCCTTTCAGGACTGCTGGCTGGGAAGTTATTCTACAAAAGCAAACATTACATAAGTTGTTAATAGACATCACTGACGATCAAAACATTCCAAAAGGGCCACTATTCACTGTTAACTAAAAAAGAAAAACATGCTCATCGTAAGATAGGTACATGAAGTGATTAATAGCATAATCGCAACCCTGGAATTCCGACACACTCATTCTATATAAACACCGAACAATTTACGATGCACAATTTACGTCTACGATGAAGAGAGAAGAAAAGCTGTCCCTACCCGGTACATGGACAGGTCAATCCTCAGGGAGTTGTGAAGCTGGTCCAGCAGTTTCACAAACCTCTCCTTCTACATAGAGAGCAAGAGAAAAGAACAGCAGCCAGCCTCTCAGAGAGACACCATGGCTCACAGCTGATTTGCTACCATTTGACTGAGTAAACGCAGGACCGGATCTTTCTCGCTTGGATCCAAAATAGTAAACTAGGCGGGGCCAAATTACCCTTAACTTCCATATACAGAAGCCTCAGGGGTGAAGACTAGCAAAGTTAAGTACGCCTCTCTGACGTCTTTAGTTAAGTAGGTGTGTCTTCTTGCTTGAGTCTCAGGTAAACTGTAATGGAAATACAATTCAAGAGGAAAACTCACACCAAAGTTGGAGGCAGCGAATCTGTCAGAGGCGGAGACGTTGTTGGAGGACTGGGTGGTGTGGGCGTAGTAGGCATTGATGTTGGCCAAGAGGGTGCTCATCACAGCTGGCACGCCGGGGCACATGTACTTCGACGACAAGCAGGCGAAGTGGCTGTCGAAGCGATAAAAACATAATATTAACTTACACTAACTGGCGACGACCAAAACCGCAAATTGAATCCTGCATCACTGGCCGATGCCGACGTTCGGGCACTGACGTCATAGCCTGGTAGATGGATTCCACTCCGTAGCGCATGGCGAACTCGTCCACTATCTCCTGCGCCGTCTCCTCGAAGTACACCTTCCACGCGTCATCGCCCTTGGCGTCGGGGATCTTCACCACGCCGCCGTTCTGTTCCTCCGTGGTGTACTGGAACAGGTGCTGCGCCCGCAGAAAGCTCTGGGTGAGTACGCGTCACGGTCGCGGTGAGCATTATTGGCCGGAGACGACCGATGGGACTGACCTCGTGCAGGCAGGTGTACTGGACGTGGTAGGGAGCCACCGTCTCCTCGCCCTTGATCTCCACGCTGATGTGCATCCGAATGGCCCCCGACACTGCAGACTTATCTGTTCGCTTGTCTGACGGAGGAGAATAGAGAAAGAATCTAGCTGTAGTCCATTCTGTCTTTACCATGCTTTAGGGCAGACGTTCCCAAACGATTTTCTTGATTCAATCGGAGACACCCTTATTTAAAAGCAGCCTTTATTAAAATTCATTTATTAGCAGTTGATTTGGTCTGGAAGGGTTCTATTTTCCTAGTAGAGAGAGCTGGGTTTTTAGGGAATGTACATATAGTCGTGGCTCCTGTGACAATATCTAATTGAACTCGTTTTTTAAACCGATATTTGAATATAAGCAAACATATGCCTTAATGGCTCGTGACCGTCCTGCTGCATCCCTAGCAACCCCGATGCCATCCCAAACCCTGGTTCAAAACCTTCTCTGTCGTCTTTTAAAGGAAAAAAAAACAAAAAACTCACCCAGGTTGTACCAAACATCCATCTCTCCGCTGAGCGTCCGCACCTCGATGATGGTCTGGCCCAGGAAGTCGTCGCTCTCCCGTTTGAACCTCTGCTTCACCCGAGACTTGATGTCGTCGTCTTCGTCCCACACGCGTACTTTGATGCGGTCGGAGGAGTTGTGACACTCACTGGACAGCGACAAGGAGAGGAGTAAGTCGGGAAAACACATATTGGTTGACGGTCATATTAGAATTAATTTTTCTCAGAAAATGAGGGACAGCAGAGGGACACTTGGGATTAACGTCGTCTCAGATTGATACGATTGAATTTCAAACTCTTTGGCTTTTTTTTTTTTTTTTTCAGTGAAATAACTGAAAAAAACGCCACTTACAAGTGGAAGTTCTCCTCCCAGACGGGGTTGAGGTTGCCATAGATAGTTTTGGTCCTCTTCTTTGTCTTGCCCACTTGCACGGTGACATATGGGTCACTGGAGCCCGTTTTGTCTTTAGCCTGCAGTCCCTGGGCGCACACCACTGAGGATGACAGAGAGAGAGGAGGTTGTCAATCCAAAGAGAGACGACGACAATAGTAGCCCGACATCACGAGTCACCATCCATTTCTTTAACAGACAGGTATTGTGTAAATAAGGGGTGGAGTCTCACCGGTGATGCTAATCTTCGCTGACCATTTGGACGTCCCGTCCAGCACGCTCTGCTTGATCTGTTTCATTTGCGTGCCGTGCGTGGTTTTGTCGAGGGCGAACACCTCCTGGATGAGCTCGAAGATCTCGGGCTTGTTCCGCTCCCTGATCTTCATGCGATCCTTCAGAACCATGATGATGTTCTGGGTTCGATCCTCCGCCCCGTGCTTGGAGCTCTTCTCCGCGGCCCCTGACCACGAGACAGAATGAGCAGAGAGTAGTTAGGAGCCGAGCATGCAGAAAGAAAAGTTAGAATTCAGGATGTTTCTTTGAGCAGATGGAAATTAGACAGACCCACTGGATTCAATGAGTACGTGAATAAAATAAAACTGCTTCCATAATCTTTGGCTGTAACATAAAATGGAGAGATTGGAGAGTTTGCACGGATGCATAGACTATGTGAGGGTGTATAGAGGAAGAAGGGATGACAGCACATTATTCAGCAGATAAATTGTAATGGTAAGGGCAAGAGAATGTGCCGGTGGATAGAGGAGAAGAATAATGGGATGTCACTTGAGCAGAGGGAAACAGGTGGGGGCTGAGATGGCTTTGTCTGCAAAATAATGTTTATATGAATGAATCGTGTTTGACGTTGTGATGTTATGGATATATTTTAATCCTTCTTACTCTGCAGACAGTCGGCGTTCAGCAGGTCCTGGCATTTGTCGTGGCATTTGACGCCACATTCGGAGCAGCGCATGCCCTGGCGGGCGATGCCCCACAGCAGCCCCTCGCATTCGTAGCAGTAGGTGGGCGTAGTGGCCGTCCACACCTCAAAGTTGTGCGGCGTGGTGGAGGAGATGGGGTAGATGAGAGCCTGGAGGGTCTTCTTATAGACATGGCTCTTCTGCAAAGAGACATGGTGACAAACAGGGCTGTGAGGCCACTTCAGCTCAACCTCACTGCCTTTTTTTCCCTTTATTGTGTGTTCCCATGTGTGAGAGAGACTTATTCATATAAAACATTGATTTACAAAAAAAGAATACAGTATATACATTAAATAATATCAAATATGTATCAAATTATTATGACATAATTTTTGTATTATATTTTTAAATAACAAAAAAAATATATATGAATTTTTCTGATTTTTTATTATGAATCAAATATCTAAATATAAATATGCTTGCACCCACCAGCTCCTCGTTGCCCAGCGTTGTGGAGGCCATGGCTGAGGTGATTCCAGCCTTACGGGAGTTCTGCACCAGTGACTGGAAACCAAACGAGAGAGGGAGAGTGGTAAACCTTCTTCAATTTGTTTGAAAGTGCTTATTTTCTGGAGGAACATACACTGTCTCTGTCTGGGGACTACGGGGCATACGATGCCTGCAGGAGACACTGAAGTACTCACCATCGCCTGATGCAGCCAGACGGCGATAAAGCAGAGAGGAGGAAAGAGGGTGGAGGGAAAAGGGAAGATGGACGTTAACGGCACAGAAATCTCTAACAAAACCGGTAGATTGAGGTTTAATGGTGTATAGCAGTGCTTAAGTGTGTCTGTGTCTGTGCCATTGCCTTGGACATCGTTTAGCCTGACCTCTGAAAAAAGAGGACTTTAATCCGTTATACCCCCGAACTCTGTCTGTATGCAACTGTTTCATTTAGTGCCCGTCCGCAAACCAGCTGTACAGCTTGAACCAAGGCATCGTGGGTATGGAATTCCTTTCTGAGAGACTGAAGGAGCAGCCTCCGTGTGAAGTGGAGGTTTCAGAGGAGCATCCTGCGTTGTCTCACCAGGTCTCGGACCAGAGGGATGGCTTTCCTCTTGCGCAGGTCAGGCATGCTGTCAATACTGTAGAGCGCTCCCCCCATCCTGAGGAAGAAAAGCAACAGCCGATGTCTTATTACAACCCAATCAGATCAATGCTCGCTGATGGGGAAACAAATTGTGTCCTTGCCGGTCCTATACTCTCAAGGTCAAGATCAAGGTGAAGTTCAAGAGCTCTGGCTCCTTCAATGTGCTTCTCAACTAATTTTCGACCATTTCTCTACTTCCCTCCACACATGGAGAATAATAATAGCAGAATATGAGGCTGTATACTTGGGTTTAATTGACAGGTTTGTTATTTGGCGATTTCAGCAGTTCTTCAATATGTAGTCTCTGTTTTACTCAGAGGTCTTCTTAATCTACAAATGGCCTGGCAGTTTGTTTAGGGCAGCTCAATACTCACTGGCTTGAAGCCACAGGCTGAATAAGGCCGGTGTATAAAACAGTACAGGGGATCTCTCGAATGGAAAAGGAGAGATCCATTTTACTACTGCAACAACAAAGGCCTCCAAAGGCTCAGAAATGTGTAAGAAGACAAGTCAGCAACAATCTCAGAGTGAAGAAGAAAGCTTTGGCATGTTGTCGCATTGAAAAACCTTTTTTAATGGCAGTACATGGGTTGCTCTTTGACCTCCATCAGTACATATAATTAACATATATATAGGCCCTGACTGAGTAGTTGTCTTGGTCAAACCTGTGGGCCACCACCTTGTGTGATTAGCCGCTTAGGGTAAGAACAATAGACCTTTAATTTATAGCTTAGCCCTCAAGTGAAATTCCTCATTCAAACCCGAAGGTGCCATTGATCATTATACGAAGGTACTTTCACCCTCTATGCTGTGGGCGTGACGTGTCCACCAACACTCTATGTTTGTTGTCTCTATTAGCATACTGCTGCTAACCTTTGTTGAAACACTGACAAACATTGTAAAAAGCTATTATGCAATGTTCTTCCCTACTTAGTGAAAAAAAGACAAATTCCAGGAGTTCAGGAGTTCAAGAACTCACAAGCTTTCTGACTTTGCTATATAATATATTGAATATACGTATGATATATGATTGTGGCGATACTGTACTAGAATTTAAGGGGGGCGGTGATGAAATGTTCATGTGGCGAATATACAAGTAGGCATTTATTTATTTAAGGGCCTGGCACTCCCCCGCGTGACAGTGCTGATCAACATTTGATCAGCACTGTCACTGTCACTGGCACTTTCCTATTAATGAGGAAACTGTGTGGTATAGTGTGACTTACCCGCCTTTACCGAACCATAGTGAGTTGGACGTCTCTCCACGAGCCTGAGAGAGGGAAGGAGTGAAAGAGACAGAGCTAATGTTAAAGACCGCGGAGAAGAATAGAAAGAAACAATGAATGTTCAACGAATGCCCGTATAGATAAGTGGGAAACTGTTTCAAGAAAAAGAATGCATTCCGCTATATGTGTTACCCCATTTTAGGAAGAGCAAAGAAATCTCTTTGCATCTCTGGGAGTCTTACTGGACGAGAAAGGCTTGAAAGGTAAAAGTGAACATTTTTTGACTGAGGTGAAGACGGGTGAAAACAAAGGGGATTGAGTCAAACAAGCATCCGCTGTTCCTAAAACGACTCCTTTAATCGCGTCAACATTCTCCCGTTCGGGGTGTACCTACCTGCACGTCTGCTCCAACCATGGTTGACCAAAGTGCATGCGAGTGCCACTATGGCAATGACATGAAACTGGAAAGAAAACAAGAGTGGTGGGGCACAAACAAACAGACAAACAAATAAACAAACAAACAAACAAACAAACAAAAAAGACAAACAAACGGAAGCCAAGTGCAGACAAACGCAGTGCAAACATAACAACATAAATATCAAAGCATGTGATTATTCATCTGCACAACTCAATTCAAATGCAATGAATAGCAAAATAAATGTGCAAGTGAAGGTTATTCAAGCAAAGCTAAATGTGCGAAAATAAAACAACATTCCCGTGAGCAACAGTCGCACGCTGACGCACTTATTCACCCAGGACTAAAGTAAAGTTTGCAGGCTCGATTTCTTTTTCTTTTTTTTTGGATTTGATCAATTATGAAATACGGAACACATTAATTTTGCACTACAGTGTCTGGCGAAATGCACCGTCAAAAATAGAACTCTTGCACCCTGTCTTGGCCAAAACTGTAAATAATGCATGTCACATACATATTTCAAGCACTTTTAAGGTCTTTTTGGATGCATGTATATCTTTTTAGATGACACTTCGGCGGCGCTCATGCTTGGGCTGAATTAGGGATGGCAGCAGATCGGGCTGCAGTGAGAGACGTGCGGGTTCGAGGTTCTGATGGCCCTAACAAAGCTCTTACCTCGTGAAGCTGATCCAGAACCTTGTTGTAGAGTCTCAGCCAGTTCTCCTTGGCTCGGACAGCCGGGTCTACGGGCTCCTTAGGCTCCTCTATCACTGCAGGACTACAAACAGAATGTGCTTTCATTTGTGTCACAATGCGATCTAAGTAAAACCGTTTCTGGCCTGGAGCTGCATGGGGTAGAAGTGCATGGGAATTGATGGATGATAACGCTGATTTGTTCGGCGTTGATTTTCCAATACATTCTTATTGATTTATTCTGCTATTCCTTCATATTTTTCTGTTCCGTTGTTTCCTACCTCTCCGGTGGAATTTCTGTTTCTTCTGGCGGTGTCGGCAGTTGGCTCTCCTCCATTTGCTCCTCCATTTCCTCAATGGGGAAGTCGTCCTCTGGCGGAACAGGAGGTGTCTCGGCCTCCTTCTCCAGTTTCATCTCCTCGTCCGGCCGGAGATCTTCCTCCAAATGTAGAGTCAGGTCTTCAGAGTCCGCTGATTGAAGATTGCTGGTGCCGCCCAACTGGACCTGAGACAGTGCGGCTGCGGGGCCGCCGTGCGAAGAAGGGCCCATGGAGGAATGGAGCTGGGACACTGGAGCACCAATGGTGGCCGGGTGTGATGGAGGCATGGCGGCGGAGGCGGTGGGCTGCAATGACGTTGCGGAGGCCGGGGGATGAGTTTGCGGTGGTTGGGCGGCAGGGACGGAGGACAGGAAGGTGGAGGCCAAGCCTGTGACTGCAGCAGTCAGCGGTTTGGCCATGGAGAAGAAGGAAGTGGCGGATGGGGCCGCCTGAGGTGCGGGCTGAGTTTGGGGCTGTGCGGGCTTTGCAGTCTGGGTGTGAGGTTGACCAGTGGGGGCGGGGGGCTGTCCTGTCGGGGCCACGCCTGGAGGGTGAGCCTGGGTGGAGGCCTGGCTCGGCAGCTGGTTCGGGGGCTGCTGTTGGTGCAGAGAAGGCTGCTTCTCCAGAGGAGGCCTGCCGCTGGGCCCAGCTAGGGTTGCAGGGGCAGTGGAGGTGGGCGTGGGGGTGTAGGGTGGTTCAATATCCTCACTGAGCGTTCCATCCAGATTGTACAGATCCTCATCTTCATACATCATCTCTTCATCCTCATAGAGGCCTTCCTCTTCCCCTTCGTAGAGCCCCCCATTGTCCTCTTCGTACAGAGCCCCCTCCTCCCCCCCATCCTTGCTGTAGCCCCCCTCGTCACTGTATGCCCCCTGGGTTTCCTCGGGGTCCCAGTCCGGAGAGCCTTTGCTGTAGCTGACCGAGGAGTGGCAGGAGTGGTACGAGTCGTTCTCATCGTAAGGGTCCCTCTCTCCATACTCGCCACCGTAGTCTTCCTCACTCAGCTGACTGCTGCATCGACTCAGCTCTGCAGACGACGCATAGCTCCCAGTTGGGCTGGAGGAGAAGAGAAGAGAAGAGAAGAGAATGGCATTTACTATGATTTATCAATCATAGTAATCACATCACTATGATTGATAAATTAATTTGCGATTTGTAGTCCAATTTATCGGGTAAATCCTTCTATATCAAAGTAAACACTTCTGCATTTGGCACGACGTCAGCTGGCCATTCCAAAATCTCTCGTACATCTTGATGTGTGGACATAAATGACCTAGGCTATGAGGGGAGTTAATCGATAAGTAGAGGATGGTGATACAGAAGTGCCAGCGGGTCAGAGAAACAGATGGGGAGCAGGAAGGTGAGAGACACAAAGCTGACAAATGAAAAAGATTAAGAATCTGCAAAGGCAACAAACATGGGAGGAGTATTTATACTCTGTGATGAATGAGGCTATTAAACTAGAATATAAGGCGGGGAGGGGGGGTTGCAGAAGAAGATTGCTGAACACAGAGACAAAAAAAGGAGGAGATGGAGGACATAAAGAGGTAAAGGGAGGACATGAGGAAGAGAGGTCTCACTAACACCAGTGTAACATACAGTACATGCAAATGTGGTATTATCTGTAATGTTGTAATAATCATATATAACAATGTCTTAGATAGCACTGCGCTAGATGCAATCTGTAGCTCCGGTCAACAGCTTGTATTTTTTGTATTTCCTTGTGTTTATATTGCGCTTTAATTTCTGTCAAAACACTGCATATGGTAGCATTTTTCACGCTGATACTCCTGGCGCTTTTAACTTTTGTTGTGCCGGGTCACTATGCCAACGGGAGTGGGGGTATTGTTTACCTCCGGGACTAGCTAATTGCGCTCTCCAAGCCTACTCTACTGCCCGGAGCGAGACCCTGATGAGTTGAAGAGGAAATGTTGCCCTCCGTTTGGCACCGCCAAGCAAGGAGGTGGAGATACAAATCATTTCTACCCTCGATTGTCATGGGGAATGTGAGGTCCCTGGCGAATAAGATGGATGAGCTCGGAATCCCGAAGAGGACACAGAGGGAATATCAGGAATGCAGTATTATGTGTTTCACCGAGAAGTGATTGCAGGAACATATTCCTGACGCCAAGGCCACCGTCCCTGGCTTTCAGACAGTACGGCCTGACAGAGATTGCAGACAGAGCGGTAAGAAGAATGGAGGGGGGGGGTCGCTGAATTTTTGGAGACTTTAACCACACCTCTCTCTCTGCTACGCTTCCAACTTTTCAACAATTAGTCAACTGCCCCACCAGAAAAAATAAAACGCTGGACTTACTTTATGCAAATTTGAGGGATTCATACAGCTCCATGGGAGCCGTCTGCAACCTTGGCAGATCAGATCACAATCTGGTATTTTTCACCATCACCTACACACCCATTGTTCAGCAGCAACCTGTGACCACAGGGATTGTGAGGAGGTTGTCAAAGGAGTTGTGTTTTGATGCCACAGACTGGGACATACTCTGTGATGTTTCCGCAATAACAAGCCCTGGATCACCAACGATGAGCGAGGAGCTGCTGAATAAGAAGAAGAGAGCCTTCAGGGACAGGGACATGGAATTACTGAGGAGCATGGAGGCATACAGGCAAAAGCTGGAGAGCAAAACAACATGCGGGATGTGTGGTCAGAAATGAAAAAGATCACAGGCTTCAAGGTGAAGGGGGATCAGAATGAGGAAAGCCTAGACAGAGCCAATGAGTTGAACTTGTTCTTCAATTCCCGGGAATTCAGCACGGTCATCATCACAGCCGTTTATATTCCACTGCAAGCGTCAACCAACACAGCACTATCGGACCTGTATGATGTGTTGTGCGGACTTCAGAACGAACATCCTGACGTGGCTGTTGCGGTAGCTAGGGACTTTAACAGTGCGAACCTTCCAAAAGTTCTGCCTAATTTCCATCAACTGATCACGTGTACCACTCGGGGCTAAAGAACTTTGGACCACTGTTACATACCATACAAGAACGGATACAAGACCGTCTCACTCCCTGCTTTTAGGAAATCTGACCACGCTGCCATCGCTTTATTTCCGGTTTACAAGCCGTTCATCGTGTGTGGAACGGTAGTGACGAGGGACACAATGCGGTGGTCGGCCAACAAGAGGTTGTGCTTCAGGACGCTCTGACTGATGTAGACTGGGACATGTTCCAATCAAGTTCCAGTGACATCAGCGTGTTTATGGTAGTAGCTGTAAGCTTCATAGCTACGTTAGTGGACAGCATCGTACCTATGGTGAAAGTTCAGATATTTCCAAACCAGAAATCGTGGGTCGATAAATCCATCCGCAGCGGACATGGACAATTACAAAGCGGTGTTACAATCACAGTGCAGCGACAGACGGAGCAACCGTACACCAGACGCTTGTGGCAGGGACTGCGGACTATTACGAATTACAAGAGCAGCGCCTCCCCAGCCACAAGTGTGGATGCCTCCCCAGTCAACGAACTGAACTCCTTTTATCGCGGTTTGAGGCTGGCAATAACCGGCAAATTGGAGTTACACCGCTGGGGATGAGTGCGCACTGAGTGCTCAGTGTCTGAGCTTGACGTCAGGAGGGCTCTGATGCTTGTGAACACCAGGAAAGCTGCTGGCCCAGATGGCATATCTGGGCGAATACTGAAGACCTATGCTAACCAGCTAGCCCCCGGTGCTCAATAGGATATTCAACGCCTCCCTGGCCGAGTCGATGGTCCCATCCTGCTTCAAGAGGTGCACCATCATCCCTGACACAAAGATCGCCTCTCCAGCCTGCCTGAATGACTACCATCCGGTGGCCCTCGCCTCAGTGGCCATGAAGTGCTTCGAGAGGCTGATTAAGGACTACATCTGCGCCTCCCTCCGGCGCACTTTGACGGCTGGAAGGGGGCGTATGTGAGATTGCTATTCGTCGACTATAGTTCAGCTTCCAATACCATAGTCCCCACCAGACTGTCTGTCAAGCTGTGGGAGCTAGGACTGGACACGGTCCTCAAAGCCCAGGTGGTTAGGGTGAGCAGCCGCATGTCCAGCTCCCTCACCCTGAACACAGGATCCCCCCCAGGGCTGCGTCCTCAGCCCCCTACTGTACTCCTTGTACACACATGACTGTGTGGCCCGGTCCATCATCATCAGGTTTCGACAACCCCGTCATGGTGGGCCTGATCAATGATGACGGTATGTTCTGTAACGATGTACTGTATGCCTACCGGGAGGAGGTGGCTGACCTGTCACTCTGGTGCCAGGACAACAGCCTCCTCCTAAACGTCAGCAAAACTAAGGAGCTGATTGTGGACTTAAGGAGGGGATTACAACTGAGGACACAAGCATCATTGGTGATTAATGGGGCTTCTGTTGACAGGGTGAGCGGCTTCAAGTACCTAGGAGTCCACATCACGGAGAACTTAACATGGATTTTACATACAGACATTCTAGTGAGAAAGGCAAGGCAGTGTCTTTACCACCTCAGGCAGCTGAAGAAATTCAGGGTCTCCATGAGGATCCTCTAGTCCTTCTACTCTGGAGCAGTGGAGAGCATCCTGACAGGAAACATTGTTGCCTGGTTTGGAAACTGTACTGCTCAGGATAGGTGGGCCCTGCAGAGGTTGGTGCGTTCACCCGACGTACCACTGGAACTACCCTCCCCTCCCTGTAGGACTTATAAACCAGGAGGTGTAGTATCAGAGCCCGCAGGGTCATGAAGGATCCTCACCACCCCAACAACGGACTGTTCCAGCTGTTGGGGTTGGGCAAGCGCCTCCGCAGTCACACAGCGAGGACAGAGAGACTGAGACGGAGTTTCTTCCTGCAAGCCATTAGAACTGTCAATGCTGAACTCACCAGGGGTCCTCACTGAGACACACACATATAGGCCCCACACACATATACGCCTTATTGTACTGTATGTCGCATAGTGCACTGCATACTGTATCACTGTTCTGGGTTACTGCATACTGTGCTGTATTGCTGTTCTGTTCGGTGCTCCTGTATTGCTGCACCGTACTGTTGTATACTGTACTGTATATCTCCACACACACTACCTCACTTTATTTACATGCCACTTTACTGCACATATCTGTATATACAAATAGCCTATCCTATATACATAAGTCTATTCCCTTTACTTCTATTTTGTACCCCCAGTCTGTATAACCTTTTTGAGTCTTGTTTAATTGAATTGAATTGAATTGAATTGAATTGAATTGAATTGAATTGAATTGAATTGAATTGAATTGAATTGAATTTAATTGAATTTAATTGAATTGAATTGAATTGAATTGAATTGAATTTTATTTTATTATGATTCTATTCACTAACTGCATTACGTTTTAGGATTCAGATAGTTTCACTTAGTTAGTTAGGTCGAAATAAAGTTAGCTATCGTGTTCAGTTTAGAGCTTATTGTGCATAATCTCCGGGTGTATTGCAATGACATTTCACTGCATATATGTATGAACGTATGTACTGTATATGTAAGTGACAAAAAAACCTCTTGAATCTTGATTCAACATGTTCAGCACAGGAACCTCAGCTGCCTTCTCCCCTACCCCCAGCCACACAGACCCCTGCCCTCACAGCTGCTTCCCTCTCACACCTCTCCGGCGATCAGGACCGTGGACTCACACTATGCCTCCCCTCACCCCCCAACTCCAACAATGGACTTCAATACAGCCCCATCAACACCTCCCCTCACGTAAAGAAACAAACAGCCCCCCTCTACCACCCACCTGTTTCCTGTAGTCAGGTGAAGAGGCAGCTTGAGAGACTGCACCAGAAGTAGGCTGCGGGTCTGGATGGTATCAGCCCCAGGGTCCTGAAGGCCTGCGTGGACCAGCTATGTGGGATTCTACAGCACCTCTTTAACCTCAGCCTGAGCCAGGAGAAGGTTCCAGTGCTGGTACCTAAGAAGCCTAATAAGTCTACTTCATCTACACTCAATGATTACAGACCTCTTATATTAAACATCATGAAAGTCCTGGAGAGACTGATATTGGCCCATCTCACACCTCTGGTGAGCACCTCTCTGGACCCACTGTAGTTTACCCCCCACCCCAAGGTTGGAGTTGAAGACACCATCATCTACCTGCTTCAGCGAGCCCACTCTCACCTGAACAAAGCAGGCAGCACTGTGAGGATCATGTTTCTTGATTTCTCCAGTGCTTTCAACGTGATCCAGCCTGCACTGCTGCGAGAGAAGCTCCAAGAGATGCAGGTGGACGCCTCCACAACCTCCTGGATTATTGACTAGCTGACAGAAAGACCACAGTTTGTGCGGCTGAGGGAATGCGTGTCTGAGCCGGTGGTTAGCACAGGAGCACCACAGGAGACTGTACTCACACCTTTCCTCTTCACCCTGTATACCACAGACTTCCAATACAACTCGGAGTCATCTGCAGAAATTTTCGGATGACTCTGCAGTTGTGGGGTGTATAACTGGTGGACAGGAGACTAAGTACAGGGAACTGGTGGACCGCTTTGTGGCATGGTGTGGAAACAACCACCTCCTCTTAAATGTGACCAAGATGAAGGAGATGGTTGTGGATTTCAGGAGGACTAGGACAAAGCCGAACACTATTTCTATCCTGGGAGAAGAGGTGGAGGTGGTGGAGGGTTACAGGTACCTGGGTGTTCACCTGGACAACAAAGTGGACTGGAAATGCAACACTGAGGTTGTATACAGGAAGGGAGAGAGCAGACTCTACTTCTTGGGGAAGCTCAGGTCCTTCAATGTGTGCAGCAAGATGTTGCGTATCTTCTTCCATTCTGTTGTGGCTAGTGCAATTTTCTTTGCAGTCATCTGTTGGGGCAGCAGCATTAGAGCCAGCGACTCCAAGAAACTGAACAAACTGATAAGGAAGGCTGGCTCTGATCTGGGGACTGCTGTGGAGCCCCTAGACCTGGTTGTGGAGAGAAGGATGTTGCACAAGCTTCTCAGCATAATGGACAACACTGCACACCCCTACACAATCTGCTGGTCGGACAAACAGTGTGTTCAGCCAGAGGCTCCTTCAGCTCCGCTGCAATAAGGACCGTTACAAGAGGTCATTCCTTCCCACTGCAATAGCCACCTACAATGACTCCCTCCTGTGCCAGGAGAGGGAACTCCTCCTCTGAATGGCAATGCACAAGGCATAGCTTTACTTCACATTTAATTTCCATTTTTAAGCTTTACCTTGCACTAAGTTAAATTCTATTTTATTCTATTAATATTTATATAGTACAATAGCTCTTTTATATGTATGTCTATACAGTATGTGTGTATTTGTATATACTCTATGTATATGTTTATGTGTATATATGTGTACATACACATGTGTATATGTATATACTGTATGTATGCATGTGAATGTATATATATATATATATATATATATATATATATTGTATTGTATTGTAATTCATTAAAAAACCAACCTACCTCATTGTGTGTGTGTTTTTGTAAATTATGTGTGTTTTGTCATTCCAGTGTTGCTACTGCAACACTGGAATAAGTGTTTTTAAGTGTTTTTAATCTTATTTTAGCTAATAATGGTCCTTTGTTTCAGGACGCACCTAACAGCCCGCTGCTGGTAGTCGGCATCGTGGCTGTTGGTGGAGCACGGGTAGGAGGAGCTTCTGGAGCTGTGGCGCTGCTGGCTGATGGGATACTGGTGGACGGAGGCGTTGGGCTGCGAAGTGGTGTAGTATGGGGGAGGGATGCTGTTACTGGTCTCACTGCGGTAATCGCTGTCCCTGTCATCCACGGCACTGTCCGGGTCCTCGTCTACAGACACACACACACACACACACACACACACACACACACACACACACACACACACACACACACACACACACACACACACACACACACACACACACACACACACACACACACACACACACACACACACACACAGAAAAACATAGAAAAGATAGCTTCATCTTTTGCTGACGTCTAGTACTTTTGCTGAGATGTTTAAGTGCCAGACACATTTTTGAGGTCTTGAGAGAATCATAAGGATCTCTTCTCTTAAGGGTTGTTGAGCGTGTGTTCCCGTCACAAGCTTCGTTTGATTCGAGATGGTCAGAAACCGCTGTGTAAATATTAAGTTGACTATTAGGTTGTTTTGATATTATCTTAAATTTTAAAAAGATTCTGCATTTCTCCATGCTCCATTCTCCATGCTCCAAATAAACATTAACTACTATAAAAATCTAATTTGCATTAAAAAAACTGAATTATCCATTTAAGTCTCCTGTAGAATGTGCTAGAAACCCAAGATGGGTGATCACTGTCCTTCCTAAATCCTGTAGTGTGTGTACAACTGGGATGGAATAAGGAGGCTTTACATGTGTGATGTCTGTCTTTTGGTGTATCGCTGCCGTAACATGGTCAGCCAACCACTCCGTCAACCACCGTCTCACTTACAGGTTTTTGTTTTTACATTATGGGAACTAATCTGTGTCTACTCCTCAATGACATTCTTTGACACATGTTGAGAGCATTTGAATGCTTCTTTCTTACAGGATTTGCTTTTCCATTGGGATGTCAGTCCTTTAATCCAGTTTTCCCAAATTAAAAGACTCTTAACAGCCATTATATCTGTTTTCTGCTAATCCCTGTCAAGGTTTCCTGAATGACCCGCCTTTCTTTTCTCAAAACACACCTCGACACATGAAATAACAAAGCAACACGTCTGCGGTGACTTTCAAGAGCTAAAGGAAAGGCAAAAATAAAAAAATGAATTCAAATTAATCGAATGATTTTCCCGGGGAACTACAATGAGGCTCTCAAGGTGATAAGAGACATTAATCTCAGCAGGGTCGCTCACGGTAATCACAGCTAATATGGATGAGCTGTAAGCGCTCGTTACGGATCCATACAGTGCGGCCATTCGGGGGAGCCCTCATAGAAATGCAGCTGCTTCCTCCCCTTAATGACCATCCCGTCTTAGCTGCTATATGTCCTCCATGTCTGTACAGCACGGAGGCTCTTCATTTTTTTATGGACGCCATAGATCAGGGCTCAGGCCGCTTAGAAAGCCGCGCCAGAGTCGCCCCGCGGGGCTTAATCTGTCACAGGCCAAACCGGTGTCATCATCAATCACTCGTTAATCAATCATTAACCATGATGTTTGTTCACTCTGCAGGGCCACCGCCCCCATATCCCTCCATCCCATCATACACTGAGGGGGTTTAAAGGCGACCTGGCTTTCTTTCTCTCTTCACTTCCTCCCCCGTTCTCTCTCCCCCCTCTCCCCCGTCTCCCCGCCTCTTTCTTTGCGCCGGTGACGTCCGGCTCCAAGAGATGGATTAAAACCCTGCAGTGATGTGGACCAGTCTCACGGACGCTTATGTAATACCCACCAACAAAACATCAAGATGAAACACAGGAAAAGGGTTTAGGAGATAGGAGAGACGGAGCACAGAGTTCCATACGACAGATAGAATGACATCATGTATGATATGAATGTGTGTGTGTGTGTCTGTGTGTGTGTGTGTGTATGATGTTTTTTACACTCACGTGGCTGATCTCCCCATAAGCTCCAGTTACCTGAAATAAAAATGAGAGCAGGGAGGGGTGAGAGTATTGTTACTGAGTTCTAATGTTTTGATCTTGTAACCAAACAGACGGATGGATGCTTGGATGCAATAACACTTCAGTGTCTCAGGCCTGGGAATTGTGAATGGGGCGACGGTCCAGACGCTGCCCTGATACAGAGTGTTTCCCCAAAGAGCTGGCTCAGCAGAGCTGGCAGCCTGGACCGATACTAGGAAAGCGCTATCCTGCAGGAGCCTTTCCCACATTTGATACAGCTATTGATTCCTTCCAGCACAACCAAGTAGCGCTCTCTCTCTCTCTCCCTGTCTCTCTCTCTCTCTCTCTCTCTCTCTCTCTCGCTCTCTCCTTTGCTCTCTCCTTCTCTCTCTCTCTTTAAGGAATCTTAAAAGTCAAGTCTCTTTCTCTCTTTCTCTGTCTGTCTGTCTCTCTCTCTCTCTCTCTCTTTCTGCCTGTCTTTCTCTTTCTTTCTCTCTCTCTCCCGCTTTCTTTCTCTCTCTCACTCTCTCTTTCTCATTATTAACCTGGGATTTTCCTGTGGTAGCTGTGATCTTTTCTCTCTCTCTCTCTCTATCTCTCTCTCTCTCTCTGTCTCTAAGGAGGTAAACTGTACAAAGGAGGAAGTCTGGGCTACAAAGGGAGCTGTCCTTCTAGTGAACAGCTGTCTCAAACCTGGTGAAGACATCAACAGATCTCTGCGTACCTAGTTGTCTCTGAAGGGAGATGTCTTTACTCTTACTGACCTGTGATTTTCCTGTGGTTTGTCTCTATTTTTGTTGTTTTTTGGTTCCTTCTTAATCAAGTTTCTGCTGTTGTGATGTGACTTACTGAAAATAAAGGAACCTTAAAAGTCAAAGTCTCTTTCTCTGTCTGTCTCTCTCTCTCTCTCTCTTTCTGCCTGTATTTCTCTGTCTGCCTGTCTCTCTCTCTCTCTCTCCCTCTCTCTCCCTCTCTGTCTCTCTCTCTTGCTCTCTCTCTCTCTCTCTCCGATACACAACAACCATGTGCGGTTACACACATTAAGCACACGCTGGGGAAACACAATCGGATTACATCTCACCGGCCGAACACATAATTTCTCCGTATTGAGGGGCAAACAAAGGAGCCATTTTGCGTGAACTCCAGCGGAGGTCAGTTACTCACAGCACTGTGTCCCAGGGACAGGAAGTGGCCGTTCCTGTTCTTCCTGGTACGAGTACTGGTGGAGAAAAGGAGCGGCCCACGTTAGAGCGTCTTAAAACGTGTTAAAACGTGTTAAAGCGTGTTAAAGCGTGTTGCCAACTAGAAACTCACTTGTTAGATATAGAGACTTTTTTTTTCATAAAAAACAAATAGCGAAAAATCTAGTGGCTTTGAATTTGATGGTAGTGCACACAATTTGCTGATCACAACGTATAAATTCAATTATATTAGAGATGGCACCGATCCAACACCCAGTGCCTGTATCGGGCCAATACCAACGAAAAATGCTGTATTAGATATTTGGGGGGGGGGGGGGGGGGGGGGGAATCATAAAAGCACTTTTGAAATACCACTGTTGCGATATAACGTGAAGAGGAGTAAAGAAGGCCACACGATAACAACAGTATACTGTATATTTTGGTTTTAAATGCTCCAAGTCAAAGTCATATTTATGTATAGTGTATATATTGAGGTTTTTTAAAAGTGGTTTAACTGAATAAAGTTGAATAAAGTCATGTTGTTGGCCATGTCTTTCCTCCTGACAGGTAGTTAAGTGATTGTTGGCGCAGTTTGAGCATGGTTCTTCTCAACGGCCATTTTAAGCGAAGAGTATAAAAAATAAAAACAGCTTTAAAAAATAGCTAATTTAAAGCTTACTAGTTACTAGAAAAAGAAACGGATCAGTATCCTATCAGCAGATAGTCAAGATCAATATCAGTCTCAATATTGGCATCAGAAAAGAAAAAGCGGTATGGTGCCAGCTGTTATATATCTGTATAGATAAAAAAGAAATTAAATGGTGGTGCATTTAATTTCAATTTTGTGTATGAATCATATCGCCTTGGTCTTAAAAAAGGCTTTAGGAAAAGGCGATGGCAATAAATTATGTTTGGTGGCAGCTTACATCTTGGTCCCTCATTGCGTTGAGTTGCTCCAGTTTTTTGGCCCAGTACCGCGCCTCATCCTCGGGGATATCTGGAAACAACAGGTGGCAGTAAACACAACACGAATACAGCTTTCGAAACTCCCTGATGATACTTGTTAATCTTTCTCAATACCTCCGGAGATACAAATTCCTCCCGCGTAGTACCCTAAACATTATTAAAGAACATGTTCCGTTGAAATCTACAAAATCCGACCCTTTTTCCTGACCTCATTATTGAGTGACATTGGAAATGGGCCTTTTCACCCAGCGTAACAGAACCCAGGGCCCCTATTAATAGGCTTGGCAAAGTGATTTAGGACTCAGGTGTACGCTATCGACTACGGGAGCAAAACGACAGCTAATCAATGCTGAGACAGGAAGGCGACACACAAGCGACCACTAACAAAGGAACACATCCACGTGAAATGTAGATCAGGCCGATCGATCTTTCCCGGAGATGGCCTCATGCCTTCACGTTCCTCGTGTTATTCTAAATCGTAAAAATATACTCTCAAATCGAATTTATTCATCCTTTCTCCATTTTCCCTCCTACCCTAACTGTCTTCCATGATGGTTTTTTTGAATGTCGGCGCTCTCACCCAGAGGCAGCTCGAAGCGCGTGTCCAGCAGCACCAGGTGGAGTGTGGGCTCCTTGGTGCCGCAGATTTCATTGTCTGTCATGATGACCTGAGAGTCGAGGGTGAGCCACTTGCCCGGACCCTCCTGCGCAGGGTAAGGGGGGGAAGAACAATATGGTAAAACGTGAGCAGCGCGGGAAGACTAAACCCGACAGAGTTGTGCGTTTCCTCCATTTTTTTCCCACGGGGGAAAACGGTCGAACCTCATTTGACTGGCGGATGCTGCGCAGGGGAATCCACACAGTGCCGACCATGGTGTCCCAGATTAATCCCTTGTTCCACACCTCTACTGTCAGACCCAAGTCCAGCCGGTTGATCTCGCTGAGAGGGAGGGAGAGAGAGGGAGAGAGAGAGAGAGAGAGAGAGAGAGAGAGAGAGAGAGAGATGTTAGAATATGTGGAACATGGTGCACCTGGGAATTCTCTAGGTTCAACAAATGAAGAACATAAATAATGATTAATGAACAATTAACGCCAGAAAATAATTATATAAGTTCCTGAGTGTAGTACAGTGTGCGCGCTCACACACACACACACACATACACACACACATACAGTTATTGCTTGTGAGCTGGACTGTAACCAAAAAAAAAGAAAATGTGTCTCTGAGGAGGAGAGAACTGAACACGCAGCGTTTACAAGACAGCAGCTAGGCAACTATCGGGCGGAGGGGGAGCTGGAAGGGAGGGAGGGGTGGGTGGTGGTGGAAAAGACTGAGAGAATGGTTGACATGGAGTGGGGAGGGGGTGGAGGTGATTGTATCAAATGCCTGCAGGGAGAAAGTGGAAAACTTTAATTAAGAATGTGTGTGGGTGTTGGAGGGAGGCAGGGGTGGGTGAGGTGGATTTCCCGTGTCAGTGATGACTCCTTTCTTCCAAAGCACTATTTTGATGCATGGTGGGTACTGATTGGGGGAGGGGGGTGGGAGAGAGGGAGGGAGGGGTGGTTTAAAAGGGACTGGAAGGAGCAGATGAGGATTAACGTTACATAACGTGGCAGACAACGCTCGCCGCCACCGAGTGACGCGCAGAGCGGCAGGAGAGCGCAGTAAGTCGGTCCCACCCACTACGTCCCACATGTTTCATCACCTGCCACACATAACCACCACCCCCACCCCCACCCCGGCCGTCTGTGGGACGTTTAAAAACATAAAACCCTGCACTGGATCTTGCTATGCGCCAAACACCCGTGTAAGGGAGCGCCTCGTCTTCTTTCCAGGTTTGTTTTCTCCCAAGTTTCTTTAAAACAAGCAAAAGAAGACATACTGTTTGCAAAAGACTGGAGGCGGAGAAGAGAGGGGAGGATTAAATGAGGAAACTCGGGGTGGGGGGTGGGGGTGGGGGTACATGGGGAGATCAAGGAGCTGGGTTCTTCCTCCTGCGATGGAGGAAAAGGAGGAGCTGCAAGGGGGGGGGGGGGGGGCAGGGGTGAAGGTGGGGAAGGAGTATCGAAGGAGAGCGGATGAAAGGAGGGATGTGGCGGCGAGGGAAGGCGGAGGTGCAGATGGAGAGAGGACGAGACATTAAGAATGGAGGAAGGAGCTGGGCAGCAGGGATGGAGATGTGAGGGAAATGGAAGAAAGAATAAAACACAAGAAACAAGAAAAGGTCAAGAGAGGGAGAGAGAGAGAGAGAGAGAGAGAGAGAGAGAGAGAGAGAGACAGAGAGAGAGAGAGAAAGAGAGAAAGAGAGAGAGAGGTTTAAAGAGACACACACGAGGGCTCATGTGGACATTAGGGAGACTTGGGAAGATGAAATGGGTCCAAAAAAGAAAGGAAGAAAGAGAGTTTGAAAGGGCTCACAACATGAAATCTTGCTCCCAGCTGGGCAGGTTGCCCCTGACAGCGATGGTGGTGCTCTTCACATTTTGCACCTTCAGAGTCACGTAGGTGTTGAATTTTTCTGCCGGGGCGAGAGAGAGAGAGAGAGAGAGAGAGAGAGAGAGAGACAGGGATTAGGAAGAAGAGTGTCCAAGTGGAGAACACAGCTGACTGGTGGCTATAGATAAGAGAAGAATGGCCAATAAAAGGTGTGCCTCAGATTATATTTTTAAGCCTGTAACTGCACGCACCTCACCCTCCATGGTATGGCGATCTACAGTGTTTGAAGATTTATATATGTGTTATATGTTGACCCCCACTAGAGCTGATTTCTCATACCGTTAATGTCTTCTATTTCCATGTAGGAAGTTTGTGATTAAAGATTAATGCCACATAAACACAGATCCCTCGTTATTTATAGGATCCCTGGCTTTACCTTGGGGTCCATCCAGCTTGGCTTTCTTTACTGCGGAAACACAGAGAGAGAGAGAGAGAGAGGGAGAGTCACACACAGAAACACCATCTGTTCCTCTGCTAAATGCTAGCGCGTCTTCCACTTTGTCTTGTACATCCGAACGGGGCTGGTGAGGATATGAAAGAGGTCAGTATGAAACAGGACAGCGTTTAAAAAGAACAACAACTGAATGCTATATGACTTTGGATATAGAACGATGTACAACCACATTAACCACATTAATTAAAGAAATCAACAAAAAACAAAAAATCCTTCTTAGCACTATAGGAGTGTTGTCAATTACTGTCGTCTAAAGAGATGATGCAATTATGAAACATGAACTCCAACAATTTTTAGTCTTGTAAACAAACTTAAAATTTAACACATTGGGAATTTTTATCATCAGAGAGGAATCCCTTCCGTTTGGGATATTTGCGAAATCTGGAATTACACTGCAGTTGTGGTACACTACGAGTTTTATATCAATAGAATCGTGCAGGCAATGCAAAAAAAATGATACAATGATATAATAACATAAAATTAGATAACACTTCATTCATTCTGGAGTATTAAACTCAAATAGTGCGCTTCTACAATTACCTTATTGACATACTATTAACATGGTACTGTCTGGTACGTGGTTGTTGACTCAAGGAAATGAAACCTACAGCATCTAAAGGGGTGTGAGGAGCGCTTCTGTGTGGCAGCACAGTTGTGTAGAAATCCACGGTGGTGATTTAACGACGGCCACTTTCACACTGTGTGATTCAGCAGAGTGCGATCAGCACGGTGTGACATGCGAGGCGTCTAATAGCTTGGCTCTCCAAAAGGCAGGGGGCTGACTCAACTACCTCACAATTACATCTCACACCAGCAACGCCATGAAAATATACAGTAGCTAAATATTTGATTTTAGTAGTAGTAGTAGTAGTAGTAGTAGTTTCTGCACTAGTAGTGGTGGGGTAGTAGTACTGTGTACTTGCCGATACAAACAGTAAAATAATAAAACCAATAAAACCCATGACAGGTAAAGTGATCGACACTGCTCAACGGCAATGACTCATTCCAATGGCACCTGTCAAGGATGGGATACATAAGGAAGCAAGTGAACAGTCAGTTCTTGAAGTTGATGTTTTGAAAGCAGGAAAAATGGGCAAGCGTAAGGATCTGAGCGACTTTGACAAGGGCCAAATTGTGATGACTAGATGACTGAGTCAGAGCATCTCCAAAACAACAGGTCTTGTGGGGTGTTCCTGGTAGGCAATGGTTAATACCTACATGGGCTCAATGATGCATGTGTGGAGCGAAGTCTAGGCTGTCTGGTCGATCCAACAGAAGAGCTACTGTAGCACAAATCGCTGAAAAGGTTAATGCTGTTATGATAGGAAGTACCTACAATGGGCACGTGAGCCTCCGAACTGGACCACATTCTCTTCTCCATCATGTGGATGGCCAGAGTTAGGGTCCGATCCAATCGAGCATCTTTGGGATGTGCTGGAACAACAAGCCCGATCCATGGGGGCCCAACCTCACAACTTACAGGACTTGGATTTGCTGCTAACATCTTGGTGCCAGATACCACAAGACAACTTCAGAGGCCTTGTGGAGTCCATGCCTCCACTGGTCAGAGCTGTTTTTAAAAGCGATTATTTTTTAACACATTACGATTTGAATTACAAAATATATATAAATAATATATAAATATATAATATATAAATAATATATAATATATATAATATATAATATATATATAAATATAATATATAAATATAATTATATTTTTCAAGCACTTCAGCAAAAAAAGGGATATTTTCAAGGTATTCAAGTACTTCAGGACAAAATTCAAGCACTTAAATCACCTCAATGACCTGTTAAAAATAAGTAGTAAGTAGGAGAAGCTAAAGTAGTAGTGCAAATAGTATTAGTATTACTACTAGTATTAGTATATGTATAAGTAGTAATAGTAGTAGTGTATTCATGTAGTAACACTTCAATTTAAGTGATTATATTTTTGTATATATTTTATATTTTAAGTGATACATATTTACTGACCAGGACTTATTCATTAAAGATCCACATTAGCACCATTCCCTGTGTTACACAACAGGCTGATGGAATACATTTGCTTGGATAACGTTGGAGGCACATCTCTCTCGCACTCTGCAGCACTATTTTAGTTTTTTTTTTTTTTTTACTTTGACGTAACTCACACATACATTTTTAATGCTCCTCTTTTTCAACACTGCCTCACACACACACACACACACACACACACACACACACACACACAGGCAGCACAGGCATACTGCAACGCATCGGCCGGTGGGCTGTGATAATATGCACCGCACACACACACACACACACAAATACACACAAAACCTATTAGGATTTCAAAAATGTAGACATCACATTACATTTCCTAAGAACCAGAACCCTGTGTGTGTGGAAGCGCAATACGAGTCTAAATATTACTCTGGTTATTTCCATGTTTTATTCTCCACATGGAAACATCCACAGACACTGACAATAAAAGAGGGAAGAGAGAAGACGACATGGTGTAACATTTTCTTTCTCATTCCCTCCCACACAACTAAATCTCTGCATAATGTGCAGGTGTGATGGTAAGCAGCAGAGAGAATGACTCACGTGCCACTATGGAAAAATGAAGCTCGGGCCACACACGCACGCACGCGCGCACACACGCGCGCACGCACGCACGCACACACACATACACATACATACTCACATACACAGAAACATATGTTCTGTAAACCTTACGAAAGGGAGAGGGGAGGGAAGATCAGAGCAGCACTCTTAATGGTGTCAAGCGTGAAACAAGCCCCGGGAAGGTATACATTGTTTCATGTATTGTATAGTATTGTACACAAATAAGGAGACAAAAAGGAAAAAGAAGAAGAAGAAGAAGAAGAAGAAGAAGAAGAAGAATATGAAGAAGAAGAAGAAGAAGAAGAAGAAGAAGAAGAAGATCAATCAAATGGAATTGGATATAAGACAACAGGACGCGAAAGCTTTGTAACAGCAGACAATCATAAATCCCTCTGACGGAGTAAATTGTGATGAGGATCGGCTGTCGTAGCCACCCACACATACAGTATTTAAAGTCACACACACACGCACACACAAACACAGTCAAGCTCATAAACAATATGCCTGTATGCATGGGTCTAACATCAAATCAATTCACTGAAATGTAGGCTATGGACCAGTACCCTATATTTGGAAAACGGGGCCACATCAATAGGTTTGCAATGGCGTGCGATCTCTCGCGCTGACTTTTTTGAATTGCCAAATACTGTATATTCAGTTTTTACTTGGTAGAATGAGAAAGCAAGTAATTGAAACAGGTTAACCTGATCCTGAGTACAGGAATGAGAAAATGAGAATTGTTTTCTCGACAGTGTTTTCTCAATACAAAACAGAGAAACTGTCCATGGTAATTCACTTTATCCTGATCTTTCCTTGTCTACTTATCTGAGCAAATGGCCGGGAAAAGTAGATTCTGACTTACAGGCAAAGGAGAGGATAGCAAGGGAATCACAGAGGATTCCTGGCAGCCAAAGCACTTCAACTTGAGCTGTCAGAATGCAAAATACGAAATGGGAGGACTCACTTCAGGCCGTTCAAGGTTAAAAGCAGCGCTGGACTCTGGACACTCTAAGACACAGCATCTTATTCTACAGGATAATTTCACATCCTGGACAACACATCACATGCACTTGTTTGGTATTTGATTAATAAATCCAAATCTTTGACTTGGAAATACAATGAACACATTCAAGAAAACAACTTGCGTCTTAAAGAAAAGTGCTTTGCCACCGGACGTTTTAAAGAATGGAGCCCATTCAAGAGGAACTAACTCCTGCCAGAAATAGCACCGGTCACTAATGATGTAGAAACAGGACTCTGGGCTCTCCGCCAAGTCTACAACCCCATTTGATAAGATTGGTGGTTTCCGGATGCCCAATCTGAGACGATTTTTGTCATCGGATATGATTCAGTACATGCCATACCTGTCCATGCCACAGAGATAATAGTGAAACTTCGAAGTAATGATTAAAACATTCATTATTGTCTAACCAGCATCTCGTAAACAGTGAAGTGTGACTATGAATCATTTCGCTGGGGACCCCCCTGGGGCCTCTTGAAGGGCCCCTGAGGGAGTCCCCGGACCCCACATTGAGGACCACATGGTCTTGCAACGCCGAGATCCACCGCCTGTGTTTATGAATGAACTCAGGGGCTCAGGGGCCTTATGGCATCACGACTACCTGCGTGGGTGCAGCGTCTGGGTGGGCCCCGGAGAGTCATTTGTTTGCGAGGCTTTCTGTGAATGGCGACGTGACGCATCGCTGCTGGGAAATGTCACGTCCCCCCCACCCTGTGGAAGGAGAGCGACGTGACGCGCAGAGCACACCCCCGGCAGCTCCCTCCCTACTAGTATTCCCTCACGACTCTGGCGGAGCTTCTGCGCTGCGGCGGCGGAAGAGGGGGCTTCCTCCTCCGGCCGCCTCCGCATGAATGAACAGGCTGGATGACACACGGCGAGCCGGATTGCTCTCACACGTAGATGCTGTTAGACCATTTTTAGGAGGAAATACCTCACATGTCTCTCTTATGTTACAGTTTTTTTGATACGACAAGGAAAGCCTCTGTTAAGTTCATATAATACACATACAGCGGGGGGAAATGATCCACTCAGCAGTGCTGTCAAGCTTTCTGCAATGGTGTCATTCATATTTTTGTTAATGTATTCCTATAATTACAATTTATTATATGTATTTTTGCTTATATAATTAACTTATTGTGTACATACATATTCTGATTCTGATTATGTCCTGATTATTACAATTTATTACTCTATATATTTTGTTTTATCATTTCACTGCGCTGTGCGTGTATAATTACATGTGACAAATAAAGAATCTTTTGAGTTTTGAATCTTGAATCTCAACGTTAGTGAGATTGACTGACTTATGGACTACTGAGCACAAACCCTCGGTTCGGCTTTTCACCAAACAGCTATACCAGCTTCAGCACCGACACTGAAATAATCACGCTTTCACTAACATGAAGACGCTGCGTTACTAATCATTTATATTTCATCGCTCACCTCCCACACATAGCAGGGACATCTCTGACAGCGGCGTGAACGTGTCCTCTACTCGGTCCTCCGGTGATTTGCGTGGCTATTGTCCGCTTTCCCCACTTCTCCCCCGCCCCCTCCCCCCCCCCCCCCCCCCCCCGATAGCCCAGATCAAAATTCAAAATTCAAAAAAAAAAAAACGACCAAAATAAATACAAAGAAAGTTGATTCTCCCCTCGAGCTGGAGCCCCCTCGTCGTTCTCCGCGTCGCTTCAGCTCTCCTCCGCTCCTCGCGCGCGCACAGCCATCTTGTTTCAGCACCACCGTCCGCGAGGACAGCTCCCCTCGCCCCCGCGCGCGCCGGGTGACGTCACGTTTTGACGAGAGGCAGGCGGCCAGGAGTCTCTACTTCCGGGACGTGGAGCTGAATTCAATGAGTATGGTTATACACTGTCTGCTGGCCAATATGGACCCAGGCTCCCTGATCAAAACAAAAAAAGAAATGATAACATTATGATATTCTTTTGAATTACTTTCTGAATATGTACCACGAGTTGCACATACATACCCTGTACATGCATACTTTGGTGCACTACTGTATATATATTCATGTACACACAAGTACATATACTTTGCTCTATTTTTGCTCATTTTTTTCTTTTGTGCATTATATATACTGTACACACACACACACACACACACACACACACTTCTGTATATGTATGTACTGTATCTTCTTCTTTGGGCCGCTCCCGTTAGGGGTCGCCACAGCGGATCAGCTGCCTCCAATACCTTCTGTTCTGCGCATCTTCCTCCCTTACACCAACCGCCTGCACGTCCTCCCTCGCCACATCCATAAACCTTCTCTTGGGCCTTCCTCTTTTCCTCTTGCCTGGCAGCTCCATCCTCAGCGTCCTTCTCCCAGTGTAACTCTCACCTCCCCTACACCCGCGTCCAAACCATCTCAATCTGGCCTCTCTCACTTTTCCACCAAACTGTCCGACCTGAGCTGTCCCTCTAATGTACTCATTCTTAATCCTGTCCGTCCTTGTCACTCCCAATGTAAACCTCAACATCCTCAACTTTGCCACCTCCAGTTCAGCCACCTGCCTTTTTGACAGTGCCACCGCCTCTAAACCGTACAACATAGCTGGTTTGACTACCGTCCTGTAGACCTTCCCCTTCACTCTTGCTGGAATCCTTCTGTCACAGATCACTCTTCTCCACCCACTCCACCCTGCCTGTACTATCTTCTTCACCTCTCTCCCGCACTCTCCGCTGCTTTGGATGGTTGACCCCAAGTACTTGAACCCATCTGCCTTCTCCCCCTCCATTGTTTTCATTCTCAGCTTTTCGCCGCCATCCCTCCCATTCAGGCACATGTATTCTGTCTTACTCCTGCTGAATTTCATTCCTCTTCTCTCTAATGCATGCCTCCACTTCTTCAGGCTCTCCTCAACCTGCTCCCCACTCTCGCTACAGATCACAATGTCATCCACGAACATCATACTCCACGGAGAATCCTGCCTGATTTCATCTGTTAACCTGTCCATCACCATTGCAAACAAGAAAGGGCTCAGAGCTGATCCTTGATGCAATCCCACCTCCACTTTGAATGCCTCGGTCACGCCTACTGCACACCTTACTACTGTCTGACTGCCCTCATACATATCCTGTTCCACTCTTACGTACTTCTCTGCCACCCACGACTTCCTCATGCAATACCACACTTCCTCTCTCGGCACCCTATCATATCCCTTCTCTAAATCCACAAAGACGCAGTGCAACTCCCTCTGGCCTTCCCTGTACTTTTCCATCAGCATTCTTAAAGCAAACATGGCATCTATAGTTTCTTTCCTGGTATAAACCCATACTGCTGCTCACTGATCCCCACCTCTCCTCTTAGCCTCCACTACCCCATAGCTTCATGCTGTGGCTGATCAACTTTATTTCCTTGTAGTTACTACAGCTCTGTACGTCTCCCTTATTTCTGAAGATGGGTACCAGTATACTTCTTCTCCACTCCTCCGGCATCCTCTCCCTTTCCAGGATGGTGTTAAACAGACTCGTTAAGAACGCCACTGCCATCTCACCTCAACATGTCCATGCTTCCCCAAGTATGTCATCTGGGCCAACTGCCTTTCCACTCTTCATCTTCTTTAATGCTGTTCTCACCTCATCCTTGCTAATTTGCTACTTCTTGAGCCACTATCCCCACATCATCCACCCTTCTCTCCGTCTCATTTTCTTCATTCATCAACTCCTCAAAGTACTCCTTCCACCTTCTCAACACACTCTCCTCACTAGTCAGCTCATTCCCATTATTATCCTTCATCACCCTAACCTGCTGTACATCCTTCCCAGCTTGGTCCCTTTGTCTTGCCAATCGGTACAAGTCCTTTTCTCCTTCCTTACTGTCCAATCTCTCGTACAACTCATCGTATGCCTTTTCCTTTGCCTTTGCCACTTCTTTCTTCGCCTTTCCATGCATCAGCTTGTACTCCTGTCTACTTTCTTCATCTCTCTGACCATCCCATTTCTTCCTTGCCAACCTCTTCTGCTCTATGCTCTCCTGTACTTCCTCATTCCACCACCAAGAGTCCTTGTCTTCCTTCCTCTTCCCGCATGATACACCGAGTACCTTCTTGGCCGTCTCCCTCACCACTTCTGCAGTTGTTTCCCAGTCATCTGGTAACCGTTCATTTCCACCTATTGCCTTCTTGACCTCTTCCCTAAATTGCATGCAACACTCCTCCTTTTTCAACTTCCACCGTTTTATCTTTGGCTCTTCTTTCACTTTCTTCCTCTTCTTGGCCTCCAGAGTCACCCTACAGACCACCATCCAATGCTGCCTAGCAACACAGTCCCCTACCACCACTTTGCAGTCACTAATCTCTTTCAGATTGCACCTCCTGCATAAGATGTAGTCCACCTGTGTGCACCTTCCTCCACTCTTGTATGTCACCCTGTGTTCCTTCCTCTTCTTGAAATATGTATTCACAACAGCCAATTCCATACTTTTGGCGAAGTCCGCCACCATCTGTCCTTCCACATTCCTCTCCTTGACACCATACCTAGCCATCACCTTCTCATCACCTCTGTCTCTGATCCCTTCGCCAACATGTCCATTGAGATCTGCTCCAACAACCACTCTCTCTCCCTTGGGGACGCTCTCCACCACTACATCCAACTCAGTAAAGAATTCTTCTTTCTCTTCCATCTCACACCCAACTTGGGGAACTGACCACATTCATTATCAGCCCATCAATTTCTACCTTCATGCTCATCACTCTGTCCGACACTCTCGTCACATCCAAAACACTCTTGACATCTTCTTCCTTCAAGACTATCCCTACCCCATTTATCCTGCCATCCACTCCATGGTAGAACAGTTTGCACCCGGCTCCGATACTCCTGGCCTTACTCCCCTTCCACATGGTCTCTTGTACACATAGTACATCTACCTTTCTTCTCTCCATCATGTCGGCCAGCTCTCTCTCTTTACCCTTCATAGTGCCAACGTTCAAAGTTCCTACTCACAACTCTACTGCCAACAGTAGTACAATTTCTACTGACACCCCGTTGACTAACGGCACCAGTGGCGGTCGTTGTTAACCCGGGCCTCGACCGATCCGGTATGGAAATCAGATTTGTTGTCCGCATATTTGATTTGGCATGGTTTTTATGGCAGATGCCCTTCCTGACGCAACCCTCTCTATTCATCCGGTCTTGGGACCGGCACTGATGATACACTGGCTTGTGCACCCCCAGTGGCTATATTCTGTATATGTATGTATGTATATTTATTTTTTTAATTTTTTTGGGGTGATTTATTATTATTTATTTTGTATTCATTTTACTTTTTATTTTTATAAAAATATTATAAAAGTAATTTCTGGTAACGTTTTTAACTGTGGAATGCAAGGCAGCCCTGAGCACCACCAAAGATTCCTACACACAGCATAGGTCAAAATATTTTCATTTTAAGTTAAAAGTTTCTCCTGTTTTTTATGCTCAATCACTTGTAATAGCGCCTCCAAAATGGTTAAGGCTACCTTCCATTTGATATTATTTTCTACATTTAGTGAGTGTTGTGTGTCTCGCTGCAGTTCCTCACCTGGCCGTTAGATGTCCTCAGCGTTCCCTCCTGCTTCCTTGTGTTGCCCCAGCTGTTTCATGCACACAACATCAATATGTAAAAATTAAAATGGGCCTGGGGATGATCTATGGAATGGTATGGAACCAAAGAGTGCATAATGGGGACACGTTCTCCGTGACTGTCTTACACCTCCCTCTGCCCGCTGGTTTTGGGCTGGTTTTGATTGGTCACTACGCTGGTTTTGTCACACAGACCTGGCAACCCCTGCCCATTATCCGATTATCCCTCATGCTGGTTTGTTCGTTCACCAAAATGCAATCCTGTTACTCTGTCACAAAAATCATTGTTTTAGAAGACGGGTCCCCCTTCTACTGGCCTGTCTTTAGTGCAAGACTTGCTGTAGCTCCAGCGCACTTTGTTGCATCAGTACGAAGGGTCCCATCCTTAGCATTTGGGTCCATCTTGCTAGTTTCAAGCCTCATTATGTAATGATGTGGTTTCCAAGACCCAAGTGCACAGAAAGAACAGAGCCAGGTGGAAATTGGTGAGGTGACAAGGAAAAAACCCAAGAGAAAGCTTCTTGTCACTATAACTTGGAAAAAAACAGTGGATTATGGACCCAGCAGACACTGAGCAGTTGAGGAACACAATTGCAAACCGAGGTTGTAGCCATCGAGTGGCAAGAGCAGGCCCTTCTGTGCTGACGGCTACCTTGCAAACCCTCCCTGCCAGCATCGCCTCAATATCCACCCAAGTTTGCCAGCCACCAGAAGGAGGCTCCGCCAGTCAGCCTGCCTGCTGAATAACCTCGCCTACCAGCCGGGCCACCCACATGGAGCCTGACTTGCCGCCTCCAGAGCGCTACAAGGGTGATCCAGATTCCTGCCGGGCATTCCTCCTACAGTGCTCGCTGGCGTTCTGAGTAGCAGCAGTGGTATTCCTGAGCGGCCCGGTGGGACCTCAGGAGCCATCTCTGTGGGAGGCTGTGTCCCCCCCGCTGTCTGTCTCTCTCCCCTCACCTACCATCCGATGTCCCCAGCGGTCCACCCTGCTCACCTATGTGTTCCCTATAGGGAATATTGGATTTAAGGGGAGCTTTTTGTTGACTTTGTCTATGTGCCAAACCGTTACTGTCTCTCTAAGACTGGTGTCTACTCGTCTCTGTAATCGGCAAGTTCCAAAAAAGACTCAAAACACCAACCTGCCTCTCTGTCAGTGTTTGGTGTGCTAACTTGGAATTTAATATTGTATTGGTCAGAAAAAAATAGGTTTGTTTTCATTTCTTTGTCCACATGCTGTACAGTACAGTTGAATGAAGGATGTAAGGTTGATTCGAACCTCCTCTCTGCTGGTGAGCTGTGCCAACTCATTAGATGACAGTGCCTGCAGCTACTATTAGTTTATTAAAATCCCTGAGTTTGCTAAGTGGAGGGTCATTTGTTGTGCTTGACACATCAATCTCATCTTGTCCATTAAATTATTCTGTATATTCCTGCTATTCCTCCAATTGTCCTTTCTAATTAATTTGGGTTCCGCTCTCAAGTTTTTGTCGTTTGTGTACGACTCCCTGTCCAACCACATCCCTTATGTGACCAGTTATAAATGATTTTCAAACGGAGAAGAACACGGATAACCTCTGTCATGGATCTGGTTACTCATTAAAAGGATAAGCCTGGATAAAGAGAATTGGAGCCCTGTTTGTGTTTACTAAAGGTAAATGATTATACTCACTCTCAAACTGACAAAGCGGCGGACAAAAAGAAAGAGCGGGAAGAAATCTCAGTGTGAGAGGAAACTACGCCTGAAAAATGAAATTTACAAGCATTTTATCCCTGCTGTGTCTGTCTCTGACCTCCGCAGGGGCTCAGGACGAAAGTAAAGCTCCAACCCAGAGACCTTCGACAACAGTCCTGTCAGACCTCAAACAGCACTGCCAGCCGGACATCTACGCTGTAACACGAGAGTTAACCACTCTGGTTGCAGAACAAAGAGCTGAGATGAAACACACACAGTCAAAGCTGGAGCAAGTGGCAGCCAGGTTGCGAGCCAGCGAGGGCGAGGTAGAAGGGCTGAGGATGGAGAATGCGGGTATGAAGCACTGCGTAGAACATATACATGACACAAATTCGATTTTTAAGTAATGCATATTCGCTGTCCAAATAACATGTATTTCAGCACAAACAGCGGAGCTCCTTGCCCTGAAATCCAAGTCATTTCTACTTGACAATGAACTGACTTTATTAAAAAGTGATAAAGGTGATGTACCAGTTTGAATTATATTCAAGAACTTAATATATACAAATATCCATAACCTATTTAACACTTGTCCTGTAGTTTAGTGAAACAATAATCTCATGCAGAACCATTAATCCCTATTGTTAGCAATATTATCACTTGACATTGTCCTATTGGTGCCAATTCCTTCCAGAAAAGAAGGTGGCCTTCTCGGTCGCATTGTTTGAGACTGGCGATGGTTACATTGGACCCTTCAATACGGATACGACAGTAGTTTACAAGCACATCATCTCAAACATTGGCGACGCCTACAACAAAAACACAGGTAGCCAAATCAAATTTTCCACCACTCGTCATTTCTGTGCAGCTGGTGATGAAATCAAAGTTCCCTCCCTCCAAACAGTCTCTTTATTCTATACAGGAATCTTCACTGCACCAGTCAAGGGAGTTTACATGATTAAGGCCACCAACTTTGCTTATGGCCACAGCACTCACGGTGCTGCTGCTGGACTGACAAAAAACGGAGAACATGTTGTTTCAATTTACGGGCGTCAGGTGGCCAACACTGTGAATGCTGCTAACGGGGCCACCATGCTGCTGGAGACGGGCGATGTGGTCTACATCCGCCTGATTGCCGACCATAGACTGTATGACAATCACCATCATCACACCACCTTCAGTGGCCACCTGCTCTTCACCATGTAAAAAAATGTGATCAACAAATTATATTACGTGTAGAATTTAACAGCATTCATTTACGGCAAGTTTGAACTTAAAATGGAATTGCTAGACTTAGTGTAATGAAGAGGGGGGTACAGTATAGTGGAGACACTGGAAAATGTTGGTTGGAATTGGGTAATAAGCATGTGGTCACTTACTTACTTGTCTCGTCTTCTCTGTTAATTTTGTCAGATTCTACAGCAAATAATGTATTTTAAAATATCAGAGCATAAAGCATATTCAATGGTGTGCAGAGAGTGAAGCTGAAGGGCAAACACCCCTGCCTTTTTTTTTTTTTTTTTTTTAATCTCAGGTGCACAAGTGTCCTTTACCTATTCAAAAATAAATTCATCACATTTGAACTGCACAATCGATACCGAAGTAGTTTCAAGAGGTGTAATATGTACATACGTTTGTATTTTTTACTGGTAAACGTTTCCCCCAAATGTGTTCTTTGAGAATGATTGACAACGTGAATGAGCAACTGCTGGGCGCACAGCACACAAATTATAGATAAATATACGGCATCAGCCATGTTAACGTGCAATGGGGGAAAGTCTTAATTTCATGCGTTGTTCTTCGGCAAGCATGTTCGACACGTTTTCATTAACTTCACGTCAACCCACTATCACAGGGATGAGGGGGAGGACCTCTAGTGCCGCGTCTGTCCATGGTAGCGAAAAATACAGTGTCCAGTCTACTGTATAGTTATATATACATTTTATATATATATATATATATATATATATATATATATATATATAGTATGATACTGAACAACTATTTTCAATCACACTTTTATTCTTCTGTAAAATTGTTCTATATACAAGGTAAATAGATTTTGCTTAAAAACAATATGGAAAGGCTACGGTAACAACAAATTATGATAATGCATTTACAGTGAATACCCTAATTCTATGCAGAAGTGGTATGCATAAATATTGTTTTGGATATTAATATAAAATCAATATATTTATTTATTTACACACACACACACACACACACACACACACACACACACACACACACACACATATCTATGAATGGTCATGAACTGTCGCACTTTACTTTGTAATTAAACTTTTAATGAAAACATGCGGCGCCCTGACCCTGATCTGCAGGCGTTGGACTGGACGTTCGGGTCAAGATCGGAAATCGGTCATTGCGACTCGGCTCCCCCTTCCGTGCTAGATGTTCCATTGCCTTTGTTCGGGAAAACATGGATTCTCTGCCCTAAATTTGTGTTTGTATGGCACGCTTGTACATTTTGCAAACTACAACACGCATGCCAACGCAGCATAATGACTACCGAGTTGTTTATATCGGAGTTAGGGGTGTGTTTCACATTCCAAAAAAAACGTGAAAAGGGAACACACCCGGGCCACCGGGTATGTTATCGCGGTAAAACGAAATTCAGTCGAATGCAGCGAGAAAAGTCAAATGATCCCGTAGTGTCCACGAACAGCCACTAGGGGCAGCACCATGTGACCCAAAGAGAAAGTGACGGAACGAAGAAGAAGGCGAGCCCCGTGTTTACGTCTGCGTCACGCTCCGCCCCCTCAAGCTGTCAGGTTCAAGATGGCTGCCGGAGACAACAGCGGCAGGCCTCCTTGCCTTAATCTCTCCGGCCCGGGCTCTTTGGGGAACGGGCAACCCAGCAATAGCGTCTTTTCGATGCCGACGTCCAACGGCGGAGCCGTCGGCGGGGCGGGGGGCGCGCAGGCCGCGCAGGTTGCGGCTAGGCGTCCCAACCCCCAGGTGGGGCCTGGCAGCGGGGAAAGCCAGGGCCTTGCGTCCGGAGCTTCATCGAGTGCGCAGAACTCCCTCCGACAGCAGCAACAACAGCAACAACAGCAGCAACAGCAGCAGCAACAGCAGCAGCAGCAGCAGCAGGCTCAGGCTCAGGCTCAGGCTCAGGGAGCAGCAGGGGCGGCGGGCGGAGCTCTGGCCACCGCGGCATCGAACATGACCACTCCCGCGTCCAACGCTTCGTCGGCGGCAGTGCAGTCCACTCATTCGGCGCTCTCGGCGACCCCGGCCGCCGCCGCCGCCTCCGTGCTGGTATACCGAGAGCCTGTTTACAATTGGCAGGCAACGAAAAGCACAGTCAAGGAGAGGTTCGCTTTCCTCTTCAACAACGAGGTCCTTAGCGACGTCCATTTTTTAGTGGGGAAGGGGATGGGGGTCCAGAGGATACCGGCTCACAGGTATGTGCGTGTTTACTCTGTCACTATCATTTTGTCATCAAGTCCAGAGCTGTATTTTACATCTATGTGTATGAAAACCTGCACAGTTTCCCGAGTGTGAATTGCTGATGCAAAGGTTTGTTGTTATTTTTAAGGTTAATTGTATATTACCATTTTTTCCAATTTAAAATGTTTTAGCTAGTCTGTGTATTTACAAAGTTTTCGTTATGTTTTCATGACTTTATTATTATTATTGCCCATTGTTTCAATATAAGCTGCTGTAACTCCAATCTCTAGCCAGGGATGAATAAAGTATCTATCTAGCTAGCGGTTCAACACTTCTAACTGTTCTCGTCTGGTGTTCTGTATTCAGGTTTGTTCTGGCGGTTGGGAGCGCAGTGTTTGATGCCATGTTCAACGGCGGGATGGCGACCACCTCCACAGAGATCGAGCTGCCTGACGTGGAGCCCGCTGCCTTCCTAGCGCTGCTGAAGTAGGGCATCTCTGTTTGTGTCGCACGGGTGACGTGCTTCTGCATGTGTGTGAGAGCGAGGAGGTGTTTGTTCTGCAAGCTCCCTTGCAATTTTGGATATGGAGTCTCACTTCTGGGTTCCGTCTTCCAGGTTTTTGTATTCAGATGAGGTCCAGATAGGGCCCGAGACTGTAATGACCACCCTGTATACAGCCAAGAAGTATGCTGTACCGGCACTAGAGGCACACTGCGTGGAGTTCCTCAAGAAGAACTTAAGAGCAGACAACGCTTTCATGTTGCTAACACAGGTAACCCTGAAGAGCGAGAAAGGGACCGCCCCCTCAAATAATCTTTTCAGTTGTTTTTAGATGAATGGTAATGAATGTGAAACACTAGGAGAAAAGTTGACGCCTCCTAAACAGATTCCATTTAAAGACTCAAAGACTTAAAAAATCTTTACTCGCTGCAACGGACACTGCAATGGAATTTTTAGAAATTTCTTTGTTCTAGGCACGTCTGTTTGATGAACCCCAGCTGGCCAGCCTGTGTCTGGAAAACATCGATAAGAACACCGGGGATGCGCTTGCTGCCGAAGGCTTCACCGACATAGATTTAGGTAATATAACCTGGGCTCATCCTGCCTTTTCATTTCCACAAGGAGATTTTATTGTTTCCCTTTGTTACACTGAACCAAAACTTCAACAGCTATCGCTTCTCCGGCCTCACCATCTACCCTCCCCACAGATACGTTGGTGGCCGTGTTGGAGAGAGACACCCTGGGCGTCAGGGAGGTGCGGCTGTTTGGGGCCTCGGTGCGCTGGGCCGAAGCCGAGGCCCACAGGCAGCAGTTTCAGCCGACTCCCGAGAACAAACGCCGAGTCCTGGGCAAGGCCCTCACACTCATCCGCTTCCCTCTCATGACTATTGAGGAGTTTGCCGCAGGTGAAGAGGGAGAACGTCAAATCTGTTTCTCTCTTGATATCCACGTCATTTTTTCTTTCCCCCCCTTAGCGAGCTGAAATCCACCCAGTGTCTGGTGAACATAGATCAGTGAGATGAATACTGACAGAATGTCAGCGTTGTATTGGCATATTTATTCATTTTATTTTTGCCTCGAAGGAAAACTGGAGGCCAGAGTCGTTTGATCAATCACATTGGTCACATAGGGATACATGTTTAAGCCTCCCTTCAGAGTTGCCTGACGTAGCTTTTAACTTCATAGATGATCTTTTTCCTCAGCTGCCGTTGTTTCTTGCAGGTCCGGCCCAGTCCAGCATCCTGACGGACAGGGAGGTGGTGAGTCTGTTTCTCCATTTCACCGTCAACCCAAAGCCACGCGTGGAGTTCATCGACCGGCCCCGCTGCTGCCTCCGGGGAAAGGAGTGTAACATCACACGCTTCTGGCAGGTGGAGAGCCGCTGGGGCTACAGCGGGACCAGCGACCGTATACGGTGAGCGAGGAAGCCGCCGAATCCCGCCCGGCCTGGTTTTCCGTTTCCCGATAACATCCCTCCTTTTCTCCCAGGTTCCTGGTGAACAGACGGATATTTGTGGTGGGGTTTTGGCCTATACGGGTCCATACACGGACCCACGGACTACCAGGTTAACATCCAGGTATGGCGGCCCAGATCAGATACAGAACCAGAACTTCGAACACCCGGCGCCTTCCTTGTGACGTTCTATAGAAATGAGTGTCTCTTTCCTTTTGGTTCTGCAGATCATCCACACGGACAGTAACACGGTACTCGGGCAGAACGACACCGGCTTCAGCTGCGACGGCTCGGCCACCACCTTCAGAGTCATGTTCAAAGAACCCGTCGAGATACTTCCTAATGTCAACTACACCGCCTGCGCCACACTCAAGGTACCAACACTTTCCTGGAGTAAATGACTCATTTGTAGTATCTGTAAGCGGACATTACGCGGTTGTTTTCTCCTCCATTTTCGACCGTGGGTGTCCGTTGTGTCCTCCAGGGTCCGGACTCGCACTATGGGACGAAGGGGATGCGAAAAGTGACTCACGAGGCCTCGTCCACGGGCACCAAGACCTGCTTCACCTTCTGCTACGCGGCGGGCAACAACAACGGCACCTCTGTAGAGGATGGACAGATCCCCGAGGTCATCTTCTACACGTAGTCGCCTCTGATCACCGGCGTTGACCTTTCATCCCCCCCCCAAGCCCCCACCACCGGCATGATGACCTGACCTCGGCTCGGTGCCAAATTACAGCAGCCAGACTGATACTCTTCTTTCAAACAGCAACCCTCTGTTTTCTCCATGTGATGTACCACCGCGGGTCACACAAAAACACCAGTAGCTGTGATCTCTCTCTCTCTCTCTCTCTCTCTCTCTCTCTCTCTCTCTCTCTCTCTCTCTCTCTCTCTCTCTCTCTCTCTCTCTCTCTCTCTCTCTCTCTCTCTCTTCTCTCTCTCTCTCTCTCTCTCTCTCTCTCCTCTCTCTCTCTCTCTCTCTCTCTCTCTCTCTCTCTCTCTCTCTCTCTCTCTCTCTCTCTCTCTCTCTCTCTCTCTCTCTCTCATATAAAAACAGACTGTGGGGTGGAAAGGGGAATTTGATGTCTGGGCTGATTGAGCGATGATTGAGCTTCTTGAAGAAGGATCATAACAGATTTGGAGAGCGAGTTGCGGGAGGGAGGGAAGCCCCTTAGATTCTAATTCAGTATTTATGTCAGAACTCTTGACTGAGGACAAAAAGCTTGATGTTGAATTTCTCCCTGGCCACGTGGTCCATCTCCCTCTATCCCACCACAGTAGAGGAACGGAGTTGTGCTCCTGTTTGAATGTAGATTGTAAATGCAAATATACTGTAAACTCATCGTCATCGCTTGGCACACACCAGCATTTCAGTCATTTTGAGATCAGCTACATCGGCCCTTGACCCATGGACTCAATAGGTTTTAACGAATGCTTTCGGGGGACTGGAACCTTTTGTCATCGACAAGATTACAAGTGTAATCTTGTTGAAACGATTGTCTTAATATCATTGATATGAGGCGGTTTAGAGTGACCGCATATTCGACAACCTGTTCCATGCTTGGCACTTAAGTACAACGGGGGCCCGAAAGTCTGAGTGCACTATCAGAAACGACTTATTTTTTTTGCATTTATCAAAAAAAAAAATCTTTTTGTTGTTTTTATAAATGTGTTATTTTCATATGCTCAAATTCAAGCATTTTAGATCTTGCTGAATTGGTTGTATAAAATTCAAAAATTCCCGGTTAACGTTCCTGAAAACTGTTGACAGTTTATTTCATAAATATTATCAGGAGTATGCTCCTATTCAACAACCATTACCAAATTTTGTTTCAGTCAATAGGCCCCTATTAGGATAGTCATTGGTACTGGTAGCGCTTTAGCTTTGAAAAGGTACTGTTGAAACCCGCCTATCATTTGTTTTTAACAGTTTTTAAAGAGGGGATGGAAATCGTCCCCTCATTGAATAAAATAATCCCAGTGCAGTTTAAGGGAATATTTCTGAAGAGGTGATACAACATTTGAAGAATATTGAGAATTTGACAAAACAAGTTATTTTCATCCATAGCGGCGCCAGGCAGACCCAAAGTGACCAACATCTGAAGAGCAGTATATCGAGCTATCAGAGGCAAGGGAACAAAGAACGCCTTCATCAAGTTCGCAAATGTACAGGGAAAGCTACAGAGACAATGTGGGACTGCAGTCTGAGCGGGCCAGTAGACCTTCCCAAAACAGTGCTTCAATGTCAAATTAAATTCAAATATTTTGCATGGGTCCACCATCGCTATTACGGCTGAGAAAGGCTTATTTACAGATGTTTCAAAGCAGAGAGATATGAGAAAATGGCATCCTATATATAACTTCAAATTTGGGGAGGTTTTGCTGTTTGTAACTTGTATTTGATCAAGGACACATTGGGCATCCTGACATCCTGATTTAAATTTGTATGGCAGAGTGGTCACACATCCTAAACTTGCATCAGGGCTGTTCTGAGCCGATTCTGGCTAAGTTAAAAGGTAACTTACAAAATGGCCCAGGACACAATGCTCTTACAAAGAAACATTTGGGAGTGGACTTATACTTTTGGACCCCACTGTATACTAAAGATCTTAGTTTTGCATCTTCTGCTCCTACTAATGATGGGTGACACTAACTCATTTCTTTCCTCTGTTTTGAAATTGTTGAAAGAAGATTGTCTACTCGAAGGTGGTTAAAGGGTTGTACTGTATATTAAACTGGCATTTATTAACAATATTGATGTAATTTCAAATAAATATGGATTCCAGTGTGACGGACAGTGATGTTTTACGTTTTATTTGATCAATATAAAGACATCCTCATTTTAGGTCTAACATATTTTTGCTGTCTTTTTATGTGATTTATCCTGCCGTGATTTGTTTAAATAAGTCTTAATGCAGCAGTATCACTGTGCATCTTGGCACTGGAGGGAAAAATGATGAATGCACCTTTTCGGCCATTACACTTAATATGTATCACAAAAACCCGGACCCCACGTGCTTAGTATCACTGCTCCCCTTAGCCCTTGATTTATGACAAAATGATGAGAATTTGTAATTTTTTTTTAACTAACTCCTAAGTGAAAGCTTACTTTGGAGCCTGAGATCTCAAGCCCATGCAAATTAAGCTATCCAGTGGCCTCAGTGTGAGGATTTCCACTAGAGGAGCTTTTTTCCGCAAGCCATAGGAACCGTCAATGCTGACCTCACCAGGGGTCCTCACTGAGCCACTACCTTACTGTACTGTATGTAGCATACTGTACCGCATACTGTGTCATTGTTCAGGGTTGTTCGGTGATGCCGTATTGCTGCGCCGTACTGTTGTATACTGTGCTGTATTATCCCACTAACACTACCTCACTTCATTCACATGCCACTTTAATGCACATACCTGTATATACATAAATACCTATTACATATACATAAGCATATTCCCTTTATCTATTTTATTTTATTTTATTTTATTCTATATATTTTTATTTAATTCTATAAGTATTATTCGACTTACTGTATTACGTTTTAGGAATCAGTAGTTGGTCTATTAGAAATACATTTCTCCCTAGGACATATTGTGTGTTATCACCGGGTGCGTTGCATTACATTTCACTGCATATATGCATGAAAGTATGTATATGTAAGTGACGAATAAAAATCTTGAATCTTGAATCTTGAATCTAGAGATAGGGAGTGTAGTTCATTCTGCCTCCAGTAGATGGCGCCATTAATCAATTGTAACCAAAGCGGAGAGGAAGTCTGAATTGGAACTTGGCATTTTAATTAGGAGCTCTAAATATTGTCTAAGCATATTTAAAACTAGTTTGTACAGCACATTCATTCAACATTGCATTTACCTACAGTCAAATAGATGATAGCAGATTTTCCAGATGAGATTGTGGTTACACTATGTCACTTGCAGAACTTTGTTGCTGTCTCTTACCCTGTCTGTGTGTGGTGTTGAACTGGATGGATCCCATTCCAGTTTACGCTGAAGCTCTCCATGAAAGGCCATCACAAGGTGTTCTCAGTGTTATTATCGCCCCGTCGACCCAATTGGTGAGATATATATTTGTTCATCCCTATAGGGTTGATTTAGTGCACCTAAATCAAGTCAAGTGTCCTCAGTGCGCTTGACATTATAGTCACATCTGCAGTGTATTTTTAGTGTATTTATTATGAACAGTTACAGTATATCACATTTCTGTAACATCACAAGACTGATGACTTTTTGCAGTACTTCCAGATTGTAATAAAGAATGTAATTTCATACACTTACGCACGCACAGATGTAACCAAAACAGCTGATGTGCGGAAGCCTAAAAGAGTCAATAAAACCCTGAGAAACCCGTTAAAATGCAATTTTGTTGCAGTAAAAACATGTCTCACAATCTTGTGAGCTTCACATTTTCGAAACGAATAATTTTTCCCAGGCTTCAAAGTTTGCAGCAGAACGCTATGTTTCTCAATAGCCCAGAGTTCAACGAGTTTACCAAATCACAGGAACCAACAGTTTAATAAGGCCTGGGTCGAAACATGGGGACCTTGTCCTTTAATTGTGACGCATCCACACATGCTTTTGTGAAGGCCTGTTAGAAGTGCTGACCCAGTTCCCAATTTACCCAGTTTCCTTGCCAATTCATCCCAACTCCACCCTACTTGAACATCTCACCAAAGAATAAGGTAAAATAGGTCTCCTGTGGCTGTGCTCCCACTGATTGGCTGGCTACTGTCCATGGTGCTGATGGGAAAGTTGCACTGCGTGGTAATGTATTGCGCCTGCTGGGGGTCTGGCCCTCGGCTCATCTTAAAGAATAACATAAGAGTCATTAGCTCAATTCTGTTTTCTTTCTATTAGTGACGATTTGGGGTAACTTTGGTCTCTTTTCATTCCAATTAGCCTCGGAATGGAATATGATTTACCGCTAAAAAGTGCGGTTGACATTATGACGTCTTTCAGCTTTTCCGCACCCGCTCTAATTGTCACCTGTGTGCTTCCCTTTTACAAAAACAAGGCTGCTGGAAAGTACCAGAGTCCATATTTGATGATTTTGATGATTTATTTTCTGTTACGGGATCTGTTTTGGCAGTTGATTCATAACGGGATATGTGCTTTTGGATCTCTGAGGATAACTTCCACAGCGGATGATGTTCTTGGCCAAATAATTGACTTAATTATTATTCATCTTGAGATTAAGGCAAATGGTCACATTTTGACCAATCAACGCTCAGAATTGCCTCATTGGGCTCTTAAGGCAAATTGAAGAAGGTCGATCGCTGCAGGTGCGAAGGGATTTGACTTCGTTAGGTTATGTGTGTGGCTCGGAACTTAACTCATAATTGTGACATTGCCTTGATATTTGTGAACAAATTCCAAGGCCTCGGGCTAATGAATCATGGAGGCCCCCAAGAAATCCACCACATACTGATTGTAGCCAATTGAAGTACCCGTCCATCTGACACTTCATTAAATCGCCAGGAAGCAACATCAACATCGTATTAAAACCATCAAAGGACACACAGCTCCTGGACACCCAGGCGTTATGGTAATCTTACGGCCAAGTCATTAGGTCAATATGAAGTATCCAGAAATGAAATAAAAAAAATCTCTTATCCAAAATGTTTTTTTTCACAGTTTTGTTTACCGGTACTCCTCACTTAATGACCGAGTTCCGTTCCTAGGACCAGGTCATTAAGCGAATTGGTCGATAAGCGAGGACCTGTGTTACTTCACTGTAAGGGGGCGTGGCCATTGCGAACGCCAATGTAGTGAATGCTGACAGACTGTGGGAACGAGACTGAGACTGACAATGGTGATGAGATGTATATAGTGTATATAGTGTATAAAGGGTGATGCGCCATGAGATGCTTGATGCTGAGACGCCGTGGTATTGTACACAGCGCACAATACAGACTGGTCTGAGAACTGGTTGTAGGTCCGAACGGTCATTAAACAGGTAGGTCGTTAAGTGAGGAGTACCTGTATTAGGCTTTATAGAAAACACACAATTTTATAATATATAATATTATACTGTATATATCCATACACCCACAATCAATGTTATTATGCAGTATATACGTACATATACACAAACATATGTACATATACAGTATGTACCCAAAACAAGACGATGGGGCCTGAATTTGCTGAAGAAGCAGCAGCAGCAGCAGCAGCTAGTTAAACCAAAAAGAAAGTTGTTTGTATTTCTCACACACAAACACACACACACACACGCACACACACACACACACACACACACACACACACACACACACACACAGGTTCGCGTTCCACTCCTTGTTGCTGTTTCAGCTTGAGCAACTTCTGACGCAGCACATACTGGTGTCTCTCTCTCTTAATCTAAGAAAAGGAAAAGTTAAACATGTTTATCGACACTGCCTAACTGTGTGTGTGTGTGTGTGTGTGTGTGTGTGTGTGTGTGTGTGTGTGTGTGTGTGTGTGTGTGTGTGTGTGTGTGTGTGTGTGTGTGTGTGTGTGTGAGTGTGCGCCGTTAAGGCAGAAAAGGTAATTGCACTTGTCATGATCTTGCTTTCGGTGTCACGGCGGGAGACATTATAATGAAGTTTATTTCACTGTTATGACCGGATGCTGCAGTGTGTGGAAGCTGTGAAGTACAAACACCGACTGTGCCTGTGAGGCATACTTTTATTGTCTTTAATTCAAAGAGGCGAACTGACTCACCAACACGCTGGCCTTTTTTTTTTGTTTTCACTGGACGGCTTTTGAGATCAATTTGAGTCCTGTTGCTGTTCCTGTCCCGATATGATCCGTCTTGAGTGGTGGGGGCTGTTTTGTCCGGTGCCAAACGAGCTACAACGGATGAATGGCCCTCGGTGGCGGTTCCAGCTGGAGCGCGCCTCGCCCGTGCCCCTCAGAGGTTGGCATCTGATTTGATGTGATCTACCCAACCCGCCCCTGGGAAATTTGCTGAGCCATGGATACAGCCCGACTTGCGTTTTGAATTATCCACCAAGTGTACAGGGCTTTGATCTTTCCACATCTGTATGCTTGTACTGGATGGAGAGTCAAAGTGTCCACCGCGTCGATTCGTTCAAACTGCGAAATCTGTAGAAGCTGTCCAAGGTTTGCTGACCATGCACATTGGAAAAAGGTACAAAGCTTTTCATTACACATGCCATCAATTGTTTCATCACGGCAAACAAAGAGAAGACTGAACCACTGAAGCGGAGTCCCCAATTTGAAGCAAAGTTTTATGAAATATCGCCTCTGTGAAATATTGATAGGTAGATCTATCTAACTAGCGGGCTGTATAGTCGTCCATAGACCATTCTTTCTGATGGGTCCATTTGTTTTTGGATCAACGGGTCCCAATCACAATCAGCATAAAAATCTGAATCGGAATTACTTTATCTTGCCAAGGTCTGTCTTTGGGGGGGGGGGGGGGGGGGACTGGTGTGTTTCTCTCCAGAAGATGAGCATAAAATAAAAGCATAAGCAGTCTAAAAAAATAAAAATTCAATTCAATTAAATAACAACTAAAATGAAATCACAATTAAAATATCGAAATATACACAAATGGCCCACAAATACAGAACAAAAATAGCAAAATATATAAAAACATACAAAATGTACAAAATGTGATTCTATGCATAGGATACATTATTGGTATTGGTAGTGTAAACACTGTACATTTTAAATTATAAATCTCTGTGCTCTCTCTGCTTTCTTTCCCCATTTGTGCCCATTTTGAATACATATGACAAATGATGCCATCACGGCGATAGGAACACTATGTGGAGGAAGTCTTCTAATGGAGGACATGATGACCGATTTTTAGAAGGGGCGCCACCTGCTCCCAAACACACCATCAACATAAACAGCAGAAATGAGTCATTGGACGAACATAAACACCTGGGAACCGGGATTGGACTTCAGTTGAACTTTGAGCACGACACAGACGCTCGCTGTAGGATGGTGCAGCAAATGTATTTTACAATGCAACCAGACCCTCTGCCTGGTTGCCTGGCTCCGTAATTTGAGTCTGGGCAACAGCAAAAGCAACAGGCTGGGGAACTTGGTGAAGAGCGCCAGCGAGGTCACCGCAGTGAGCCCAGGCGGGGACCACTCCAAGACTGATTAGAAAGGAATGGGATCAGGAAGGGCGAGTGCCGTTCCAAACCGGCCTAGTTTCCGCCCCTTAGCGGAAGCTTTGAACCGATGGCCTCTGAGCGCTACTTCTGGTTGCCAGAATTCAAATGAGCCATGGATTTATTCATCCCCCATCAATGAATCAATCAATCAATTTGATTTTAAAGTGTAGAATCACAGTCCAAACACACCTCACAACAGCAATTAAGCTGATGAATGATGTGGCCTCTGACTCTGCTGCACCAATATGGTTTTCTACTGGTACTTTTTTATTACCCTATGATGCCCTTTTTCGAGCGGGTCGCCAGGTAGTCTGAGGATCACTGGTTCAATTCCCTGCCACCCAGCAAGTGTCCTCGAGCAAGGCACTACTCCCTAATGGCTCCCGATGAGCTTAATTGGTGACCTCCTTCTTTCATCGCCGACAAAATCACTTTAGATGACCTAACCTGGAGAACATACCAGAGCTTACAGATTACTACGAATGTGTAAATGCCTCCTTTCCAAATTTAGATGCTATTCCATTAAAGGTGACATAAGTGACTGAAATGGATCATCTTGAAGTTATGATCTTTTTCATCTCTTCACTAAAAAACTAAGAAAGGTTTGCTAAATAATAATTTAATTTAATAATCTCATTAGCAGAGCAGAAAACTAATGTTCCTACTGTTTGACTACATTGGTTGAATACATTGACGTTGGTTGTGTCTAGTTTTTCTTGCCATTTGACGCCTCAGGAAGTCGCGCCAACTTTTAGATTTACGTTCAAATGATCTTTATTTATTGTGCATCGTTTGAGCTTTGGTTGTCTGGGTTCTAATGCTCAACACTCCCGGAGAGGTGCACAGCAAAAGATAGAACTTAGTGAGCTAGAAATATAGGATTGATGAGGTCGAATCCCCCCATTGGATAGAAGAGTAGAGCCCAACAGGTGGATGCAGGGGAGGTGGAGTGTTTCACAATTTTCCTGGCCAGCCTGAGCCAAGCCCGTCTTCTATTGAAAGGATTTACATTTTGTAAGAATATATTGGGTTGAAATGGCCTTCAAAAGCATCCTGCATTCATCTGGCAGGCAATCTTGTGTTTTCTGCATCCAATGATTGACCTAAAAACATCCAACCTAACATATATCGCCGCCGTGAGCGCTTACAAAAAATGTCCACCCTCCGGCACATACACTGACTCGCAAGCTAATCCACCATGTGCACGTTTTGTCATATTTTATCCTATACAATGACTTTATCGAATGTGATAATACAGTGAGGAACATTGCCACAAAGCGACTACCAAGCGCAGGTATTTGTCATTTCGAACTGCTTTGACAATGACTGGCACTCCGGGGCAATACCCACTGCGGATAGGACCCGTGTTTATGGAAAGTTTGTCTGGGTCTCGGTGCTCCTGGCGAGCCACGAGCGCCTACGGCCCCTACAACATGTGGAACTCACAACATTAAAACATTTTGCAATATCAAACTTGTAGCTAGCAATTTTCCACTTGATACAGTAAATATTAAAAAGTGACGTGAAGAATGGATGCAGCTAGAGCTGTCGTGGTGCTCTTTTCAAGGACTTGAATCCTCCAATACTGGACTGGAATGCTGTCCCCTGCAACATATTACCCGATACGATAGCTTGCATGTGAGACTCGTAATGAGGGGTGTAGAGGAATGCTTGTCGTATTCATGGGATCGCATCGTTCGCCCTCCATTGGGCTGTGGGACCTGAGGTGCATACAAAATAACCTTCAAGTCCATATGGCGGAGGATGCGTTGGGCCTCTGGGGCGATTAGCCAGGGATGAGGCGTGCAATCTGCGGTCCCCGGTCAGGCGCGGGCACCGGCATGGACGCAAAGGGGTTAGGGTGGAACGGAACAAAAGGGAGTGAGTTGAATATTGAACATACTCATACAAATAATATACTAATATTGTACATGAACTGCATGCTATATATAGAGGACATGTATATGCATAATGCTATATACTGTATGCACTCACATATGCACTGAAACAGAAAGATAAATGATTTGTCTTGAATGCTGAATGGACAGCCAATACTTTTAACTGAGGATCTTCTATGTAGTATGGTTGTTCATTTTGTTACACATGTCATAATTCACAGGTATTGAGCTGTCCTGTTCCAGTTGCTTGACTCTTGGAAAGGGGTTCTGGGGATATTAGAGCCATTTTAAACATTCCATCCTTCTCCCTGTCTCGTCTCCGCACTTCCGGTAAATACCACGGTTACTCCCACAGAATGCTTTAGACATTCATCGGTCTGAATAGGATCTGACTGTAACAATGAAAAAACATGCCTTGAAAGGGTTTAGTGGCAGCTCACTGCACTCTGCACAGTCGGCAGGAAATGACAAAGGAAGCAAATAAGGAAACGTGGAGTGGGCTGAGGAGAGAGGAGCAAGGAGAAGAAAACAACTGTAATCCACATTTTGGTAATCCTCTGCCAGCATGACAGTCTACTTAACATACACAATTGTGAGCCTGTATTGTATATAATCACATTATATTTTTATGGCATAACTGTATATAAAATAGAACAACTTTGGTTTTCCATAGAAGCTGTGGGTTTTACTGGTTTACTGGTGTATGCCACCACAGAATAATGGATGTAGCAAGAGAAAATTGTCTCCATATTTGACTAAAGACAGTGCAGTATGCACCACTTATACTTTTATGTAGGTTAGGCTTAAATGAATTACTATTTCAAAAGATAATTGTGTAAGAAAGAATTCACTTTTTGCCAGCTAAGCTCAGTGCACTTAGGTGTTTTTTATGCCAAACTCTATGTTTAGAAATCTTTGACGTCCTTTTTGCACCAAGCGCTCAACCGATGAAAGTTTCCAAAACCCAAAAATACGAAAATAATATAAAAAATTTAAACATGTGAGCTTTCATCAGGGAAATGGTCAGGGGTCATTTTAAATGTGTGCTGAGAACTATGATACTCAGTAGAAGTAAAAATATGCCACATTACTTTGGTAAAAGTAAAAGGCCTCCATTAAACATAGTACATATACAGTACTGCATATACTTATATTACTCATTAACACCTTGGATGTTTTTTCCAGGCTTTTCTAAGTAATGGACTTGTGCTGTACGCATGTGATTATCATCATGGCTCTTCACACGCGTGGCGACAATCGAGACAAAAGAGATTCTCATTCGTTCTCTAATGGCAGCTCTTTTTACTGGCTCGAATTGTTTGAGTCAGGTTATTGAGTCACTTGGGTCACCAAGTCAGTAACCCAGAGCTTGGGGAATCAGCGGCCATAGAGCACGAGCACCGGAGACAAAAAAAAGTATCCACCATTTTACAGCCCCCCCCTCCTATGACCGCGTGGGAAAAATGCTTTAGGGGCCCCTGTCGGACCCGGTTGTAATTACACGGTTTGACCACTCTGTCAAATTGGCTTTCAAAGCCAATTTGGGCTTTGCTCAGAAGAAGCGCTCGACCAATCACAGCCACTCCCACTGACTCACGACTCACAAGCTCACGAGCTGCTCAACTGGAGTTGACAGGTATCAAGTCATCCGGTTCCACCCACTCCCACTCCCCCCTGATTCACACCATCAGACCACCAATTTGCTGCAGGAAAATGATCTGTTTCATTGTGATATAGGACTGAAAGACCAAGAGTTCTCGAAGGTTTATTATATATATATAAATGTTTATTTTTGAATAAGTTTTCATTGAAATTTTAATTTTATTTAAATGTTGTGATCAATCAACATCGAGTAGTAGTAAACAACTAAAAAGGGACAAATTTAAATTCATAGATAGTCAGTGACTGTCACTGTGGCACGGAATAAGCGGGTGAGTGAGTGATTTTGTGCAGCCCGAGTCAGACCTTCAGCTCCGGGCAGGGAGAGCAAGTAGAGAGTGATTTATTGACTTGGGTTGCAAATCACTCACTCACTGAGAGTCAGTCAGACCTTTACTTCAGCTCCGGGCGGGCGTCCTGGGCGGAGAAACGATGGAAGGTAAGCGTCAGACATAGGATTGACAGAATTGACGTTGACCGGATCTTTATCGGATGTGCGTGAATGAGAAATGGACAGAATCAGTGCGATTCAGTCTCATTCTATGTTGTACTCATTCCACTCCCAAACCACGTCTTTGGTTGAGCAGCATAGAAGTTTTTTTAATTAATTAATTAATTAATTTATCTTTTGAGCAGCGTAGAAGTTGCAACCTACATGGAACCGTGACCTCACTCTGCAAACATGTGCAGAGGCGCTACCTTGAATATAAAATGTGCTTAGAAAATAAATAACACTTGCACATCCATTGCACCACGATTTGCCGCTCATAAATAACTCAACATCATCGAATCGATACTGCGTACATTTTTTTTTAATCATTGATGGATCAATTTTAACAGGCCAGAATTTGGCCAACTATACCCCATCATCCACATTTCAATCAGAAGACTATATTCAATGAGAGGTACCATTCCACCAACACTAATCAGTGTTTTCTCACTCGTATTCTTAAGGAAACTAGGTTCTTCGGAGCGCTATATCAAAGGTAGTGTAGGGTGCAAAGGAGCAGAGCTCAACCCCGACAAACTATACAACGACGGTAACGCCTTCGTTCTCTAATAAATATCTTATTCACAGGTTAAGACAATAACCCTGGAGCAACAATACATAACATTATCAATTCAGAGAAAATGGTAAAAAAAGGAAAATGAAGGTGAATAAGTTCTATATTTACCTTTCTTTGGATGCTTAGTTTATGTACCACATACATGAAAAGAATCAAGCTGTCGTAAAAATTCACTTCCCAAACATTGTTTTTTTTTTGTTAAGCAACTACATATAACACAATGTTTATACTAACAACTAACATACTAACACTGCTTACTGTGACAATTTCATACAGGTTTTCCATTTTATTTTTTTTCTTAAGATTGCCATTTTAATGTGTTTGTGTGTGTGTGTGTGTGTGTGTGTGTGTGTGTGTGTGTGTGTGTGTGTGTGTGTGTGTGTGTGTGTGTGTGTGTGTGTGTGTGTGTGTGTGTGTGTGTGTGTGTAAATTTTGCATTTTCCAACTTGAGTTTGCAGAAACAAAACTCATTTGTCTTAAAACAAATTACTCAGAGTCCCAATTTTTGGAGGGAACGTCAAAGTAGTCGCTGAGAAAATATGGCAATATTGCTGTACTGTCCCGAGACAGAACTACATTATGTTCTGGACTCAGGCAGATGCTTTCTGCATGAGTAAAATGTACATTTATAGAACTCAAAATCTGATTTACATGTGTAGTGAGCAAAATGCCAGTAAATCTGTCTTTGAAATGGTAACGCTGTCTAAAAAAACACACTGTATATCACACTGACAAAAGCTGGGGTTGCTTCTGTTTAGCGTGTTCTGTCAAATAGAGTTAAGAAGAGAGTTGAGAAAAGAGTTGAGTCCCTGAAGAGAAAGGCTGAAGGGTCAAGTCAGTTTGTCTTGAAGAAGCAACCGAAGAATACGGATGAGGAGGATCAAAGAGAAGCGCTGCCGAGAGAGAAGCAATCTCTCAAGAGTTCCTCACAAGAGCAGAGCAGTCGCCTGCTTCACAGACACACAAGGTGCAGCGCTGCGCTTTGATTACACCACTTACAGCGCTGAAAACTGACAAGAACAGAGAGTCCCCGCCATGGGTCCGTCGTGTCAAAAACACTTACCTGTACTGACCACCAGAATATCAAAACCTCTAGAGACAAACAAAAAGTATATCCATGCTTCTTTCCACCAGTGTCAGACCTCAAACAAAGAAGATTAATTAAGGAATATTCTCGAAATGTTACGAGAATGACATTGAGCAAACTCTTTAATTTGAGCCAAATATGAATTTGATTAATTGTCATTGCACAGAGTACAAGTACTGAGGCAACAAAATGCATTTTACCCATCCCAATAACTGACATGGTGCCCAGTGAGCAGTTGGGGGGGGGGGTTAAGTGTTTTGTTCAAGAACACATCAGCACGCTACCAGGAGGCGCCGGGGATGGAACCGGCAATCTTCTGATGACTAGACGACCCGCTCTACCTCCTGAGGCACAGCCCCCGTGAACATTCTGTAATTTGACTCTGCACATAAACACAGTTAAGACATTGTGAGAACAATCAACTGATCTGAAGTACAGATGAAAATGACAATAAAGTATTTAGCTGAAGCCGTGTCATTGGAGCAGGAGACCTGAACACCAGCAAACAAGGAGGGTGCGAGGACGACAGAACAAGCGTACCAAACGCTGGACGTCACAGACTTCCTCAGATCGGCTCAAGTGTTCATTTAAACCCAAGAGAGATTCGACTGAGCCGCAAAGGACCGTATTCCGACGCCAGAGAAGGGTCGCTGTACCCCAGGTTAGGCCACAGCGAGGCTAAAGATGGCGTCTTTTGTGCAGCCGGGATTTTGTGTTGCGCGTTATGCACTAGCCAATATACAGCACAGGAAGGTTTTTTCGTGTTCTATTTTAGTTTAGGGAAACCTCCACTGCAGGAATCATGCACTGAGTTTGGCAATTGTCGCCTCGCGAATGAGAACAGTTGTTCAGAAACAAACGTGAAGATTTGCCTCGTTGCGGCCTGAAAAGAAAGGCATGTGACTTTGGTGGTGAGCTTGAGGTTGCCCCATCAGTGGCAAGACGTGTGAGCATTCAAGCCATGAGATCTGACATTTCCCCGCAGCCTTGCAGGGAATGTTCATTTTCATTTTCTTTTTTTTTTTTAACCTCAGCATGCTGGGCATACAACACAGAGTATTTGTGCCATTGCATTCAGGACAGAGTTAGTCTGCAAGTGGAGTTTAAGTTCTCAACCTGCAATGCAACTCTTTATTAATTCTTAAATCATCAAGAACTGCTGCAATAATGCTGTCCTGTGGATGCCCTGTAGAATGACAAGAGCACAATTTTTGGCTATGGAGAGCCACCACCAACCCCCCTCTTTGGAGAACTATTTATCATGTTTGGGTCTATAAACAACTGATCACTACTCCAAGAGGGGGAGAATCACCACGGTGAGACAAAAACATTTACACAAAAACATGAGCATTGGATGACAACATGTATTGAAAAACAATGAATTAGGTCCAGGAAAACTGGAACCACAACTGGTCACGTGGCCTCTTCCTGTCATAAGCCAAGCCACCAGGCGCAAGCCGTCAGGACTCCAGCCAGGCTGGGAGGGGAGGCCTACCCGACCGCCCCCCAGCCAACCACGCCCCCACACCGACCCGCCAGCGACCGGCCACCCCGGAAAAAACCCCAGTGCTCAATGTGTGCTGTTGGTAATTGCAGTTAAAATTGCGGGGTTGGGGGTGCGAGTCCTTCAAGCAAGTCGAACCCGAAATCACTGGCACCCCTCCTGCCCCGCAGACCCTGGTCCGGTGGAGTGTTGTTCGGAGTAGGTTTGGTGTGCGAGTGTATGTGTTCTAAGCTAAAATGAGTGGGATTAACAGGGATGGACGAGAAGCATGCCTAGGCAGGAGCGTGACAGGCAAGATGGCAGCTGCCCGCCGCATCCCCACCCACATAGCCTGCACCCCGCCCATCCCGCAATCCCTCGGTCTATTGTGTGGTGTATGTGCTGATTAACCACGCAGACCCCCTCCCCCAGGACCCAACTGTGCCCTAGCGTGCCCACCTCCCGTACCTGGTGGCAGCCAACCTACAGCGATCAGCCAAGGGCGCAGAGCATCCGCCATGAGCCCTTGGCTGCTTGGCAGCTCCGCACCCCCATCAGCCCCCTGGTCAGCCCCCAGCCGCCGAGCATGCGGACTACAGAACAGAGGGCGGCAGACGGCCCCCCCACCCACAGCCCGACCCCCCAGCGACGAGCTCCCCGTGCACCGAGAGCGTCAGAGGGCAGGTACCCCGGCAGCCCGGTGTGATGACAGGAGACCGCCCCCCACGGAGGAGTCCACATGGTGAGCCCCGCGCCTAGCGCAGCCAGCCCCGTTCAGGACTCAGGTTGACAGGACCAGACGGAACGCCCAACCAGCCCCGGCACGACGGGCCACCCCCCCCCACGGAACGCAGAAGGACACACAGGCTGGGCGGGCGACCCCAGCGGCACACCGGCCCGCCGACCATGGGGCCGAGACCTGAACCAGCGACCCACACCCACCACCCCCAACCTGAGCCCCAGAAACCCCAACCACGCCTGGAACCAACACACGGACGCCAGCTGCAGGTACTCCCCGGGAGCACGCCCCCCCCCCACCCCCAGAGACAGGCCAGCTCCACTCAGGTAAAGGAGCGGGCGCCACCACCCAGACTACCCAACACCCCCGTGGGGCCCCAGGATCCCCAAGAACACAGGCCCACGCACCCCAGATGTCCCCGGATGTCCCCAGAGCCGCTCATGCCCCCAGAGCCGCCTGGGATGTTCAATCCTTTTCTCCCGCTCCCAAATACCTGCGAACGGAGTTGATTGATCAAGTGTGCGGCAACGCTGGTGGGGCTGAGAGCTCAATGTGTCACACCTGAGACGTGAACAACTTGGACAGATGATGCCCAGCGTGGACTTGGCAGCTGTGGAGCTCGGAATGTGGAGAAGCCCACATGCAACGTTACTGCGAGGCTACCCACCAGCGCATAATTTGGCGGAACACCGTGGCTATCTACCCCATTCTTCACACAATGTTCAAAACCCTTCTAACAATGGCTGTTGAAGCACAGCACGGTGAAGACTCGATCGACAAGATTGGCCCCTAATGGACATTCAACGCAAATTTGACGGAGACGTGAAACAGGTGTCGAAGGACTGACAAGTGTGTGATGTGGGCTCGTCTAAAGCCAATGATGAATAACTCAAAACAAATTCCAAAAATAACTTCACGTCATGAGTCAGTCACTGAAGACAGAAACAAGTAAAACTTGTGTATATCTGCTGATCACCGTTCCTGGTCTCTGTTGCCTCAAAGGAGTGAGACGGGTTTGTTATGAAAGGAACAGCAGATGGTGCGGGTGGGGCATTTATCTTTGTCACACAGGGAGGTGACATCTAGACCTGCGTGCCATGATGTAAAAAAAATTAATTTAAGCATTGCATACCTTAGGTGTGTGAAAAGCACATATGCTCACATGAGTGGATAGAAGCACACTAGTCACTAGTCCACTAGTAGAATAAGAAGATCAGGACAAGTAAGTGTTCTTTACTTACTGTAGTATCTTTACGTAGTGCTTAAAACATACTGGGTAATGAAAAAAAACAAAAAACAAAAACAATGCACTGTTACGGGTGAAACCCAAATACTGTAACAAGAGTAACTCATTACTTTCCATCTCTGCAGATATGCCAGCAAATGTGCACCGCAGAGGTGTGTCCCACTTTGGCCGAAGAACACGGCATAACCTCTGCATGTGTGCCTCCAATTTCAAAATGAGTAAAAAGTAATCGTCAGATGACCTACTTGAGAATCCGATCCAATCAGAAGTTTGGAACTGGTTGCCTGGTGGAACCTGATTTCCTGGGGCTTCTCTGTTCAAAAAGTTATGACAGAATTTTGTAATTATCAAACTTGTCCGGAGCCACTCTGCCTTCCCACACCTCTGTGAAGGGCAAGATTTTCTCATTTTCCCAAGGGACAGTGAGTGGCGAGTGTTCTGGGCTGACGGACCCTCTAAGGCGCAATATTGTCTAAAATTGAAGTGCATACGTTGTCAAAATGTCAAAATGTCCAAAAAAAGTAGAAAATAAGTGAGAGCTCCAAAGACATTAACATGTCGTTGGCAGCAGAGGAAAAGTAGAACGTTAAAGAGCATGTAGCTGACTTGCTGAAAATTTAAAGGGAACCTATTATGCTTTTCCTTATTTTCTGTCATATATATATATCTCTATAATGTTGTGTCAAATTATGAGGTCAATTAATGACAAAGTAATCGCTGTGAACAAAACGCTGAGGCTTAAAGGTCTTTCTACTCTCTACACGAGCTGACGTCAGCTCATCACGTATTGCTGTGTGTTTCTCCAAACAAAACCTCAAAAAATGGTGTGTTTTAATTGTAGTGTATGTATTTATTAAATTTATTTTCTGAGGTTTACGTATGTTGCAGTGCGGTGTCCGTGTCTCCCACAAGCTTGGAGCACGGCAACCAAAACGCGGTTTTAAAATAGAACGAGTACCTAGAAGGAGCAGAAGAGCAAAGGGGCATTTGGAGGATGGCAATCAGATTTGACAGATCCACAGAGAACACTGCTTAGATAGCCATTTTCCCGGTCTTGGAGTAATAATCCTCTGTATCTTTGTGGAATGACTGGAGCCTGGACCAGACTGAACGGGGCCATCCAAACAAAGCAGTCGGTCTCAATTGAAGATATTTCTTTAAACTGTGAAATTCCCCACAAGCATTCTGGCCCCTTTCCTATTTGGGTAAAAAAAATTGTCAGTTGTGTAATAGTTCCAGGAGGAGTCGCAGAAAGAGAAAAAAAAACCAAAACAAGCAATCAGAGCAGGACCGGGGCCTGACAACACACAGTTTTCCCAGGAAGTCCACTAAATGGCAAGCTGCGCAAATTCATATATATATATATATATATATATATATATATATATACAATTTAACTAAATAATTAATGAAATCTCAGTGCCTATTCACACCAGGCCTGCTGTATGCTGTGAAGGGGAGCTCAATCCGATGATCGCTGAATGGCTTTTTCATAGGAACGAAGAGAACCGAGTAGCGCTGGGTGATGAGACAAGTTTTACAGTTTTAAAGCCGGGGAATCGGACAAATCTGCAAGCTCATGTTTATTTTCAAGATTCAAGATTCAAGATTCAAGATTTTTTTTTTGTCACATACATATACATACTTTCATACATATATGCAGTGAAATGTAATGCAACGCACCCGGTGATAACACACAATATGTCCGAGGAAAAAAAATATATATATTTCTAATAGACCGATTAACTGACTCCTAAAACATAATACAGTAAGTTGAATACTTATAGAATAAAATAAAAATATATAGAATAAAATAAAATACAATAAAAATCAAATGAAATAAAATGGAATAGATAGAGGGAATATGCTTATGTATATACAGATATGTGCATTAAAGTGGCATGTGAATTAAAGTGGCATGTGAATTAAAGTGGCATGTGAATGTGAATAAAGTGAGGTAGTGTTTGGGATAATACAGCACAGTATACAACAGTACGGCGCAGCAATACGGCATCACGGACAACCTTGAACAGTGACACAGTATGCGGTACAGTATGCTACATACAGTACAGTAGGTAGTGGAGCCTAGTGTATGGCTCAGTGAGGACCCCTGGTGAGGTCAGCATTGACAGTTCTAATGGCTTGCGGGAAAAATCTCTGTCTCAGTCTCTCTGTTTTGCTCTGCAGAGTATGTGTGGCCACCCTCCCATTCAAGCAGATTTCCACCCGACCTTGCCGGGACCGGGCCAATCACTACCGTTTATCGGGTTTGATACGATGACAACGGAGAGGAGAGACGTTGAAGCACCTTACAAAGATGGCTGCCACCGCTATCGAACAGTCTGTTGAATTTGCTATCGCCACAGTATTGAAAAAACTGGGCGATACATTTTCTCTAAAAAGCTTTTGTTGATAAGGAAGATGGGTTTGCCGTACTTCTGACAGGATTTGGTAAAAGTTAAATTTACCAACTCACTCGCTCAGCATTGCATCACACGTTTCGTTGATCTGATTGGTTGTAGGTCTATCCAGTGCTTTCATTGGTTGTAGGTCTATCCAATGCTCCGATTGGTTGTAGGTCTATCCAATGCTCTCATTGGTTGTAGGTCTATCCAATGCTCCGATTGGTTGTCGGTCTATCCAATACTTTGATTGGTTGTAGGTCTATCCAATGCTCGGATTGGTTGTAGGTCTATCCAATGCTCCGATTGGTTGTAGGTCTAGCCAATGCTCTGATAGGTTGTAGGTCTATCAAATTTCGCCGAGACATTTCGGTCTGCGGTCTTGGTGACTTTGGTGGTCTGGCAATGCCAGGCTCACAGATTCATGTTGTGTTTGTTTAAGTTGTGGTCTCCTGTCGCCGGCTGATGTTTCCCCCTCTATGCAAAAAGGCGTCCTAAGCTCCTCCCTCCCCAGGAGGTGACCTGGCTGAAAAGGAGCGCAGCCACTATCACGTCAGGTTCACAAAGCGAAGGCTCACACTCACTGGTCTGTCTGTGATATGAACAATAGTACCTGCTTTATTTATTTATTTTTTATTGTGAACCTTTCTAAATGTTATTTAATTTTTTTAAATTATTATAATATAAATAAATAAATAAACACCTACACCACCCCCCCCCCCCCGCCCCAAATGTTATATTTGCCTATAAACCAACTGCTAGACTGAGTTCATCTGCACTTACTGTCAGTGCAGTATAGTAAAGATTGAAAATGGCATATCAGCTAAAACACTGTACAGTATCAGCTTTGTGAAATGCAATCTTCTACCTTTTATGTGAGCTGAGATTACAGCCTTTGTGGTTACTGTCGTTGCTTCAGGCTGTGAGAAACCTTAGATTTCTGACAATTGTCGGAAACTGCTCTGCGGCTCTGACTTGTCGTTGGATTGGAATGTGAGGTAGTTTGGCTTTAAAGTGGTCCCATTCCCCGGGCCCTCGACAGCTCTGTATTTGAAGCACACAACGCCACATTTCAGACACGATGTCAATAAAAAGTACTTAACATAAACAGGTTAGAGACCAGATGTAAGGACAAAGTAGAATAACAAAAGCACCAAAATAAAAATGCAAAACATACTGTACATGCATAAATGTATGCCAACGAGCCTTTGAGTGACTCATTCAAGTCCATACAATACTGTTTGTGTGTGTGTGTGTGTGTGTGTGTCTGTGTGTGTTGTGTGTGTGTGTGGGTGTGTGTTTCAGCATAGGAACCATTGCAAACAATCTCCTCTACTTCTGTTGCAGATAAACCAATGAAATTCCCATTAAGTGTCTGTGGTTTATTGTCATGTCGTGTAAGTAAACACTGTTATCGCCGAGGCTCAAATGGCCATAAAGCACACGTTGTATGTCCCTTATAGGGTTAAATTCACAAGACATGCTACGATTCTTGGAATTTATATACATAGTACAGAGTTGTTGACTAAAGGACAACACACATCAACGACATCCTCTCTTGAGCCAAGCTTACTTATCCGAGGACGGTAAATTATTGGTTAGATAATATTTACATGCACTTTGGAACCGCAATCACTAGAAAGGATCAAAAATAAAGATAGTGGGAATCAGCTGACCCTCAATTAGGCCCGCCCAGATAACAAATAATGCTGATTTAGTTTCCTACCACGGATAAGTGGAATTTGAATGCAATCGACAAATTGCTGTCGCTGTGCCGTGGTGGCAGCTTGATCAGATTGAAACGAAGAAAAGCAGATTCACAGAAAGTGAATGTCCAGGGGGCTGCAAAGGGTTCATTTGTTTACGCTGACACAGAGTGGCGCTCTTTCTGCCCATTCCAAAAGCGCTCCACTTGGGTGGATCATGGGAAGATAATGGGAAAAAGCAGTGTTTACAGTTGAAAAGGGTCTCATGTTGTCATCATGTCCCGCCCAGTCAGGTCCTTTCTCGCGCCCACTGGAAAGAAAATCAGCCTGGGCGCCCGTAAACTCGAGGCCGAAGCACTCCGAAGACACACGTAGCGACAGCGCACGTTCTGCCCATGACGCTGCTTCAGGAACATCTTACATAATGCAGGTTCTTTATGGCACCAATACTCAGTTACAGGACCTGGCAAACAAACGCCCTTAAACATAAAGATAAAGCTAACTCACCGTGATAAGGAGTGAATAATTGTTGTCATTATTCATTTTATTTGTCTTTATTAGTCTCTCCAGTTTGATAACTGATCTGAAAATATATTACAACACTAATATAACAGAAGAACTTTTACACCTAAAAAATTGAAATGAAAAACATGATGAAATACTATTCATATTACTCAATTGCCAACATTCTGTTCACTGTTAAATTATTATATTTTTCTTGTTTGTTTTTGTAAAACATTTCGCTTTATATTTGATGTTTATCAGTTAGTGTATTGAACATTACACGTTTGTATTATTATCTTTAGGCAAGGCAAGGCAATTCAAAGTGCTTTACATAACACATCAAAAGCATGAAGACAAAGTGCAAAAGAAACACATTATGAAAGGACATTATTAAAGAGTTCAAATGAAAACCCACTTGATAAAAATGCAATAGAATAGAATACATAGAATGCATGAAGTAAAAAAAAGAGGACGGATAGAATGCATAAAATCAAGTGGTAAAAGTTACAGTTACACAAGTTACACCATTCAGCTTTATAAACCAGCCAGCAGTAGTATTTTGAAATCAATTATTTGACGGACAGGAAGCCAGCGTAAAGATCTGAGAACCGGAGTGACCAGAGCACCTGCCGCTTTGCCCCACGGTGCCCTTTTTAACCGGCGCGGTTTATTTTAAGCGCGAATGGGCATCGAGGTGTGCGGTGTGCGCCCAGCGGAGCGCAGATCAAAGAGATGGGTCTAGAAATATGTTGTGGTCGACCGTGTCGAATGCAAATCTACGACTGAGATTCTGCCATTGTATGTGTTTAAATTGATGTAATTGAAGACCTTAAGAAGGGCAGTCTCAGTGCTGTGGTGTTCAGCGGTTGAAAATCACCTTGAAAAATAAACATTTTACTTAAAAATGTTTGACATGGGCCTTTAATTGTGCATTAGTGAGGCCTGTGGGAAGGAAGAAGAGACATCATGACCATTTGTAGAAAATCTGAGGTCATGCAATTTGAAACATTTTTGAAACATTAGGTTAATCTTGGTTCATCTTTGGTTGAGGTTCATCTTTCTAGTTCACTGTCTATTTAATAAGATATTGTATATGATCACTTTTCCCAGTTTAATTTTTGGGTCATGTATTATTATTTTATTTTTTTAATAGTTTTGTATGTATGTTATATCTGTTGCTAGGTTTGGTGTATATTGACATAGTTTATCTATCTATCTATCTATCTATCTATCTATCTATCTATCTATCTATCTATCTATCTATCTATCTATCTATCTATCTATCTATCTATCTATCTATCTATCTATCTATTCACAGCCTTCACTGGCCTTTTCCGCTGCTTGGAGGCGCTACAATATAAATGTAACCTCACACACCAGAACTAATTGGGACAAGTCCCATACACACACCGGTGGACACATACACACGTACACATTAGACATACACACGGACACATTACACACACACACACACACACACACACACACACACACACACACACACACACACACACACACACACACACACACACACACACACACACACACACACACCAGCCCCTGGTGCAATGCCTTCAACACACCTTCGAACACCCTCCTGGTTGCATCCTTCTCCTTTTCTCCCTCATTTACTGTCATAGCTATCACAGGACGAGGCCATGTGCCCAATGGCTGTTCCAATTATCCTGGACTTAATTAATTCTGTTTTGTCAATATATGTTGTCGTCTGATGTTTCTATGTTTATTTGTCCCACCAGTGGTTATTCTCCCCCTCTTGGAGTAGTAATGATGATAGGTTGTTTATAGACAAAAACATGGTACAAAAAAATCATTCTCCAAAGAGGGGGATTGGTGGCGGTGTTGTGTAATAAAGAAAACTGTGCTCTCGTCATCCTACAAGTCGTCCACAGGTCAGTGTTATTTCGAGCAGTTCTTGATGATTAAAGTATTAATAAAGAGTTGCATTGCAGGTTGAGAACTTAAACTCCACTTGCAGACTAACTCTGTCCTAGAAGCAATGGCACAAATACTCTGTGTTGTACATGTTGACAGCACAGGTTAAAAAAGAAAAAGAAAAGAAAGTGAAAGCACGTCTCAATGATGTCAAAGGTCAAATCAAGGTGTTGCCTGGTAACTGTGTCCCGATTGGTCACCGTAAACACCATTGGACAGTTGTCAACTGGGTTGAGTTTTACAGTTCTGTGATAATGAATTTCAACTTTGTCCCTTCAGAAAAGAGCCTATGTGTGCCTAGTCGCATATGCACATGCCCGGACACAAAATCCACCGAGGAAGAAAACCTTACACTGTCAGTGTAAGTGTGAATGTTTTTCCGTCTGTTGCGTTCTTTTTTTTCACATTGGAGTAATGACAGAGACCGCAGATAAGGTAAGATTGAAAATACTGGTGTGAGAGTAGAAAAATATGTAATAATGCAATTGCAATGACCTTTGCATTCCAGTAGTATTTAAAAAAGGTTTATTTTAAGTCAACAGGACCTAATTTAAATAATTTATTTTGAATTGCTGACATATTCACATACACATAAAAGAAAGAAGAAAAAAATCCATGAATATATCTGTCCGTCTCACAAAAAAAAACCAATTTATTCCTCAACTTTTTATAAACAAAGAATAAAGACAAAACAATCAATGTTTTGTTTATAATAATCAAATTTTGTGATATTTAGATTCAAAAGTAAGTATTATTTATATAACACAGATGCCACAGTGTTTTAATGACGGCAATCAAAATAAGGTAAAATAGTTGTGTTGGATCGTTCGCAAGCGATTTGTTGTTTTTGACCAATTCTTTTAAGTGAACTAAATTGACTGAATCCTCGACCAAAATGATTTGTTCGTTTGAGTGTCCAAATGATTTGGTGCATTTCACCAAAAGCTACTGCTAGAAGTCGTTCGTGAACGAATCAGTGAACGAACCTAAAGAACTGGCGTAAATAGTTCAGAACTGTTTCCATCAGATCTTTTAGTTTCTTCAATTCCTTCATGGATTCCCTCTTTAGATTGGCAATTGATTTTGGTCAATTTGCTGTTATTTCAGTTTCTTCGCCTTAAACCGTGTTGTGCAGACATTATACATGCATGATCCCACATACACTTGACAACGCTGACATTTAAGTCAAAGCAAAATCTTTGTCAGATTAAATTGTTCATTAAAATATTTTAATTTTATTTTTTTATTTTAGATCGTTTGCATTTAAATGCTGTATTGATTCAAAATGGGATGCAATATTTAATTTTCAAATACAGGATTATTCCATATTTTCCTGGATGGGTAGCAACCTTATTTTTCCCTTTTATTGCTTAAAAGACTATGAATAAATAGTCATGATGTGATGATGTTTTAATTCACTTTGAACTGTGCCAAATGGAGTTCTATGCCATGGGATTCATACCAGGAAGCTGAAGTGTACCTCACGCTCAGGCACGCGCACATGTATGCATTTATATTATTATTATTATTCCTATTATCGCTGGTGTTTGGCCATCTTTCATGTCGGCATTTCTACCGTAACTGATACTCTTGCAGGGTGTGCAGAACGCATTATTATTATAATTGTGGTGAAAACTTGGACCTTTTAATGTTTTACAGATATCTGTCGGGACTCAGGACACTCAGCTCAAAACCTGACAGTCCATCCTGGGCATCCTGGTCACCGTAGTTAAAAGTCTCATGTGCTGTAGTACATCTTTGTCAGGCACAAACAAATAAAATTTAACAATGGCCAACTGTATTTCTTAAATAATAAGTAGCCTATACCCATAATTGATTGGGAGGGAGCGACAACAACAATGTGGAGTGTCAAACTTGTTCTAACATGGTTATACACTAGCAGCCTTCCTGCATGGACTTCAGCTGCAGGGAGTACTCACTAAATGAATCCACTGCAAGAACGAGTCGTTCGCGAATGTGAGACTCACCGGAAATCGTTCAGGATTCGGTGAACAAATCTTTTTAGTAAATGGAATCAAAAAATTTGTGTCCCTGAAAGGCATCGGAACTCCCACCACTATAAAACAGAGGACAGAAGGCACAAAAAAAACCCAATTTAAAATAAAAAATGGAAATGGTCCGGAAACTAAATTAAAAGAAAGAAAATGAGAACATTTCTGCTCAATAAATTGACTTTTATATATTTTTAAATGCTCATTTGGATTCACAAAATTTGGAGAAAACAAAGCTCCAGCATTAAAGGTGCAGTGTGTAGAATTTAGTGGCATCTAGTGGTGAGGTTGCAGATTGCAACAAACTGAATACCCCCCGCCGCCAACTCTCCCCACCCCTCCCTTTCCAACGTCGTAGGAGAAGCTGCGCAGGGTGCAATATAACACTGGTGAAGTAATGCTTAAAAGCTACTTATTCTAGGTGTGTTGTCTGATAGCAAGATAGCATTAGCAGGAAACATATTTTACTATCCGTTTGCAGAGTCAAAGACCGGATAGAAAGAAGAAGAAACAGTCTTTATTTATCACGCAACACACCACACTACAACACATGCTTGCACACACACACACATGCACATGCTTTGATGGTGGCTGGTGAAATGGATTCTCTGCTTTTGACCCATCCTGGCTTGTCCTTCCTCTGGGGGCACAGCCAGGAGCAGTGGGCAGCGTACGTGGACGCGCGGTAATGTTACAGATGTCAGAGGAAGAGGAAGAGCCAGTGTTGCAACATGGCGGTGCAACATGGCGGCCTCCATGAAGCATACCCGCTCTCTATGTAGATAAAAATGGCTCATTCTAAGGTAACACCAACACAACGATTCTTATTTTCATGCGATTATTTACTAGTGAAAACATAGTTATGAATATTATATTCCATTTCTGCCAAGTCCGTTCCACTAAATTCTACACACTGCACCTTTAATGGAAACTGTCTTGAGTTAAACTCCAGAAAGCCAGTGCATGGAAATGATGATTTGCGGTAATTTGGATGTGAAGTTATATGGAGGCATGGATCATTTGATCCAATATTCGATTTTGCACATTTGATTTAGTATTTACAATGTTGAAGCAAGTGAGATTGAACCAATTTAAGAGATTTGTTTAAGAAGAGATTGAAATTAATAAAATAACGCTTTCTGTATTTAATTGGATGTTGATGGGGCCCAGAGCCTGCGTCGTATTATAAAGGGCTGCAATAGAGATATTACTAAAACTTCTGTTTTAACTTTTTAGTTGAAGAATAGATGTTGCTGTATTGTAGATTTTTCCCTTTTTACATAATTGTAGATTATGCACATCTCAGTGGTCAGAAATCATAGGGTCAAATGGTGGCAAAATCAGGGAGAACAGGATGTGGCCCAAGGTTGACCCCTGAGGGACCCCAAATAACACGGAAACAGGCGATGGAATAAAGTCATTGATGGCAACACAATATCTGTCTGAGAATTTGGATTGGCCATTCAATAAATGCTTATTCAGTTTCTCAGTCTCTAAGGTGAAGCTATGAGACTAGGATGGAGTACCTAAGACCAGATTGAAAAAAATGACGTTTCCCTAAACAACCTCCAGAAGTTGCCCAGAAATCCACCTTTCTTGGATTTTAGACATGATTCAAAAAACGTTTCTTGATTTTGAGATGGGCAGAGGCACATTTAAAATACTCATATAGGCATATCGGACATATTGAAAAGAGGCATTACTTATTTATGTGTTAATTCAATTTATTTCCCTCAGTCATTAAATAATTAATTCTCTGGCCTTGTATTCATTCTGACCTCCATCAAATATGCATACAAAGTCAATTTATTTAATTTTCTTTAAGTTTGCATTTGCAATTGGACCAACCAATTTGCAATTTGAAGTTGCTCTCCTGTTGTGCTTGAAAGCTGTTGTTCCACCCAGAATGTCTGACTTATTCCAGGTGTGTGGGGGTATGGAATTCATAAACCTTTTCCTCGGCGACGCGGACGGAACAACTGGTTGCCACAGCAACCAACCCTGGACAATTACATTTCAAGATGTGAGTAAGTTGTGACTTAGCAATACCCTGGGAAAATCAAGTGGCTGATGGCGTCACAAATATGTATTTTTTTCTGAATCTAGTTTTAGGTCAAGCTGTTATTTTACCGAATCTGTTATTTTACCACAGTGTCTATGGCACAAACGCATTACGTAAGGTTTATACATTTCTTTTACATCACTTGTGCAGCATAACGCTGTAAATGGCCACTTTGACCGACAGAGAGAGGTGAAGAACAATGAAGCCCAACGGGTTTTTACCTCCACCCATGAAGAGAGTCCAGTGTGTGTGCATGCGCACAGGTATATAGGGCAGTGTTTCTCAACCACAACTCTAATTCCACTTACAAAATAAAAGAATAATTGAAATCAGCTTTTGTGTTGCAAGAATAATCAAACTGATCGGTCCAAGCCAGAATAGCAGCTCTGTGTTCAACAGAGCAAGATTCACTCCAAGTGACAACTATTCGAGTCACTCGATTTTCCGACTTTTTGTCCATTCAATTCAGTTGCTTTAATTCACGTTGAGCGAGGGAAAGAAGGACGACAGTTAACTATTTTCAGTGTGTGGATTGAAGACTCACTCTCCCGCCCACTCTTTTGTTGGGGTGGCTCCCGACTCCAAGTCAAGTGTTGTTCGCCTCGACCAAAACACAAGTTTACGAGTCTCGCATCACTATACAGCGCCGCAGGAATGAGTCAGAAAACCCGGAAATAAGTTTGCATTTTCGCACTTCCTATTCCCTCGTCTCGAAGTCAACGGGTTTTTTGAATGGATTTTTGGTTCGATGCCTGAAATAAGCTCTGTGGTTAACACAGACCTTAAGAGATTTTCATCTTTTGTTCTTTGACATAAAATACGTCAGTACCCCACTTGTGAATTTTGAAGCTTTTACGTGTCTTTAAAAAGGTGGTGGCTAACAAGTGGCTAAATGAGGCGACAGAGGTTGTCGGGCCCATCAAACGTCATCATGCTGAACACGGAGAGTCAACTACTCACTACTCTGCCTTTACAGCCTCTAGTTGCGTTTGTACTCGCGCTCTTGCAAACTATTCGAACTCAAACCTTCCAGGCTTTTGTGGAAGAGGTCAGCGCGCAAAATCAAATTTCAAGTTGGAAGCTTAGTGGTGACGTCATGCGACTGTGGTGTAGTTGCCTTATAGTCTAACGTCAGCTTTTTACTTTTGGTGATTGCATTTACGCTTCAAAAGTGATGAAAAGTGGTGTTCATCTGTAAAGATTATCTTGCTGAACAAAACGTGTAAGTATCATAAACTTTTGTTTGCTGCAGAGCTTTTTTTCGCCAATAATGCAAAATCCAATTAAAAAATTTGGTCGAGGGACCCAGGGCAATGCTCATGTCCGGGTTGGCCTCCAAAACTACGTCATCCCTGCAGCACTCTATTAGTAGGCCATAATTATAAGCACAGTTTGACATGTTATTCGTGGTACAGCATATTAGGGATAGGGTGCGTTGTGTCTGCGTGTGTTCTGTGCACTGATTAAAATCAGAATCAGAATTGTTTTATTTTCGCCAGGTACATTAACATGCAGTATACTAGGAATTCCTTCTTGTGAGGTTTGGTGCACTTAAGCACGGATCCATCAGAATTAAAAAATAGAGGTTAGCAGTCCGGGAAAAAAGGAGAATAAAAATAATAATAAATGAAATAGGATAATGATAAAAAATAAAAACAAAATGTAAATGTCAAATATGTACAAATTACCAGAATCATCGGAAATTTAAGATATACAAATATATAAATGCGCTACTATGCACAGGATAAATTATTGTTATGGATATAGGTTAAAAATGCTAAATTAAAATGTGAATTATTACTATGTTCTAACGATCTTATTACAGCATGTACAGTTAACACCAGTGTTATTGCATGGACATTGTGAATTAACTGTGTACTGTACTGTATTTCATATTTGCGTCTGGAAATAAAAAGCTGATAAACAAAACTCCCACTCCACGCCCAGAGCCCCGCGGCAGGTGGCGCTGAGGACTTCCTGGACTCCCTGCTGAGCAGGAGCAACTCCTTCTCCGACCCGGCCTCCCCTCTGCGGTCCCCCTCCACCAGCGACAGCGGCGTCGGCGAGGACACCCCGTTCGACCACCTCGACAGCCCTTACACCCCCGTCCCCTCGCAGTGCCTCCCCCAGGCCTCACCCCTGCTTCACCTTCCGACGGCTGACGTCTCCATCGACCTGGGTGAGACTTGCACACAGTAAAGCAAAGCAATTTGAAGCCGTGCTTGCTCCTGGTCCTGAGCTGTGTTCTGAAGACTAATTGGATACCGCGACGTGATCCATAAAATATTGCCTTGGAAAGAAACACAATGTGAACTCTTCACCGCTCTGCGCCTCGGAGGGGAGAAACCTTGGTGTAGAAATTTCTGTTGTCGCACTCCCTGTTTGGAGAATAATGAGGCGTAGTGGCTGGGTCGGAAAAAGGGTCGGAAATTTCTGAAAGATGAATAAATGTTACCCAACCTGTGCTTAACAACTTAAGAATGTTAAGAAAGCTGAAGAAATTCTCATTTTTAAAGTGATTACTCTCAACCCGAAAACACTGAAATTGCCTTAAATTCACAGTGGCCAAGCATGATGTGTGTGTTATCCCGAAGGAGCACTGCAAGATATAAATAGATCATAGGGCATTGTTCTGATCCCTGAGGGGCACGTGCAAACTATTTTGGTCGATTCGGGAAAACCTTTTGAAAAATATTGCCATTCACAGGTTGGGAACCCGGTGACACGAAAGAGAAATTTGGGCTCTCCTACTATCTCACCACAAGTCCAAATTCACAGCTGTCCGCCAGCCACGCCCTAACCGTGAAGGATCTGCTGTTATCCAACACTGGACAGAAGGTGAGAAGGAGAGAGAAAGAGAGATGTTGTTTTGAGATGTTTTTATTTGAATGTAAATGTGGTCAATATTGTCATTCACTGCAATAAACTTTACTTGAATGGAATTCAATTGGGAGTACTGGGAATCAGTTCTCTGTGTTTCCACAGACGCGGCAGAACTCCCAGAATTCCCGGCGGGAGTTAGTTCTCAGTGAGGATGAGAAGAAGCTCCTGGCAAAGGAGGGGGTGAACCTGCCAAACAAACTGCCTCTGACCAAGGTTAGCGCCAACACACGTATGCACCCACACATCAAAACCTGTCAGCAAACACTTCCACAATACACACGCACACACCCAGACACACACACACACACACACACACACTCACACACTAACATAAAAAAAACAAACTCTGCTGCACCTCCTCCATTGTATATGTCTCCTTTGATGGATAAGTTTGAAGAGAGGGTTCTGAAGAAGATCCGGAGGAAGATCCGGAACAAGCGCTCGGCTCGGGAAAGTCGGAAAAAGAAGAGGGAATACGTTGACAGCCTGGAGGAGAGGTAAGGAGGGGGCGGTGAAGGGAACGTTCTCTTTCCATGTGATATTGGATCCGTAAAAATAACCACAGCGAGGGCGGGGGCGTGGAGACAAGGAAAGACACTTTTCATTCCTATGCTGTGGTTGCAGTCGAGGTCCATAGCCATCAACGGCTCTTACGCTCATCGAAGCTGTAACCAATACAACACTTCACTCGTCTGTAGCGTCACCTTAGTCGACAGTCAGGCTGAAATCAGTCAGACTTAAATCAGCTTTGATTTAAAAAAAAAATCGACCATAATGATACCAGACAAACGTAAAGGAGTCAAGAAAATCTCCTTCGATCCGTTCTGCATTTGCTTGGGTTTATCCAAACACTTTGAGCACACACAAGTTCGCGGTGTTTACCCACTCGCTGACTAAATGTATTTTTTCCAAATTCCCAAAACATCTGACTGAGTTCTTGTATGAAAGGATATGTTAGGTACTGCTCATCACTCCCAGCGAGGTGCACGGCAAACATAGGCGAACTTAGTGAGCTCGAAATATAGGAGTGATGGGCTGGAATCCCCCCTGTTGGATAGAAGAGTAGAGCCCAGCAGGTGGATGCAGGGGAGGTGGAGGGAGTGCAGAAACACAGCAGGCAAGAAGGCAGCAGAGCGGGAAGGGCAGGAGGGATTGGCTGCTTCAATAGGCCGGCCCATTAAAGGCGTGGGGTGCCGTCAAGTTGTCTGACAGAACTAGCTCCGAAAGCTATGCATCATTTATCGTTTTCTATGATAGAATGACTTGTGCCTGCGGTTCCGCAAATGATAACACCACTGTACGGCAAGCTAAATCAGCCAAATTTCAATTAATCTGCACTGCTGAAATACAATTTAGGGGGATGGGTAACAAAAACAATAAAAAAAACGGAATGAAACACTAACTGTACCGTATTTTAATACAATGGCAGAGAATGAGTCAACGCTTCTTGTGATTTTGGGTTATCTTGTGAGATTGTTTAAGATTTTTGACAGGTTTCGGGGTTCATTTGGTAATTGAGTCTCTGGAAGAAAGGGAGATGAGTCATGGTGACGTTGGGACTCAGTGATTTCGGGACCAAGTGTGTGTGATTTCCCCTCCGTCTCCCTCATTATCTCCCTCCCCCTGCGCCCTCGTCCGTCTCTCCTCGTTGCAGGATGTCGGCCTGCAGCACGCACAACTTGCAGCTCCAAAGGAAGGTCCACGAGCTGCAGCGGAGCAACAGGTCAGCAATAGGAAAACCGTCATGCTGAACCGCACCTGACGCTGCCTATAAGATGTCCACACAATCTACTTCTTTGTGTTTGGACTTGCTGTCTGTTACTGACTGTTCTTTGTGGAAGTGTTATTTGTGCCTTTTGGCCAGGTGTAACGTCCGATATGCTAAAAAACGTAATTAGCATTAGATTGTCTCTGAGACTGGAACAGCTGACACAAAAATATGTGCTACCACAGTTGGTATTATTTTAAGGGTGCCCAACAAAATGATTTTATACATTCCAACACATACACTCATACACTAATCACTGATGAGTATTTATGTACGTAATTGATTGAAGTTCAAGCTCAACTTTATTGTCATGTCCAACGTCTTGTGCCAGACACCACAGGACATTGTTGCTGAATCTTCACTCATATTAGATCTACAAGACGTCATTTAAAAGCTTGTTCGTACTTTCGTAAGGCATGGGGTCGAGTCGGGACAATGCAGCTGTTTTATTCAATGAACGTCAGAAAATATAATCATCTTCTTCTTTCGGCTGCTCAGGTTAGGGGTCAGCAGAAAATAAAATAAATTCAATTAATACATCTACAATAAAAAATATATTTTTTATTTATTTTTACATTTATTGGTTGTTTTTGTTTTATTACCTCGGAGTGTACGTCGGCTGTTTCCCACCCAGGGCGAGGGACCGTGGACTTCTAGAAACACCCCTGTGCACTTACTTCACTGAAGGTTCCACTTGTGCCAATTAGTCCCTGCCCTGGAGTAGGAGCTAAAAAAGTCCCTCCAGAACGGCGTTCTAAGAACTACGATTGTTCCTAGTTCCTGCAGTACAGACACATAAAAAAGGGACGGTCCCTCAGAAATTTCAAAGAACTCTGAAAAAGTTCCACCTCCTCCCTTTACCTTGCCAGTGCACAGTTCACAGAAAAGGTTTCCGGTTGCATAAGCCAATCTGGTGTATTAGGGCCAAGCCAAGTCTCTGTAAAGCACACAGCAGTCCTTCATGTCCCTTTAAGAGTGGATTCGGCATTGAAGTTCGCCCAGCTTGTTATTGTTGCTGGGCTGAGCAGGACGGTGTTGTTGCCTCACCAGGACATCATCTCATCTACCCAGCCTCATTACTCCTGCCTGCAGCCATTACTCCATGGTGGTACCTGCTTGCTGTTGGCAATCTCTTCCAGTCCCGCGGCTTCCAGCTGTTAGGAACATCTAATCCTACATCCAGTAGTGGCGGTCATAGGCAATTGTGCGGGGCACATTTTGAGCAAAAAGGAAACGTCATTTAACAAAGGTGTACACGTGGCTTTCCATGTGACAATCCATTTTATATAACACTTTGAGTGAAGGAGATTCTTTCCCTCCTTGACACTAATCAGACTTTAAAAAAACCCAGGGAAAAAATGGCACAGGATTCGTCTGAAATTGAATGCGGCGACGAGTCTCTTTGATCGCATCTGTCTGTGTTTCTGTGTTGCTGGCTCTCGTTTCCACGGCGTCACAGTTCCCTGCTGGAGCAACTGAACAGGCTGCAGGCACTGCTTCCTCGTGGCCGTGTCACAACAAGCCAAGCGGGAACCTGCCTCCTGGTGAGCGCGCTCTGCCCGAGCCGCCGCCCGCCGCCAGACGCCCCACCCCCCACGCAATAATATTCGCAGCAAATGAATCATGGATACCTCTAATGCATAATAGACACACGCAGTGCCACCGAGGGCCACATCAAAAACAAATTTGCCCTCCTAGTTCTGATTGTTGTGCCAATTTCATTTTTTAAATGTGTTTCATTTTTCAACAGAATTCAGCGAAGGCTTTGAACTCTGCTCTGTGCTGCAAATTCATGTGTATAGGATGACTCATGCTATTATCTATCTACCTACCTACAGGTGCTGTTCCTCTCCTTCTCCCTCCTCCTCTCCTCGAGTCTTCAGCCTGAACAGTACAACAGGCTGAACCAAGCAGAGGACGTAGAGGCCAAAGGTCAGCCGGGATAGATATACACACACAGACATACCCATTCACTTAAGGATGCCCTAATATGGTAATATGATAAACGCACAGGGTCATCATAGTGATGTCACTACAAATTTACGCATTGATAACAGCCTTATAAGTATGGAGAAGTACCTATACTATGCGAGTACTCATACTATGTACTATATAATCGACTTAGTATGCATTGTAACCGCTCTGATTTCTATGTGTGACCCCTCCGTCAGTTCCCTCCCGCAGCCTGCAGTCAGTGGTGGAACCAGGACGGGGCCCGTCGCCAGTCTCCTCGGCCCCCGCGGGGGTGGAGCTGTCAAGAATGATGGAACAGCTCTGGTCCTGGACAGAGCTCCCGACCTCCGACAGCGACGTCCGGTTGACCCACCGCTAAGATCCCGGCCGCAGATTTGCTCACTGACCTCTCTGCAATTCTTGGGAGACCTGGGCGTTGTCGTCATTTGCGATGCACGGTCTTGCACCGGAAATCCATACCGTACGCTTCAGTGTGATGAACCTCAGATGGATTAATTAACACGTCATATTGAACATAGGAGTGGATATTAAGCTATGTATATGTAGATGTTGTGCAAAATCCCCGGAGATGAGATATTTCTCAGACAATCAGCAGCCGCAGAGATTGATCCCTTATCTCCCGCTGGGATAAGAGATCATTTTATCGTTTCCATTTTAATCTGATCTGTATGAGGCTACATTACTGTCCACACCCGAACGTTATAGTCTTTGGTGGATTAAAGCAGAGAGGATTTTCCCGATTTAACCTTTAAATGACATTAAGATGCCATTTCGCCGGCCACTGCCATAACGGAGTTCTTCCACATTGACTTATTTGCTCGTTCCGCTGTGAGGTCCCAGCACGGGGGTTGATTTATTATATTAAAAATGTACTGGATATTGCTTGCTTGATTAATCTGTGGCTGTAGAACTATTAAGATGTCCATTCATTGCTATAACTTACATATTTATTTGACATAAAAAAATAATTTATAAAGATTTCAAGTGTCAAGTGTGTTGTCTATGTGTGGCGCAGAGGCATAAAGAATAGGATATACTGTATATACATAACAACATCTAGCGAAGGGGGGAGTAAGAGCACACATGTTGCAAAGCCGTTTCCTGCCAATTTCTGGAGAGAACTGCAGCGGCAGATGACAGTGTCCATCTGTGAAAAACAAATGAAGACCTGCTGGTAATCCTTAGGAGCAGCCCGTCCCCGATTCCATTCAAACCGGGGAAGAGAATCTGCCGCCTACCTCCACCGCCTTCCGCTCCTGTCCTAGATATGTCAAAAACGCACTGATTTGTGGACCGGGCGATCGCATGCGTTACCGTCTCTTCGAAAGTTCTGCGTCTGCGGCCCAGCGCTTAAAAGGGACAGAAGGCAAGACTTAATGTGGCCCTCGCTTCGTATAGTGGAACATGTCACATCTTCTCCCTTTTTTTTTTTTGTTTTTTTTCTATTTTGCTGATGCACAGCTCAGCCCCAAGGGGTCAGGAGCTGGGAGATAAAAGACAAGGGTGAGAAATCAAAAAGGTTGACGGGAGTGAATATTCTGTGTACATGACATCCTTTATGAAAACGATGCCGGGCCACTGGAGGTGGGGGAGAAATAATAATTGCATGACTTGCGTTTATTTTTAGAGGCAGCGCTGCGACCCCGCCTTCAAGACGGGAATGATAATGCGTGTGTCTGGGGTAAAACTTTGAAAACGTGCATTTTCTTCCTCCTCCTCCTCCTCCTGCTCCTCTTCCTCCCCCTCCTCCTCCTCCTCCTCCTCCCCCTCCTCCTCTTTGCAACAGACAGACGCTCAATTTACAGATTAATGACAGAAAACTCACCTTTGGATCAACATTAATATTTCAAAACCCCAGCATTGTGAATAGAGCCATTGTTCGGGCTTCTGAGTTTTTTTAGTTTTTTTTTCAATAAAAGAACAACCCTGAAGTCAGAGCGAAGTGAAAGAAAAGAAAAAAAAATACATATTTTAAAGATTATATCAGCATAACTGATCCACAAAACCCAGCACACCATCATGTTTATGAAATGGAATTATTAATCGGGCGGCATTGCGTTATAGAGCGTTTGACGTGGGTGCGATAAAAGCGGCGGAGAATTAAGATGAAATTCCATGAACATATGAGTATATTTCACCCCAGAGCCTGGAAGAGAGGCTAGAGGGAGACGGGCTGGAAAAGGGGCAAGATCGCATGTCTACCCTAGTGTCATGTTTCCATCACCGCGGATCAGAACTGGAGCCCATAAATACCAGTGACTACTGCACAGTCATTTGGGCGGACACATACTGGAATTCAATTTTTAAATATATTTCATTACGCATTGGATTAACAAGAAGCTAATGTGGAGATGTCAGACCAACCGTATTGTTCAGAACGATTTATGAATTGGTTCACAAATCCAGACTTGCCTTTCCCCGCAGTGGCGTACTGTCCTCGGGTTAGTTTTAGTTTCAGTGTGCCCGCCTTCCTCACGCCACAACTCTTCTAAAGTCCAAGAAAATCTCCCAATCAAATGAATGTGGTTTCAATTTTGTTCCACGTAGCACGAACAAAGTCGGACAATCGTGCTCCGGGACACGATTTAATAGAGACATTTTTGTGCCTATGAGCAGCGTTACAGCGTATATCAAACCTGAAAAAAGCAATTCATGATGAAAACACAGTAGAATACAAAATCACAAATCAGGACATGTCAAACGCAATTACTTTGAAACATTTATGGCATAGGAATAATAAGTTACAGTATAAGCCGCTGGATTTGAATATCAAACGAATATTGAACGTAATGCTATATGTGTAAAGATTACGGGGCAGTTTTCGTGGACGCAGATCAGGCCTAATCCTGGACTAAAATCAGATTTCTAATTTAGACTAACTGAAATGGCCTTTCTCAGTCATGGTTTAAGAAAGACTCAGACTTGCTCTAGTCTTCTTCAAATCTAGTCTTCAAAAATCTGATTTCCCGAAGGAAGATTAGAGCTCATCTAGGTCAAAGTGAAGTCTTCAATGAAAGCTGGCCAGAGGCCAGAGGCAGGTTTATCTTTGGGTGAATGGATGTGGACCTCCAGGTCGTCCAGGTTGAACTGGACTAAGAGCAGCACCAAGACCAGACAGAAGGAGCTGGTCCAGATGTCTCTGACTTCCTAGTCTAGAACTAATTAATCTCAAATCATGCAACGTCTTAGAAAAGCGTCTCAGAAATTCTGGATTAATTTAAATAGGATTATTTTAGTCCTGAGATTAGATTAAAACCCCCTCTGTCAAACCACCCTAAGAGTGGAAAAAAACCTTCTCCACTGGGATACTCTCCACAGACATCATTGCCTCACGGCTTGTTTAACGATTGAACCTTTGCGTTCTGCAAGGACAGCCCATGCTGGACCCCATCACAACATTAATATTATTATTATTATTATTATTATTATTATTATTATTATTATTATTAATGGACTTGCACCGATTGGCAAGACAAAGGGACCAAGCTGGGAAGGATGTACAGCAGGGTAGGGTGATGAAGGATAATGATGGGAATGAGCTGACTAGTGAGGAGAGTGTGTTGAGAAGGTGGAAGGAGTACTTTGAGGAGCTGATGAATGAAGAAAATGAGAGGGAGAGTAGAGTGGATGATGTGGGGATAGTGGATCAAGAAGTGCAGCAAATTAGCAAGGATGAGGTGAGAGCAGCATTAAGCAAGATGAAGAGTGGAAAGGCAGTTGGCCCAGATGACATACTTGGGGAAGCATGGACATGTTGAGGTGAGATGGCAGTGGTGTTCCTAATGAGACTGTTTAACACCATCCTGGAAAGGGAGAGGATGACGGAGGAGTGGAGAAGAAGTGAACTGGTACCCATCTTCATAAATAAGGGAGACGTACAGAGCTATAGTAACTACAAGGGGATAAAGTTGATCAGTGGAGTGGTAAGAGTGGTACAAGATATGTATGAGGGCAGTCAGACAGTAGTAAGGTGAGCAGTAGGCATGATGAAGGCATTCAAAGTGGAGGTGGGATTGCATCAAGGATCAGCTCTGAGCCCTTTCTTGTTTGCAATGGTGATGGACATGTTAACAGATGAAATCAGGCAGGAGTCTCCGTGGACTATGATGTTCGCAGATGACATTGTAATCTGTAGCGAGAGCGGGGAGCAGGTTGAGGAGAGCCTGAAGAAGTGGAGGCATGCATTAGAGAGAAGAGGAATGAAATTCAGCAGGAATAAGACGGAAAACATGTGCCTGAATGGGAGGGAGGGCGGCGAAAAGCTCAGAATTGGGGTCAACCATCTAAAGCAGCGGAGAGTGCGGGAGAGAGGTAAGGAAGAGAGTACAGGCAGGGTGGAGTGGGTGGAGAAGAGTGTCCAGAGTGATCTGTGACAGAAGGGTTCCAGCAAGAGTGAAGGGGAAGGTCTACAGGACGGTAGTGAGACCAGCTATGTTGTACGGTTTAGAGGCGGTGGCACTGACAAAAAGGGAGGTGGCTGAACTGGAGGTGGCAGAGTTGAGGATGTTGAGGTTTTCATTGGGAGTGACAAGGACGGACAGGATTAAGAATGATTACATTAGAGGTACAGCTCAGGTCGGACAGTTTGGTGGAAAAGTGAGAGAGGCCAGATTGAGATGGTTTGGACGCGGGTGTAGGAGAGATGAGAGTTACACTGGGAGAAGGATGCTGAGGATGGAGCTGCCAGGCAAGAGGAAAAGAGGAAGGCCCAAGAGAAGGTTTATGGATGTGGCGAGGGAGGACGTGCAGGCGATTGGTGTAAGGGAGGAAGATGCGCAGAACAGAAGGTATTGGAGGCAGCTGATCCGCTGTGGCGACCCCTAACAGGAGCAGCCCAAAGAAGAAGAAGATTATTATTATTATTATTATTATTAATAATAATAATAATAATAATAATAATAATATGAGGACTTTAATCCTAAAATAAAGAAAAAATGTATCCCCCTAAGTACCCAGATATACTACCTCCTAGAAGGAAGGTTGCCCTTGGCGTTGCAGATCTTGTCTCCTGTGTTTGTTCTCCGACCAGGCAATCATGGAATTGACTTGATAACGTGGAGGAAAATATTCGGGTCTTCAATCAATTCCAATTTTGTCCAAGACCGCCATCGCAAAGGCTCCATGTTTTTTTTTCCACCCACCAAAATTTGAAAGGCCATTCAACATCCCCAGCCGAGCCACGGCATTTGAATAAAGCTCTTTGGGTCTGGAGAAGGTGGCATGTTTTGTTATTGTAAGGTTTGATTGAAATCAATGTGGGAAGCGGAATAATGAAAAGAGACATCTGACTTTCTAACTGAGACAGCCTCCACCCTAAGATCAGACCAACACCTTCACATCCCATCCAATAATAAGTGGCATTTTAATTTCTTTGCCGGTTTACGTACTGCTTTGGACATTGAGGTATTGAGGGCTGTGCATGCATCCCAATGAGGTTTTCAAGATGCCTTTCACCGCTTATAAGAAGAAAGTACGTGGGACACAGAGGTATACATCCGCTTTAGAACCTGAAATACCACCACTACCGAGGTGATATTCCTCCAAAATCAGCCGCATTACTGTTTCCTTTCAATTCGAGAGAGAAGCAGAAATCTGACAATCAGGGCCCATTTGTTGTAGATGTTTGCCATGAATGTTGATGATTTCATTTAGCAATATTGTTTGTTGTTTGGCGAAACGCGATGAAGCACTTTTCTTCCAAACATTTGAGTGTGTGAAAAGGCAGTGAGCCTTATTTATAATTTTTTTTGTTGTGGAAATCAGAGACATGCACCCTCTCTCAGGTAAAAGGAGAGTGGCTTCAAAGCACCTATTTATCATCTTCTAAAGAACAACATGCACTGATTGAACATCAGGTGCACAGCCGAACATCATATTCACCTTCACAGTAACTGGTTGGCAGTGTCAAAAAATATACTGTATACTACTTAACACAGTTGAAAAATCTACCGCCACAAGCAAAATTTAAGGAATAATACATTATGCTCTTTATGATTAATTCTGTGTGTTTAGTTCATTGCTTCTAAATACCATAATTCCAATATATGAAAAGTTTCTTTCTACTTTGTTTGTATAATCTGATGAAAACAGAGTATATGCCATCGCTAAAGAATTCTCCCAAACAGACACACACACGCACACACACACACACACACACCTTCATTGTTTACACTAATTCACCAATAAATAATACAAATATGTCTCAACATCTTACTTTAATTTTATCTCTTTTTCTTGAATTTGTTTCAAACAATATTTTTTTTATTTCATTTCAATGGTAATTTCTCACATTTGGTTTTCATTTTAAACATGACTTTTTTCTTTATTTCCCCCGATTCTAGACATTACCTTTTTCATTTAAATATTATTTATTATCATTTTAAATTCAATTAAATTATATTACCGAGAAAATGCATGATGTTCTATAGCCAAAAGGAAGAAAAGAGAGCATCACGTGAGAAAGCAGCTTCATTCTATTGAGGAATCCATAAAAACAAACCACTTCTGGGAAAATCGGAACACTGTTAACCAACAAAAACATGAAGACCTACCCATCCAAAATGGAGATGTATGGGTAAACCACTTCTCCAATCTCTTTAGTCCAAGAGAGAGGAATAAACAGCAAAAACACATACTGTGTATGAGATTAACTAAAAGTTTAGAGACAACCATAAAAGACTATCAGAACTCAGAACTCCCCAATGACACTGAAACATCTTCTTTGGGCCGCTCCCGTTAGGGGTCGCCACAGCGGATCATCTGCCTCCAATACCTTCTGTTCTGTGCATCTTCCTCCCTTACACCAACCACCTGCATGTCCTCCCTCACCACATCCATAAACCTTCTCTTTGGCCTTCCTCTTTTCCTCTTGCCTGGCAGCTCCATCCTCAGCATCCTTCTCCCAATGTAACTCTCATCTCTCCTACACACGTGTCCAAAGCACCTCAATTCGGCATTTCTCACTTTTTCACCAAACTGTCCGACCTGAGCTGTCCCTCTAATGTACTCATTCTTAATCCTGTCCATCCTTGTCACTCCCAATGGAAATCTCAAAATCCTCAACTCTGCCACCTCCAGTTCAGCCACCTGCCTTTTTGACAGTGCAACCTCCTCTAAACCGTACAACATAGCTGCTCTCACTACCGCCCTGTAGACCTTCCCCTTCACTCTTGCTGGAATCCTTCTGTCGCAGATCACTCCGGACACTCTTCTCCACCCACTCCACCCTGCCTGTACTCTCTTCTTCACATCTCTCCCGCACTCTCCGCTGCTTTGGATGGTCGACCCTAAGTGCTTGAACTCATCCGCCTTCTCCACCTCCACTCCTTGCATTCTCAGCTCCTTGCCCTCCCTCCCATTCAGGCACATGTATTCTGTCGTACTTCTGCTGACTTTCATTCCTCTTCTCTCGAATGCATGCCTCTGACTGAACCAAACTATAAGAAAACAAAAAAACAACTATTTGACACATTGGAAAGAATCAACTTAAAACCAGAGAAAACCGGAATACCATTTAATCCAAAACAGAGAATACGCAGGGGCAGATCACCTGGCCACTGTGACCAATCAAAAAACGAAGGAAAAATCCTTGACCACATACAGATTCTGCGAGCAGAGCCTGGCCGTGGAGAGCGGCCACCACAGGCAGGCGTGGCTCCCCAGAGAAGAGAGACGGTGCACCCACCGCACCCAGCGGGAGGTGGAAACCCAGCTACACCTTCTAATCACCTGCCAACGGTACCAAGACATCAGACACACTACAACCCCCCCCCCAAAAAAGGCTTTGAAAACATGCATAAATTAGAAAAAAAAACCAAAAAACGTCCATATCTGCTGGGCGAAATACAGGAATGTGCAAACACAGCAGCAAGATTTGTGAGCTGCTATGACGGGATAAGGGCGTCCAATGGAAAACAAGCACCACGAAGACTGTCCATCACCTGCCTGTTCCTGCACTGACCATCTGCACTGTGCTGATCTCTGTACATACACATACCTACTGTACACACATACACAACAAAGACTTTTAAATAAATTCATTTTAATGAAAACAATGTTTGCAGTGTTTACATAATTCTCACTCATTCGTATTCATATGTTTTTAACTGCAAGCCTACATTTTTCTTTTTTATTTTAAGTCTTTTTTTACTCATCTGGATATATATTATATATATTGTTGTCTTGTTTGTTGATTACTTTCACACTTTGGCGATGTAAATCCCCTTTAATTTGAATTGAATTGAAAAAAAAAAGAGAGAGAGAGAGAGGGCGAGGGAGAGAGGGAGAGAGAGAGGGAGATAGAGAAAGTGAGGGGGGGGTGGCAAGGGAGAGAGAGAGAGTGAGAGTGAGAGAGGAAAAGAGAGAAGGAGAGACAGAGAGAAGGGAGGGAGATAGAGAGAGAGGGGGGTCGAGAGAGGTGGGGTATAGAGAGAGAGGGGAAAGAGAGAAAGAGGGGGATAGAGAGAGAGAGAGAGGGCGAGCGGGAGAGAGAGAGAGAGAGAGAGAGAGAAAGGGGGAGATAGAGAGAGGGGGGTAGAGAGAAGAGAGACAGAGAGAGGGAGCGGGGGGGGGTATATTTAGAGAGAGAGAGGGGAGAGAGAGAGCGAGAAAGGAGATGCGCAGCAGCTGGAGCCGCATGGACCCGGGAGGAGCAGCCCCGAGGATCAGAAGGCACCCGGAGAACCAGCAGACCCCCCCCATTGTGTCCAAAAGATGATTTGAGCAACAAACAAACAAACAAACAAACAAAACAAACAAACAAAAAAGTAAACAAAACATGAAGACAACCCGGATCAACTTCCATCCAGAGCAAGCCGCAGGACGTCCGTGCAGAGCAGCATGCAGAGCAACGGCAGCGCCCTGCTCCCGGAGCTCCCCGGGCTCTGCGGGGAGGAGGAGCGGGAAGCCCTGAGGCACGGCGACGACACCGGAGCGTATGCACAGAACCTCTCCCTCCACTGCTGGCTGCACCTCCTGTCCAAAGAGTCCTCGCTGGACATGCACGGAGACGGCGCCAATCTGCCGGTAGGTGTGGCAGCCTGCGTTTGAACTCCTGTTGCTCACAGCTGTTCTGGTGGAATGAGAAATAATAGTGGTCATAGTGGTGTCAAAGGCGGGGAACGCGGGCAGCGGAGGGGGGCCAATCGCCAATTATGGGGTGGCTTGGGAATTATTTTTATTATTTTAGATATAATAGTCAATGTCATGTAAGGTGAAACACTTTCGCATACTCAGGTAGAACTTTTGTGATAGCCGAGATGTGAGAGCAGGTTGAAAGTCACTTGCTTTATTTGAGCTTTATTAACCCATGAGCCACAAATCTGACCTAAAATGAGTTTGAAACCACTGGTATAAATGATTCACTGCAATATACATAACTTAATTTGAGCTTATTTGTTTGACCCCATGGCCGGTTAAGATGAGCTACTAATGCAAAGATGCAAATTCATTCTGACCAGATTGATTCATTTATATATGTTTTAATATATATTTTTATTTTTATTCTATTTATTATTATTATCATTATTATTATTGTGCAAAATAGTAACAATAATAATTGTAATTTTTTAGGCTATTAATGCTAATTGTCTGTCCTCCTATATGTAAATGTAGTTGGCGGAATAAACGCCTGCTTGTGTTTCCTGCCAGGTGCGAGTTCTCATAGCGCTGGTCTACCTCGTGGTGTGTGTCCTGGGACTGGTGGGCAACCTGCTGGCCATGTTCCTGCTCCACTCCCACCGCAGGGGCCGCCACTCCTCCATCGACTGCTTCGTGATCAGCCTGGCGCTCACCGACCTCCAGTTTGTCCTGACTCTGCCCTTCTGGGCCGTGGACACCGTGCTGGACTTCCGCTGGCCCTTCGGCTGGATCATGTGCAAGATCGTCAGCTCCGTCACCACGCTGAACATGTACGCCAGCGTCTTTTTCCTCACCGCCATGAGTGTCACTCGCTACCACTCGCTGGTCAACTCTCTGAGGATGGACAGCCCCAGGAGAGCCGCCGTCCGTGCCAAGTGTGCCAGCCTGGCCATTTGGATGGTGTCCCTGGTGGCTACGCTGCCGCACGCTCTATACTCCACCACGGTCCAGGTATGTTATCAGCGTTTATCTCTTCATCTCGTCGTTAACACCTGTTAGAGGAATAGCAAACACTTACGCGAAGCAAACCGTGTGCCTGCAGGTGTCCGCGGACGACGAGCTGTGTTTGGTGCGGTTCTCCAACTCCGACTCGGGCCACTGGGACCACCAGGTGTTGCTGGGACTCTATCAAACCCAGAAGGTCCTGCTGGGCTTCGTGTTCCCCCTGGTGGTGATCAGCGTGTGCTACCTGCTCCTGCTGAGGTTCATCCTGAACCGGCGCGCCGTGGTGGGAGAGGTCGGCGGCTGCGTCTCCGAGAGGTCGGACTGCCGGAAGGTCCGCAGCCGGCGGCAGTCCAAGATCACCCGCTCCGTCACCGTCGTGGTTCTGTCCTTTTTCCTCTGCTGGCTGCCGAACCAAGCCCTCACTCTGTGGGGCGTGCTCATTAAGTTCGACCTGGTGCCGTTCAACAAGGCCTTCTACAACGCCCAGGCGTACGCCTTCCCCCTGACCGTGTGTCTGGCCCACACCAACAGCTGCCTCAACCCCGTGCTCTACTGCCTGATCCGCCAGGAGTACCGGGCCGGCCTGAAGGAGCTGCTGGTCCGAATCTCCCGCTCCATCCGGAATGTTCTCACCCTGGCTCTGAGGGGGAGGAGGGTGGAGGGGGTGCCGGACAGCACAGTCAAGATGCACAAAGAAATCAATATGTGATTTTCTTCTATCTTCTTTTTTTCTTTTTTTTTTTTTAAACCTGTGCTGTCAGCATGCTAGACAAACAACACAGAGTATTTGTGCCATTGCATCTAGGACAGAGTTAGTCTGCAAGTGGAGTTGAAGTTCTCAACCTGCAATGCAACTCTTTATTAATTCTTAAATCATCAAGAACTGCTGCAATAACGCTGTCCTGGGGACGACCTATACAATGACAAGAGCACAGTTTTTGGTTATAGAGAACCACCACCAACCCCTCTCTTTGGAGAACTATTTATCATGTTTGGGTCTATAAACAACTGATCACTACATCAAGAGGGGGAGATTGACAATTAAACATAGAACCAAACAACATTTACACGAAAACAAAAACATTGGACGACAACGTGTATTGAAAAGCAGTTAATTAGATCCAGGAGAACTGGAACTACAACTGGTCATGTGGCCTCTTACTGTCATAGTCATGGCAACAAATGAGGGAGAAAAGGAGAGGAATGGAACCAGGAGGGTGCTGAGGTGCACTCGAAGCAAATGTGGTGGTGTGTGTGATGGGAACGCCTGTATGTGTGTGTGTGTGTGTTTGTGTGTATATGTGTGTGTGTGTGTGTGTGTGTGTGTGTGTGTGTGTGTGTGTGTGTGTGTGTGTGTGTAAGGTGTCCACCGATGAGTGTACAGGACTAATGCCAATTGGTTGTGGTGTATAAGGTTGGTATTATGTTGTGGCGCCTCCAAGCAGCGGAAAGGCTCCCGAAGCCCCCCCCAAGCTCCGCAGTAACATAGACACGGCTGCAGGAAAGGCCCGACCACCCTGCTCTGAGGCCACAGAAGACCCACAGAAAACGGCCAGAGGGCCGTGGAGCAACCTCCATGCCCGGCCCCGAGGAGCATTACACAGTCCCAGGGAGCACGAGGAGACCCCGCACCCCAGGGGAGCACACATACCCCCCCCTAAGTATAGGTGCAAGACGGTGGCCGCAGGCGCAGAGCTCGGGCCGCAGGCACGGACAAGATCCAGGCCCGGATCCAGGCCCTGTGCCGAGCCACCGTGCCCACTCCCCGCGTAAGGGCGAGGCCTGCCCTCCCGCAGCCGACCAGACGCCCCACCCACCGTAAGCACCGAGTGCCCACCCACGTAGCAGAGTGTGCTCAGCGTGGGGCACCTGGATGTTAGCCCTCTCCCATGCCGATACAAGCCAGCAGGCCGCCAGATATACGAGCCTGATCCGAGAATTTGACTAGAGCTACCCACACACAGACACTCCTGAATGCAATCTTTTGACTTAAAGTTAAGAAAAATGAAAATAATATTTTCTCTTGCAAGTTACGTACTTGCAAGAGAAAATATGTATTTTTTTTCACATGAGCCTGTTGTTCTTGTAAAACATTTGGAGACATACCTGATGTGAAGATAGCTCATCAAACCATCCCACTTGTACAGCGTCAAGTTTAATCGCGCCATCAATCCGATCAAAAAATATTATTTTGAATAGTGGAATAACTGCTGAATATAATTTGTATTTTTGTGAGTTTGGATGTTTTGTCTTTATCACTGGTTATTATAATTGCAGACACCTTGACATTTTTCATAAAAAGATGTATTATAAAATGTGTTTATTCTTGGAAGATGAAAAAAATGACTATCATTTCCTAAATGTACACTAAGAGTTTTCTCTTTTTCTCCAAATTGTAAAGGTTTTATGACTTTGTTTAGGTAGTATTTGCAGGAAGTATCTAGCAGAAAATATGTTGTCTCTCAATGTCTGCATTGCCAAACTGCATATATATTTATGCATATATATGCATACTGTATATATACAGCATATATGCATAATGTCTCTGCATGTGTGTATGTATACTTTATGTGTGCGTATTGTGACGTAAAATTAAATTTGCCACCTTTCCTGCGGTTCCTGAATCTTTATTTGATTACAACTTCTCAACTAATCACAGTCGACAATCAAGACTGATTACAACCAGAGAGATCAGTCAGAGGCACAAAAAGCTGTTGCCTTTGGCCTTTTGCAACCTTTAAGTCTGAATCTGACTAACAGTGACTGGCTGCTGAAAGATAGGGCCCGTATGCAAATGCCATGCCGCAGTCTTCCCCATAGTCCCTTAATTGTGTTCCACGCCGCTAGTAATTACTGCTCAGATGAAACCCTGCCAGCGCCAGAGAGAGTAATTTATTCAGTCACTGATTTGCTCTGTAGGAAGCTGATGACATTGGTTTACATGGCTAAGGAGACCTGTGACTTTATAAGTCATTGAAAGAAACAGACTCAAAACTCAAAATTAAAATGGCTTGCCAAAGGCCCCCTGCTGGGAAAATCTGGCCTAATCTCCGTTCTAAACGACCTTTTCTCTGCTGCTTCACAATTTAAACAAGTAAAATCTGCTGCCATTTAATTAACTAATTTGCCTTAATTTAATAAAAAATCAAATTGATGCAATAATTAATCAAAATGAAGTGCTGATTGAAAGCACACAATAACTGTAATGACCCTTTTAACCCAGTAAGTGCAATTAACGTGTGCACAGCCTTTCTAGAGGATGTGGACGGCTGTAGAAAATCAAGCACACAGCCATTAAATCTCCCCAGACAAACATCAGCGTTAGAATGGTCCCTGAGCTCAGTGACTATTAATGTGGCAGTGGACGGCCATGCATGCCGTGCTCGAGCTCTAGTAGCAAACACACAGCACAAGCAGCGTCTGTAAGAGCTGTAATGGTGAAGTGGGAGCGTTCAGGAGCCATAACGACTCAGCCGTGAAGTGGAAAGCCACACAAGCTCACAGAGAGGGACCGAAGAGGGCTTTAAAAAAAAAACAACTGCCTGTCCTTGGTCGCGACACTGACAAATTGCTTCTGGAAGCAATGTCGGCGCAAGAACGGTTCTTTGGAAGCTTCTAGAAAATTGCTTTCTGCGGCTGGAGTGGGGTGACACCGTCATTGGATGCCGGAGGGGTCGAGTGATGGATCAGGCCTCGCTATCTGCCAGTCCAAGTTTAGGAGTAAACATCTGGGGCTGGTTTTTTCATGGTTCGGGCCTGAACCATGATATCATTATCATGCCGAAACAGGAATCCTCCTCCAACGTCATTAGTGGGGTCACTTTAAGATTTGCATACATCCCTACGGAAATGGCACGTGCGGACCCTCGACCTCCACCTCATCGATCCCCTTTGGTACGAGTTGAAATGCTGACTGCGTGTGCTCTTGTGGAATAAATGGAAGCAAATATCAAGTGGAAAGCCTTCCCAGAAGAGTGGAGCTGGGAAAGTGAGACCGACTCCTTATTAATTAATAAGCATGATTTTGAGTGGAGATGGAGGAGTCCACATGCCTTCGGCCATCTAGTGCAGGAATCAAACCAGTTCGATCACCACTCAGGCCAAAATTGCATACATTTTTCGAAGAGCCACACCTGGCAGGTACTTGCAATGTGCAAAATTGCACAGCTTCTCATCTTGAAGTGGAAAGTGTGAACAAAGCTCCACTGCCATAGCCCTGCGACCATATGCTCATCCTTGCTCCCCATAGTTCAGCCAGTATGGATCATCTCATTAGAGGTCAGAGCTCTGGTTAGAATAGAATAAAGAAAATGATAGGAGTATCCGAATATATATGCTGTGCTACACTGTGTGTAGACCTGTACTGTTTAAAATAAGACTTGCATCTCTATATGACTTTAAATTAATAAATCATTAGTAGCAATGCCATTGCCGGACACTAGAGGGAGCACTAATCTATCACAATCTGATCAACAACAATTTAAACAAGAATGCCACAATTACATGCTGAGAGGATTCCATTTTGTAAAAACTAGTTTCAATGCTTCTCCCAATTCTACAACGGCCTTTGTCTGACATTCTTTTCTGCAAAGAACAGAGCTTTTTTTTTTGTTCTGCAAACTTGGGAGTCTTTCTGCTGCAAGTTTCAATTCACCATCTTTAAGATCACAGAGGGTTGCACTTGTAATTTCCGTTGAGAGCCGAGAGAACGAACGGCCTTGTCTTGTAGAGAGATAAAACATTTAACACAAATATCAATGATCCCACCTCGAAGCAATTGGAAGAGCCCGACCAAGCCTGGTCCAAATTGTGGACATTATGTAAATCATAGGGTCTCAATAATTACTTTATTATCCCCATATTTAAACCTTTTTTTTTTTGCTATGTAAACACAAGAAATAACAATATAAAGAATTCAAGAGCACTTAAAAAAAAAGAAAGAACTAAGGAGAAGTAAAAGCTATGAATATGAACCTTTATAAATTATTAGGACTCACAGTGAATATATCTACACTAATGATAACTCTTAACAAAATACTTAACATTTTAGGGACCTAAGAGTTATCAGCGCTCTGGAATAAGCGTCACGAACAAAAACCCGCTTTCCTCAGGACAATTGGTACAGACTAGAACCACGGTGATGAATTTCAATGACATAATCAAGGTTGCGTCAGCCACAACTGGGATGGTTTGATTGATGCCGTTATGTAGTGATCAACATGCGTAGCCACATCTGAACATTTTGCTCCAAAGGTTTCAGCACAATTGTTATATATCTAATGAAGAAAATGGAACCACGATGACTTTTAACCAATTTACCCCAAAAAAATAAAAACAAGTTAAATCATTTCATTGACGGCGGTTCCTCTCCGCATATTAATTGAAAAATAGTTGAGTTGCTCTGGTAATATATTGCACCAGAGCTAAGTTGGACTTATAATTCCTAAGGGTATGAATAGTTTTTAGAGATCAGTTTTTTCTTTTTAAATAAATTGCCAAAAGGTTTTGGAATTTTTATTTTCATTTCATGATACGATGTTTGGTTGAAAAAATGCGACTTTTGGAATAAGAACCTGAGAAAAACTTGGCGGGCTGAATAGATTCCCAAGGCACTAGGTCTAAGGCTTATATTGCTTGTCCATCATGGAAATTCATTATCAGAAACATGTGAACATCCTCAAATCTTCCCACGGTTCCTCTATTAAGTCAGGCAGACATGCATTTTTGTTTCCTTGACAGCGTCCTTTGTTCTTGGGGCGCAAAACGAACAGAAACACACGTGTGAATGGTTCGCATTGAAAACCTGTGCGCATTCAAAGTTAAAAATTTGCTATAATATCTGAAGATTAAACATGAGCTTCGTGATGAAAAAAAGTCAACACAATATTGGAGCGCATTTGACTTTTATCCTGAGAAACAGTGATTAAAAAATAAAAATAAAAAAGGAACAGCATTGTAGAACCCACTGGTGTTTACACAAACCATCATTATACAATGATTACTCAAAAGTTAAAAACATAAAACAAAAAGTTCACATCGATTAAAAAAGAAAAGAGAAAGAAACCTAACGTCTCGGCAGTGTCTTTTTAAAAAAGTGTGTTTTGGTCTCTCTTGACAAACTGAATGCACACTTGGTGGAACAGTTCAACTCCCTGTGACCAGAACGAGAATCACAATCTCTTTAATGTCCTGTGCAGCCGAGGTTACGTAGCGAGGGTCGCAAAGGGGGGGGGGAAACAGGAGATAAAGTTGTGGGTGGATGAGGTTTTTTTCTTCTTCCTTTGAGACCGTGGAAACCCCAAATTGAGCACAGTTTCTGTTATTGAAGTGGTATCGGGAGGTCGGTGTGCGAGGTTTCGCGAAAGAAGGTCCCCGAATTGCTCACTTCCATTTTGTATTCAAAAGACACACAGCACCGCTTTTTGGGGCGTCGTCGTGACAAACAAACGATACAGTTCTAATAGAATCTTTAATAGAGTCTTTGTTTTGGGGGGCGCCCGACCCAACAATCTCATTTCCTGCTGGATTGAGTTCCCCACCTCTGACGGAGTTCTTAATAGAAAAAAAAAACAAAAACGGTGGCTAGTCCTCTTCTTTTACGGTCGTTGGAGACTCCGCCCTCTCCTTCTTCCCTAAAACCGTCTCCTCTGCCAGCTCTTGCGTTTGTGCTTTGGCCGGTCTCTTCCTTCCTTCCTTCTTGATCTCCTCCTTCGCCTCCCCCTCCTCTTTGAGGGGGCCGCCGGAGCTCTGGCAGACCGTGGGCCCCTCCCACTTTGGAACTTCCAATCCCAGCAGCTCCATCAGCAGCCCCATGACCTCGTCCACGTAACCGTGGATACGCAGGTGAGCGTGTTTATCCTACGGGGGGGAAAGCAGAAGTTATTAGTGGAAAATGAGATCAAAGGTTCCGCCGGCCAGCGCGAGCAATTTTCTTTGAGCACCGACACGGCGGCTCGGGCCAGAGTTTGCCGCGCCCGACTCACGTGTTTAGTGGGCTGCAGGTTGACGACGGTCAGCTTGCCGCCTTTTTTCTTGGTGAGGAGCGGAAGGTCTCCGCTGGGTTTGATCTGCAGCGATGTGCCCAGGGTCAACGCCAAGTCTGCTTGTCTAGGGATGCAGGCGGACAGTCAAATAAAAATAAACTATCAACGGATATCAAAGAAGTCCCGTATAACAAGTTAAAAATCTGTTTGTAGTCTGTACGCAGCTACCGTTCAATGTCCAAAGAGCCACGAAGAAAGAGCTTCAATGCAGAACAACTGAACGCGATCGAAGCATTTGCTTGCAGCGTTGACCTTTTTGATGAGGACCTGGCAGTCAAACACGTTCCAGGGTTTTTTCGGGCGTCAGGCACGGTGACATTAACAACGTGGCTCGGCACCAGTGCTCCAGAGCCAATGCCATTCATTCCTATTTTTCAGACCCTGGGTTTATACTGAGGTGGCTGCCCTCAGGCTGGCGGTGCTGCATCTGTCCTCAAGGCCTCTGTCCACTTTGTGAATACATTTTTCTTTTTTTTATGTTTATTTTGACCACCTTCCCCTCAAAAATACATTAGCATTTTTCCCTTTCATTGTCTTAACCCTATCTAGGGGCGGAAATTCACCACATGAGGGTCAATCAATGGCACGAGGCAAACATCCTTTCTCAGAGGCATTTGTGATGAGCCATAAAAAATGTAACAATATGTTTTTATAGATTCTTCTTGAACAGCGTCCTGCCTGCAACAACAGAGGCCTATTTCATATTAATGACAAAGCCGTATATATACAAAAACATACCCAGCAACATAATGACGAGGTGGCTTGAGTGCAAATCTTTCAAATACATGCAGAGGAGAGATTGCGACTGTACAGATTGAGTTGTTTCGTAATGGTGTCACATTTAGTGTTTCACGACAATCTGTCAAACAGGAAATGAAGAACTAAGTGTTTGGAACAAAGGTTCCTTTGTTAGGTTGCTGAGAATACAGTATATCCGCACACACACACGCGCAAATGCACAAACCCACAACTATTTTTTTCTGGGATTTCGTGGAAAACATCCATGGAACCATCTCTTAGGAATAGGAAAGAAAGGTTTGATATTTCCAATCATTTTGCAAAGAGATGCGACTTATCGCCTGGACACGCTCGACTCCTTCAGAGCAACCAAGCTTTGTAGGTTTTCTAAAAAGATAATATCTACCGGTAGGACTGCCTCCTCCGGGGGTTTGGTTGTTAAATCCTCCCTCTCACACACCAAAAAAGCCCACTCTATTCAAAAAGACTGCATTATATATACAAGGTATTATTATTATTATTATTATTATTATTATCATCATTATTATTATTATGTGGCTGAAAAGAAATAGGCCACCTGCATGTGACCTTTGAAAGAACACACGTGCATCCCAACACTCTCCACAACAACACATATATAATAAATGCACCGAGGTTACTGGAACAGGACTAGAATTGGAAAAGATCAGTGGCATATGCAGAAAATGAAAAGCCAAAAAATAAAAATAAAAAAAAAAGTAATAAATTCCATTGAGGAAAAATAACTCTCACACATTTGTATGGCTGGGATGGTAATGACAAATCTATAAAGTGCTCCAGCAAATGTCATCATACAGTATGTACGGCTGGGTTTCAACGTGCTATAATTATTCCTTCTGTTGTACAGCCTGCGGTATGTTATTTAGAAATCCAACTTGGATGTTGAAAGAACTTGAGCGGGTAAAAAGCCAGAAACTCACGAGGTGTACGATATAGAAACGATATGCCACGTGCGATCAATACCTTGCAAGCTCCTCTGCGTTACACCTTATATCCACCATCTTGTTTGGTTTGTTCGCTGTTAGCTCTGTGTCTCTGGACGTTCTATTTTTCTTTATCGTCTATTTGTAGATTTCTCATATCCAGAGGGTTCATTCTGGCAGTACAAAATGAAATTCAAGGACTTTTCAGGCACTTTGGCACAAGAGAGGCTATTTTCAAGGTAGTTCAGTCCTTCGATTTCTTAGGATGAAATTCAAGCACTTCAAGCATCTCAAGGGCTTGATAAGAACCCTGTATCCATGACGACTTGAAAAAAATAAATTAATAATAATAATAAATAACGCAGCGCTTTTGATTTCAACCACTTCCCCACTTTTCTTCCCAGCGGTATCTCACCTGCTGGCGTCTTCTGCTTTCATCAGGTCTTTTTGTGGAAGAGCGTCTTCCCAGTCCAGTATGGTGCTGATGAGCTTCCCTCTGTTTAGCGCACACACACACACACACACACACACACACACACACACACACACACACACACACACACACACACACACACACACACACACACACACACACACACACACACACCCCTTGCCATAAGCAAGGATAAATTACGCTAGCCTGACTTACGTCTCCAATTTTGGCCAATTCGGATTTTCATTCAATTGTACGTTCATAATGAACCATTGACTGTTAAATAACTTTTACATTGTCGCCCAATCTTTTTGAGTTTATATCCATGATCTGAGAAATCACATTTTCTTATATTTTGGTCTCACTGGTATATCTGCTGTAGGTCAATGAAAAATAAATCATGTGATCTGATCATACTCACGGGACAGGACAGCGACATATATGGACTACCGCTGCAATTTTCAGTTACCACAATAGTGAGATTGCTGATTTTGACACTGTGTTTATTATTGTTCATTTTTTTATTAAGGAACAATAATAGAACACGGAACTTCCTCTGAGTTCCAATAAACAAATTATGGGATTGTCACCAAGTTTCAGCATAATTGAACCTGTAACTCACTGAGTTTTAGTAGGACACAACATATAACTAACGTGGAAATGTCCGGTTCAAACTTCAGATGAAAGTCTCTTTCACTTTAAGTGCAAATATACATTTATATTATATTTATATGGTACTTGCCTTTCCAAAATAATTTGCAATCCTTGCCAAAAAAAGTAATAATAATAAATGGCCAATTCTTCTCGCTTTCATTCACTGGAAGTCCTCCTTAGCTCACCGCGCATTAAACCAACTGAATCAAATCGAACGACTCGTTTTACTGAGTGACTCGTCAAGAACCGAGTCTCAAATAAAAAATAAAAATAGAAAAAAAGAGTCAAACCTTTCATCACGAGCGGCGCTCCCCTGTGACAGCGGTAGATACGCAGTCAGTACAATGTTGGAATATTGTCAGGCGATAGATAAAAAAGTAAGTAATCTAATCTTCTTTGTTTACCTTGAATTACCTGCAAAGGTAATTTCGCTCGCTTTTTTTTTTTTTTCTTTCGCTCTTTCATTCATTACGTTGGTATCGGGTTTGAGTATCACATCATTTTTACAAGTATGAGTATATGAGCACTGTATCGGGCGTGGAAATTTGACCGCCACAGAATTGGAAAAATATATCGGTGCAGCTCACATTTTATATGCAAAACATTAGTCACATTTTTTATTTTATTATTACACCTCAGTGGATAATAAAGTTCCTCTGCGCTCACTGCGCTGCATATCAACCGATGTTGAGTGAGTGAAGTACAGAACCACATCTTAAAAAAAAAAAAAAAAGTGTTTTAAGGGCACACAAATTTGTAGAAATTGAATGTGCAGACCATTAGGGTCAGTTTAAGTGGAAAGGCAACGATTGCAACATTATAAATTATGTGCTTATCCATTTGGTAATCGATTGCCACAATGCTTTTCTGTCTTTCTAAAAGGGACCTATTAACTCACTCTTCTAACTCACTTTTTCAGTGCTTTAGTCTCTGATGGGCCAACTAACACACAAACAGTGAAGTAAACATGTCCTGAAACACCCCGTTCAGATTTTTTTTTCCTTTGTACATCACAGGGCCCACAGTAGAATTAGAACAGCCCCCATCTGAGTAACTCAAACAAATATTTTAATAGAAAGAGAAATAAATTCCAACTGTCCGTGAAGAAACTGCAGACAATGGAAATTGAAGTATTTAAAAAAATTATTCTTCCATGATTTTTTTTTTAATTAAAAAAAACAAAAAATAAAAATAAATAAATTAATAAATAAAAAGCAAACCAATTTTTATTTATTTATTTTATTTTACGTCGTTTACACCACATGAAAAAAAAAAAATCACCGTGTCCGCGATTGCCGGTGCGTCCTGGTGCTGTGTCAGTGTTTCCCACAAGCTTGGAGCACGGCAATGAAAGTCAGGAATAACTTTTAAATGAGGCCTTGTAGATCTAATATGAGTGAAGATTCAGCAACTGGAGTGCTTATTTCTCACCTCAAATTTGTTCAGAAACAGATTTTGGTGGACTGATAAGGTGAAACGAGAGAAAGTTAGGGAGTAAATACAACAAACCCAGAAGCCATGCTCAAACGCTATTGGCTCACAGAACTTTGGGCCTTGGGAGGGTGACTCCTCCCACAAAAAAAACAGCCAGTTTTGGAACAGGATTGAATAGAGGTCCTGTATATAATGGCTAGAATGCATAATCTGAGAGGTATTTTCAGAAAAAAACATCAAAGACATGTTTAGGGGACCTAGAGATAATGTGGATACATACACCACTACATGGGTCATACCTGTACAGTACATACGGTGCATTACCTGCAGGCTCTTAGTCCCCTTGAGCGGACCACGTCACAGTAGCGCCCAGTGGGTTTGAGCCCCATCACCCCGATGACCTGCTCCCTCACATACTGCCTGGGAAAAACAAACAAGATGAGAAAAAGAGAAAAAAAACCTGAAACGTTCCCTCCCCTGAGAGGAAGTTATATAAAGCCAAGGACAAACTGGAACACTCCATAGCAGGAATACAAGCTGTGTGTGTAAACAGATGGGAGTCGGAGCGTCGGAGGCTCGTTTTCAACATCTGGGTTATTGAGGGTGTCTGTGCGTGCGCCGTACCTGCCACATTTCTCGCACTCCTCCACAAACATGTTCCCGTGAAGCTCAGAAAGCAGGTCTCTGAGAGAGAGATGAAAATATAAAAAATAATGATCAGAGTCGAATGGAAGCACACGGTGCAAATTCTCTCTTTGCTTCCTCAGTTGATTTCTAGCTGCCAACTCTCACTGTTAAATATATTCAGGCGGCACTTAATAAAAAAATATAAATGAAAGTTGATGGAGTATTTCCAACAGCACACGGTGGTCAGATATGCATGCATGAAACGGGATATTGGGACACCTGGCCCAGGGACATGTACCATATGACAAAAGTCCTGACCCAAATTTCTGGCGTAATATCATGTATAAATTCAATGAGCCGTTGAAATGCCACGTACACACACACACACACACACACACACACACACACACACACACACACACACACACACACACACACACACACACACACACACACCTTTTTGGTGAAATTTCAGGATGAACCTAGAATGCACTATAAACTTTACAGGTGAACTTAATTTGACCTTCTCTAAACTTTTGAATGCACATGTCCAACTGTTCAATGTTTCAGTACGTTTTGCAGAACTTGCTGTTCTCTCCACAAGGAGCTGAACGGCAAAATTCACAACCGGTGTTTGATCCATTAATCGACCAATACATTTCCTGGTTCAATTAGAATTGGTATTTAAACAGTTCTCTTCATCATGCTGTTCACATTTTGACATCATGAGACCAAGACGACACCTAACAATTGATCAACAGTACCTCACCATTGTGAGGCTTCAAACAGGATGTTCTCAGAGGGAAGTGGCCACTGAGCTTAGAGTGTCACACACACACACCTCTCTGAGCCAAGCCATCATAGCAGCATGCTTCAAAGCCACCACCATCATACCGCTACCCAAGAAATCCCCCGCCTCAACACTGAATGACTACCGACCCATAGCACTCACGCCCGTCATGATGAAGTGCCTTGAAAGATTGGTCAAGGCCCACATAACATCCAGTCTCCCCACTACACTTGATCCATTCCAGTTTGCATGCCGTCCCAATCGCTCCACTGATGATGCCATAGCAACAGCACTCCACCTATGCCTGGCTCAACTGGAAAATAAAAACAGTTACGTGCGGATACTGTTCATGGACTTCAGTTCCGCCTTCAACACAGTCATCCCCCAACACCTGGTAAATAAACTCAGCGAAATAGGCATCAGCACCCCACTCTGCAACTGGCTACCGGACTTCCTTACCACAGGCGGTAAGAGTTGGCAAAAACTCCTCAGAGACCATCACTGTGAACACTGGAGTCCCCCAAGGATGTGTGTTGTCCCCTCTGCTGTTTACACTGGGGACGCATGACTGTTGTGCCAGATACAACTCAAACCACTTCATTAAGTTTGCAGATGACACAACAGTTGTGGGCCTCATCAGTGACGACAACGACTCAGCCTACAGAGAGGAGGTACATCAACTCATCAACTGGTGTGACAACAATAATCTCCATCTCATCTCATCAAAGTAATTTCCCCCTGGGATTATTAAAGTATTTCTGATTCTGATCTCAATGTAAACAAGACAAAATAAATAACTGTGGACTTCAAAAAGAAACACACACCACACATCCCACTCACCATCAATGGCAGTGCAGTGGAGTCTGTGAAGAGCACCAAGTTCCTGGGGGTGCACATTACAGACGACCTGACATGGTCAATCAACACCACCTCCCTAGTAAAGAAGGCACAGCAATGCCTCTACTTCCTTCGACGGATGAGGAGAGCTGACCTCCCCCCTTCCGCCCTCACCACCTTCCACAAAGGTGCCAAGGTCCCAAAGCCCTACAAAGAGTGGTGAGAACAGCAGAGAAGATCACCAAAACAGCATAGCCGTCCATCCAGGACCTGTACCCGTCTGACTGCCGCAAGAGAGCCACTAATATCATCAAGGGCCGCACCCACCCAGCACACAAACTGTTCACCCTCCTACCTTCTGGCAAGCGGTACCGCAGCATGCGGTGCAATACCTCCAGATTCAGGAACAGCTTTTTTCCAAAGGCCATCAGTCTACTAAACTCACCAAATACGACATGAACACGACACCCACAAAGACCAACTGACTGCACAATATTTAAATTTTTACAATACATATGTATTCCCTTTGGTATACATATGTATCCTCTTGCTGCTAGCTTTGTACTGCACCTTATTACCTTAATAACGTACCTCATTTGACTTCTTGAGTATATTAAGACTATCCTTAGTCTTGTTGTGTCGTTGTGTCTATTGTTGTTGTCTTTTTGCACTTTCATGTTATATGTTGTGTGTTACAAATATTACTTGCACATTTGGAGTATGGGGAAACGCAATTTTGATTACCTCTGTGTAATTACGTGTTGCATGGTAAGATTGACAATAAAGTACACTTTGAACTTGGGGAATAAGAAAGAAAAGTGTGATACTCCCAATTATTTTACAAAGAGATGCGACTTATCGTCTGGACACCCTCGACTCCATCGTAGCAACCAAGCTTTGTAGGTTTTCTAAAAAGATAATATCTAGGTCTGCCTCCTCCGGGGTTGGTTGTAAAATCCTCCTCCTCACACAGCGGGTTTAACCCCCCCCCCAAAAATCCAGTCTGTTCAAAAAGACTGCATTATAAATACAATTATTATTATGTGTGGCAGAAAAGAAATAGGCCACCGTCAAGTACACACACACACACACACACACACACACACACACACACACACACACACACACACACACACACACACACACACACACACACACACACACACACACACACACACACACACACACACACACAGCCCAATAAGTAGGTGCAAAAAATTAGAATTTCTTTGAGTCAATGTTGCTGTACGAAAGTAAATCATTTATTCAGTGTAACCGTTCTAGGAAATAACCAGAGTTATTTGTTTTGTTTGATCATGTTCCTGAATGCAAATAATAATAACAATAAACAATAATAAATAAACTTGTAGTTAGCTAGAGGACAACACCGATAACAGAATAATAACAGAATAGTTGGCATCAGATTTCATAGCGAGACAATATATCTTGGATATAATCAGCCTATTACCTGGGGAAGCCAGACCTGACATGCAGGCCGTCCACGTTCTGGCTGATCAGATACTTCAGTTTGCCGGCCCTCTGCAGCCCCAGCAGCGCCATGTGAGTCAGGCTGGGCCTCGCCGCCTCGAAGGTGGTGTCGAACTGGGGCGACTCGCCCTTCTCCTCCATTGTCCACACCCCCTTCGGCCCCCTGGAAGAGGATTCAAAGGAGGTGAGTGACAAACTCAGCCCTTAACTCGGGGTAAAAGCAGCATGGAGGGGAGAATGCACAAAAAAAGGATGCACAGACATGACGAAATGCTTGGACGTGGCTCTGAATTTTGTCACGCGACTTAAATGTATATGGTGTCTGAGCGACGCTTGGATTGGAGATATTGACGGGTAATAACGAACGGGGGTAACATTTAATAGAATTTGGAAAAATTGGTATGAATCGGCAATTAGATCAGACTTCAATGATAGAGATGATATTAAAAAGGTGTAAATCAAGATTCCCCGGTTCAATACTGCAATGTATCACTATTAATTTCTAAACTGATAAAATTTTCTGATTCTCTAATTAAACAGAAGGAAAACACAGCTTACTGGTAATGGTACAATGTGGATACAGATATAACTGTAAAAAAGGGAACTGATCCCTTTTTTAAATTTTCTGTTTACCCACTGACCCACTCTTTTATTATCACTTTGCAACATGGTCAAATACATTCCGTAGATAACCGTGTTTGGATTTTCATATACAAGATAACCGATACAATACGACAGATTTTTTTATATAAAGTTTTCATCCGTGAAATCTTGGAAATTCACGGTTGCGATGGGATGTCTTGAGAGGTGTACCCGACTGTGCCAAGTCCTACGGCGGAAACATTTGATGGGTATTTTCGCCTGGATCAGCATCAATCACAGATTCGGCAAAGCGAGGCTCCACTCTACTCCGAGCGGGCTGCTCCATCCCTTCTGATTCGAGCTGCGTGGAAGAGGATTGTCGCAAACATACATCAAAGCCGTCGCAAGCCTATTTGAAGTCCAAGGTATGAGCCACCAGTGTCGACATGAATTGCCTTTCCCCATTCACAGTCACAGTCACCAGATCCCAAAGGCTTTGTTCCGTCTTGGGGGGAATTTGAAAAGAAAATAGGCGAAACATACTGTACATCACAGGACTCGGCTGAGGAAAGGGCATGGATTCTTGGACAGCGAAATTACTTGTGGATATGAATGTCAGTCAGAGTGCTGATTAAGGGAAATGGTGGAGGTTCTATACTGGTAAAAATAATGAAAAATAAAATCCAAAATTTTCCCTGTGTTTTGATTTGGCGTATTTTAGCTTTATAGGAGTGATTATGATGATGGAGCTAGATTCTCAACATCCCCCACAACAGTGAAATCAAATCTAACTTTCGTTCATTTCAAAATACAACTGGATTCCACTACTCGTAATAACCAGGATACCAGGAGCGATGTGGTCTAACCACCATCTTGGCTACGGCAATGACTCTGGAGCACATTTGTACACATCCTGCACTTCCCTCAAGTTCCAGTCGAACTTTCACAGCCTTATTGAACATCTCTAATTTCCCCATCTCTAATTCAATCCCCGCTAAGCCGAGCCCTGTTAAAAGAGTAAGCAGCATTAACATAGAGAAATGTGGGTTACCGTTTGAGTGCTTATCGCCAGGCAAGAAAAACTAACAAATGCCGCGCTGCCGAACTTGAAAGCCGGTAAAAGGTCTGTTGATGGGATTATAGTACGTGCTACAACTTGAGACCACTCAAGGCTCGGTCTCCCTGCAGGGGCAGTGGCTTAGGGCAGGTCGTCTCGTAATAGTACGATTGCTGGTTCGATCCCCGGCTCCTCCTAGTAGCGTGCTGATGTGTCGTTGAGCAAGACACTTAACCCCTTAACTGCTCCCCGGGGGCCATCATATGGCAGCCCACTGCTCCTAGATACGTTAGTTACTGGGGATGGTAAAATGCAGAGAAATGCAATTCATTGCCTCAGTACTTGTGCTCTGTGCAATGACAATTAGTTGAATCGAATATAAATCTTTTATTCTCTATGTAATATGTATATTGGGATTCAATGCTTAATAGTCTGCACAAAGACAAACCCTTCAAAGCAGCTTGACACGCAGCTGGTCTAATTACACTTGAAATAGTCATCCCTGGGTGTGTTTATACTGCATTAAAACCTGAAAGACTGGATTAAATCTGCGATACAAACTCCGGGCATAGAGTTATTTTTATCCTTAAGCAAGGTTTGTGATCACTGTTTATGTTTTCCATGATGATTAGAAGCATTCCTAACTAAGAATTTATAAGACCTTGCCCAGGAGCACCTTCCCTGCTTACCTCATCTATATTACCATAATGCTAGTAACTACTCCATGTATGCATTGAAGCCCTGGCGGTGCTGATTTACTTGAAATTCGGATCACATATTTTTCCACTACTGTATTATGCTTAACACTGCCTGTAGCACGGAATGTAGTGGAACATTTCTGTACTCTGAGCTTGTGAATTCTACTGGCACAACCCGGGCCAGTTAAAGTGCGTTATCCACTGGCCCGGGGAGGGGGCCTGGGGGCCGTCGCAGAACTAAAGCCTTGAAACTTAATGAGAAAAATCGCTCTGCTCAGACAGGAGCAGCAGAACACACTGTTTACCTATACGTCTCATTGTTGCTGCTCTTCAGTGAGACTGGTTTGGACATGTGCTCTGAGTCTCTATCAACCTCATCTGATTAGATGTGGGTACTACAAGCAGCGGCTGGGGGGGTGAATTTGGGTTTTGGCATGATTTCTTGGGTCATTTAAATGTATAGTTACATTTGATATACAGCACAGTACAGTTGATATTTGGATTTTATTTGTCATTCAGGATTTTTTCTTTGTTCTAGCTAATGGAGCATTGTAAGACGGTTTCTTTTTTTCCCCAATTGATCAAAGTACTTTCAAGTACTTTTTTAAGCACTATATTTTCATTTAAGGGCTTCACACAAATAAGATCGATTTTCAATGCGAAAAGAAAATACAATCTTAGTCTCACTGTATATTATTTATATATATTATTAATCTCATCGTCATCTACTATTATATGTGTCCAATCCAGAAATGAAAATTACAGTAAGATTTGAATAACAAAACCAGGTGGAATAGGAGAGATTTTAAATGATCATGTTTCTTTCAAGGATTTGTTAAGCACTTCAGCACAACAGGGGCTATTTTCAAAGTATTCCAGTGCTTGAATTTCTGAGGATGAAATTCAAGCACCACAAGGATATGGTAAAAACCCTGTAATTAGAGGGTGAGATAACTGTACTCTTTAAATCTTTACATTAGGCTGTCAAGTGTGCTCTTAATGACCAGAGGAGATGAGCTGAAACCATTGTAGGTGTGTGTGTAACCTGCACTACGCATATATTATGCAATTATAATATACATTATTTCATCCGTTTGGCTATTTGTGTTCTCCTTTGACCGCTCACTGTCCTCCCAGGATGTAAAACTAATGTGCTCTCAGACACTATGTCTCTGCGTGTGTGAGAATAACTATTGTATGACACCAGGTGATCAAACCACCACACAACATGGGTTAGCTCACTGTAGAAGTGAAAAATGGAAAAGAAGGATTGCATTTTTTACCCACTTCTTTCCGATGCTCTGTAAACCCAAAGACGGCCATTTCTACTTTACTGTATCCAACAATGGAACGATGACTCGGACATCGGAGGAGACATTATTATTTCAAGGAGTTGGTGCTTTAATGCCTTGCGTTAGTTAAAACAATTTAAATCATGGCTCGATTAGAGTGAAAGTTAAAAAAATGAATGACTTCATAATGTTAATTAACAACACAACATAACATGTTAATGGAATTAATTGGTTGTTTGATTTAAATGCAAAGTGCACTAAAATGTATACAAATAAACTGTGTGTGTGTGTGTGTGTGTAATAGATAGATATAGATAGATAGATAGATAGATAGATAGATAGATAGATAGATAGATAGATAGATAGATAGATAGATAGATAGATAGATAGATAGATAGATAGATAGATAGATAGATAGATAGAGGTAATAGGCCTGTAGGGGAGGTAGACTACGCCTTCAGACAGAATGGCCGTATATGTATGAATGTATGTATATGTACAGTGGGGCAAAAAAGTATTTAGTCAGCCACCAATTGTGCAAGTTCTCCCACTTAAAAAGATGAGAGAGGCCTGTTATTTTCATCATAGGTACACCTCAACTATGAGAGACAAAATTAGAAAGAAAAACCAGAAAATCACATTGTCTGATTTTTAAAGAATTTATTTGCAAATTATGGTGGAAAAGAAGTATTTGGTCAATAACAAAAGTTCATCTCAATACTTTGTTATATACCCTTTGTTTGCAATGACAGAGGTCAAACGTTTTCTGTAAGTCTTCACAAGGTTTTCACACACTGTTGCTGGTATTTTGGCCCATTCCTCCATGCAGATCTCCTCTAGAGCAGTGATGTTTTGGGGCTGTCGCTGGGCAACACAGACTTTCAACTCCCTCCAAAGATTTTCTATGGGGTTGAGATCTGGAGACTGGCTAGGCCACTCCAGGACCCTGAAATGCTTCTTACGAAGCCACTCCTTCGTTGCCCGGGCGGTGTGTTTGGGATCATTGTCATGCTGAAAGACCCAGCCACGTTTCATCTTCAATGCCCTTGCTGATGGAAGGAGGTTTTCACTCAAAATCTCACGATACATGGCTCCATTCATTCTTTCCTTTACACAGATCAGTCGTCCTGGTCCCTTTGCATAAAAACAGCCCCAAAACATGATGTTTCCACCCCCATGCTTCACAGTAGGTATGGTGTTCTTTGGATACAACTCAGCTTTCTTTCTCCTCCAAACACGACAAGTTGGGTTTTTACCAAAAAGTTCTATTTTGGTTTCATCTGACCATATGACATTCTCCCAATCCTCTTCTGGATCATCCAAATGCTCTCCAGCAAACTTCAGACGGGCCTGGACATGTACTGGCTTAAGCAGGGGGACACATCTGGCACTGCAGGATTGAAGTCCCTGGCGGCGTAGTGTGTTACTGATGGTAGCCTTTGTTACTTTGGTCCCAGCTCTCTGCAGGTCATTCACTACGTCCCCCCGTGTGGTTCTGGGATGTTTGCTCACCGTTCTTGTGATCATTTTGACGCCACGGGGTGAGATCTTGTGTGGAGCCCCAGATCGAGGGAGATTATCAGTGGTCTTGTATGTCTTCCATTTTCTAATAATTGTTCCACAGTTGATTTCTTCACAACAAGCTGCTGACCTATTGCAGATTCGGTCTTCCCAGCCTGGTGCAGGTCTACAATTTTGTTTCTGGTGTCCTTTGACAGCTCTTTGGTCTTGGCCATAGTGGAGTTTGGAGTGTGACTGTTTGAGGTTGTGGACAGGTGTCTTTTATACTGATAACGACTTCAAACAGGTGCCATTAATACAGGAAACGAGTGGAGGACAGAGGAGCCTCTTAAAGAAAAAGTTACAGGTCTGTGAAAGCCAGAAATCTTGCTTGTTTGTAGGTGACCAAATACTTATTTTACCAAGGAATTTACCAATTAATTCATTAAAAATCCTACAATGTGACTTCCTGGATTCTTTCCCCCCATTCTGTCTCTCATAGTCGAAGTGTACCTATGATGAATTACAGGCCTCTCTCATCTTTTTAAGTGGGAGAACTTGCACAATTGGTGGCTGACTAAATACTTTTTTGCCCCACTGTATGTGCCAAATAAACCTCTTGAATCTTGAACTCAACAGCATTACTGGCCACAACTGTCTGGCAACATTGACTGTTGCAATTCCACTGTGTTAGAGGATAGGGCATTATAGACGATCGAGGTTGTAACCGTGATAGATTTTTATAAGATGATTTTATTGTTCATCTTTAAGCCCTTTAAAACATTCCAACGATAGCAATAGTTTAGTAAAGAATCTGAAAAACTTCCCCTCGTCCATCTTTACTGGCGAACTTTAACAGCCAATCCCCCAAGGACCAATCCTGCCCACATTTTTAGATTTAAAAGCATCAGCTAGATCCTAAAGGAAATACTTTTCCATTCACATTAAATTCCTGCTGTAACAAGAAAGAAATTATTTTCCAGGCCTTTCTGTTACGATCTGCACATGTATTCTAGTGACATGGTGGCACAGTGAATTGCACTGCCACCTCACAGTGAAAGGGTCCTGGGTTTGATTCCTGTATATGATCTGACCAGCGATGGACATTGAAGTTGGTCCCCAGGCGCTGTACTGTAAGCTGCCCACTGCTCCTGGCCTGCTCCCCCGGAGGAAGGGCAAGCTATGATGGGATAATTTTTTTTTATTTTTTCTCTCCACGGACTCCATCTGCGTGTGTCAGCCGTAGCTGCACGTAATGCATGTGTTGTGGTGTGTGTGTGACAATAAAGACGAGCTAAGCTTGCATTCCAATTCCAAACCGCAATGTGTTTCTTCAGACATTCTTGGCAATTTTGTCATATTCCATGACAATTTCCATGACTGGAAACTACACATTACAAAACTCCAAGTTTTCCAGGACGCAACAGAGTTATGTAGTACCCACTCTCCGGTAGTTTGGGAGTATTTTTTAAGATTTATACAACTATACCACGGTTTGATGATATCTTTTATTGTATGCACACAGTGTACTTATTAGTGCACTCATAATAAGCCTTCAATATGGTTTTAAAGATTGAATAAAATATTTTATATGCATCTCTTGATTTACTCTGATCTACTCATGATTCAAAAATGCCCCAGTGCAGATTCTCCATTATCCCAGTGTAAGGTTTGTTCTACATGTCCCTATAAACCACCTGTGTGTGTGTGTGTGTGTGTGTGTGTGTGTGTGTGTGTGTGTGTGTGTGTGTGTGTGTGTGTGTGTCACCTGAAATCCGGGATCCCAGATGAGGTGCTGATTCCCGCCCCAGAATGGACCACCAGGTACTGGGACTCCTTTATCAGCTGAGCCAGGGTTTTCACCTTCTCTTTCAGTTCTTCGGAACTATCAAATGTCTGTCACGGAGTACAGAGAGGGAGAAAGGCGGTGTGAGTATAATGCACAGGGACTAACTTCATCCATTTTCAGAGCAGAAATGACATGAACCTCACCGGATTAACAACACTGGACGTGATCTTAGATGCTAAAGCCTGGCTAACCACCGAGTTTGATAACAGAAATTGATACAATAATCACCTCGGGAAGTCCGCAAACACCTTTATCTGCGTATGGCGAGAGCCCGGCCGCGTAATTCACAGACATAGCGGGGAAACTCGTCTTGGTTCTTGAGGGAAATGTTGCCGCAAAATGTGAAGTACGCGCTCGCCTGTGTATGTGTGACGTCATCGACGAGCGCCGACTGTGCCGCCCCCCCGCTTCACCCAACGACTAAGCTTTTATTTGCAGTCTTCATTTATAGTTGTATTTAACAAAATATACAATTTATAATCTAATTTATAGTATAGTAATAGTACAGTTATTCGATATTCATGAATTTCCTGCAAAAAATGTTGTATTTGCAAAATCATATGGTTTAAAATATTACATAGATGCATACTTATATATTTTTTTATGTTTAGAAAAATAATTGGGGAAAAACAAACACTCGAATGATTAACTTTTCGAATTGATTGAAGATATTTAGCGAAACCCAAAGATTGCTTTGTTTTTCCTTTGTTTATTTGTTCACTTATTTATTTGTTTTTTTATTCCCGATGTTAAAGCATACTGGGCAGCTGTGGTGTACACAATTATTTTACAAGATACATTTTCTACTATATATTTGAAAAACAGCAAACGTCTTAATTGTGTGCACCATTTGAAAAGGGGTGGACATCTCAACGAAACACAGTTTTGTTTTTTTTCAAATTCAAAGTTGCTTCAAACGGCTATGAACCCACAGCACCACATGGCTCATTGAACATATTAATGTGGTTAACGTTTTAACAGACAATACCAATCTCTCTGGGTTATGAAATAAATTGTGTGTGTGTATATATATACATATGTGCCTGTTTCCTTTTTGGCCTACACAACTTTCTATTATGGCACTAAAATAATGTGTAGGGTATGATCACTGAAATATAAGTATAAAATAGCTAGAATTCATTTGGTGGACATCAGGCAAGAGCTGGGGTTTAACAAAGACCTGCAGTATTTATAGTTTCTATGTGTTTTCTAACTGTTAGCAGCATTGGGATTTACCACCCCCTAACGGAGGAATCTGGAATTTCGTAAAAGGTTCAAATGTGACATATCAGCTGGCTTCATTTTCAAAAGAATGAGTACTAGATTTTCAATAAAGTTCTTTATTTTTTTTTATTAAATAGCCCCCCAAAAAAAAAAAAAAACAAGAAAATAAAATTATGTGATCATCCATACAGCTAAGTGTGCATATTGGTTAGGTTTTTTTCCGCTGAAGCCGTACACCAACTTTGAAGACCACCTAAAGACTGAAGTAGCTTTTTCCTTGATGTAATAACCAAACCTATCCTGAGAATTTCATTAACAAGTCGAATCTGAGTGAATAAAAGCAATATTGCAGATGAAAAATATGCACAAAGAACAGAATGCTCTAAAATTCACAACATCGCCCCCTCACCCTCCATCAGTGCAGAACAGGAAAGTTGTTAAAAATGAAACATGGTCACCATTTTCTTTTTTAGCCTCCAAGGGGCTGTAACAACAAGCTTCACTGGCCCTGATACACCATCATTTGAAGGACGTGTTTCCCGCAGAAACCTTTTCCCCAATTAAGCCAGTCACCCCGTTATGCAGATCCAATCACTCCCAAAGACTGGTTACATGCAGAACATCTAACCAAGGGACAGGAAAGTAAAGCCCACAAGAAACAAAAACGGCAAACAGACATCAGAACAGAAAACAAACTGTTCAGAGTCATAAAAAAAGGATTTCAGCTTTCTTTCAAACTATTTTTAAGTCTCTGACTCCGTCCAGACCTCTCAGGGATGGATACTTTGGAAAAATATACCACAGATGTTTTTTTTATTCTTATTTTACCATTGGTAGGCCCCAATAACCCAGGCAACTCCATAAACATGTCTACATTGAAGAACACAACCCCACACTGAAAAGAAAGATGAAAAAAAAAAAAAAAAAAAGTCATCAGAAGACCACAGCAAAATTCAGTTACATGGCACCGAAATGTCCACAATGATCCATTGTTTGCCATCAGGTCTGCCGGACTGAAAAAGTACCTGTGATTAATGACCACAGGTCTTTTTTTTTTTTTTTGATCAAAAAAAGAAGAAAAAATAACAAACCGATTATGATCTAGGTTAACAGTCCAAACATAGAAAGAGATGAGCTTCCAATGCATGCAACAGGTGTTTGGGGGGGAAAAAAAACAAACCAAAAAGCATCCCGCCGCGAGACGGGTCCCTTCCTTAGAGGAGCGAGACACACCGTATATCTTGGAATCCTCCGTGATGCATGTTTGAAGTCAAACAAAACCGGGCGGTTAGAAGTCTTTCGTCTTCCCTCGGCCGCTGAGGCCTACAGCAGCTTCACCAGACTCGGTTACAATTCGGGGGGGCGGGAGGGGGGCGGGGGTAAAGACAGGAAAGACTAGTCCAGATTAGTAAGTGTTTGCACCAGTGCAAAGGTTGCCAGGATTTCAAACCAATAACATGTTGAGAGGATTAAACAGTTTGAAACATTGCTGGTTTTAGGTTGTGGCCTTAAAAGGTTTATGCAGCAGGTGGCAATAGTTTTGATATATTGGAAGAAGGGGTTTAAATGTTGCTATTGTGCTGGTGCAAATCTTACCAGATCAGCCTCTCGCCCTGCGGTGGATCGAGTCTGGTCTCTAAAAATGGTTCAGAGGCGCAGAAAACTCACATCTTTCTCTGCAAAAAGAACAGGGATGCTATAAAATGCTATTGTTCGTATAACTAGAACTTCTAGCGATTCAGGGAAGGGGGGTGGTGGGGGGTTGGCTAGACTGGGAGGACGCGGGCGGCGATGGCGGTTGGGGATGAGATCAAACACGTCAGGACTCTTCGTTCCCTGAGTCGTCTTCGTCGTAGCAGCAGTCGCCGTCCTCGTCCTCCAGCTCCTCGTCGTCGTAGTAGTCGTCGTAGAAGAGGTCGGAGCCTTCGTCGGGCGGCGGGGCGCGCGTGCGGACGCAGTACTCGGCGAGGGTCGTGGGCACCTTCACGCCGTCACGCTCGGCCTCCGCCTTGGTCGCCAGCACCTGTTTCCTGAGGGGAGTCGCGGACGGGGAAAGAGCTTTGGTAAGTTGAGCCCCGGCGGGTCGTTTACGATCGTTACGTTCATGGCCGCCGGGTGGCACGCCGTACCTGATGATCTCTGCGTATTCGCGGTCCTTGCCCTTGCTGTCCCTCCATTTGCGATACATGACGGAGGCGTCGACGTTGGCGGGGGAGAACGTGTTGGGTTCGTTCAGCAATGAAATCACACTCAGCAGTATAGTCCTGAGAGAGAGAGACAGGCTGGAGTGAATCAAGGGTCAAACTGGACTGGACCTCATGTCACACAGACAGTGACAGCACATGGTGTGAATATATACACTCACTGAAGTCCCTTTCCCACTTGCACTAGAAGCCGTAGCTCTACTAGCAATGTTCGGTATTGGCATCCTGTGGGAAAGGGAGCCGGTGTCGATAATGTAAATTTCCCCACTCTCCAAATAGTATAATTTCCGGCAGATAGCCACTACGGCTGTGAATGGAAGTATGTGGGAATTGAAGCAGTAACATTTCTGTAAAGAAGGGGTGGAGTCGAATCCAAATAAAGAACAAATAGTGGGTTTTTGCGAATATTTATTTAATACAAATGTAAAAATATATATATATTCGTTTTCGGAAAAAAAAATAATAATTCAGATCCGAACCGAGGAGCTTGGCTGCAAAGACGAGAAACCGAAACACGTCCAGTCTCTACGGAGACATTTCTTTATATTCTTAAATTGTATTCCTTTTCTTCTTAAAAATGCCACTCAGACCCTAGACGTTCTTTTTAAAGTTAGGGTTGTTGTGCGACCATGCAGGGGCATTGGGCACAAGTGCTTTGCTTGCCCACCGGCTGCACCGCGGCGCGGAGCTGGGGTAGGAGCGAGCGGACAGGGAGAGGTAGAACAGGTGCATACCGTTCTTTCTCTGGAGGCAGAGAGTGTGGGACAGGTTAAAAATGATCACACTGATTTAATAACTTTGGGTTTAGGGTTATTGTGTTTGGAGACGGGGGGCTCTGTTCCCTCTCAGTCAGCGGAGGGAATTATGCTATTCTCTAATCAGCTAATCGTGTGCAATTCATAAAATTATGCAGATCAAAGATCAAAAATGTGGTCTCAAGTGTTTTCGACCGTGGCATGATTGTTGGTGCCAGACGGGCTGGTTTGAGTATTTCTGTAACAGCTGATCTCTTGGAATTTGCACGTACAACATTCTTTAGAGTTTACTCAGAATGGTGTGAAAAACTAAAAACATCCAGGGAGCGGCAGTTCTACGGACGGAAACATCTGTTGATGAGAGAGGTCAACGGAGAACAGACAGACTGGTTCGTTGACAGAAAGGCCACTGTGCAGATAACCTCATAACCACTCTGTACAGTTGTGAACATTGAACTTCGAGGCTAAGCTCATTTTTTGTTGTTTGGAGTAGGGGTGTCACGATTCTCCAAATCCACGATTCGATTTGACATTCGATTTTAACATCAAGATCCGATTTAAACAAAAAAAAAAAATTCAGCACTGACGGCTATGCCAATGCTAGACTAATGAATCTTGATTTGTAAAGAAAAACACTTGTTTCTCAATAAGTAACTTTAACTTGAATATTAAAAATGATGAATAACAAATATGGGAATATTTAAACAACACACCAAAACAGTTAAGGGCTTTAGCAAAACGAGACTTTAGAATAATAAACAATAAGTTACTTATTACACTACTTTAAAGTTACTTAAAAAATTAAGCGCAGAAAAACAGATGCTATTTTTGCCAGAGGGGAACGCTGGTAGTGAAAGGCAAATTACTACCTGCAGCGCCGCAGCTCCGATCAGAGCCATCTTTTCTCCAAACAAAGCAAATAAAAACTCCAGACGTATTTAATTTACTCCCTTTTCCGCTGCTGCTCTGGAGCAGATTGTAAATTGCCCCTGAAAAAAAATCCCACCCACATTCTCACAGCCTGGTGGCAAATATTCCGCGGCCCGGCACGGCCCATGAGCCAGTGGTTGGTGGATTGTGCATTGGAGGACATTCCCTCGGTGATGGTCGGGTTTATTTCCCACTTTCATCACCACATCAGTGGAATAACTGCACATTCTGGTCCAAGGTGCACTCTCCCTGGTACACACAGTGAAACGACGGAGGAGAGGGAGATGCGCCGCAGACTTTCCACAGTGTTACCGGGGATATCTATCTTTAATGTGCATTCACTGTGCAACAAATTGGATGAACTAATATTGAATTTCATGAATTATTATTATTTTTTTGATATTCAAATTCCATTCAAATTTTGTTCCTGCAGCCCTTGTGCCAGATGGGCAGTGCAGTGTGCGTTGAGGGATGCGGCTACCAAAGGCAGCTTTCCCAACTCCGAACAAAATTTTTAAGAAAGTCGGTTTGGCGCTCTGGAGAGCCGCAGGCGACTTCCGCTGGCGCATGCTGCATTTGTTTACCAACGGATCTTGACCGCCCAGATATGGCAACCATGGCGGACAACATTACCCACAAAAATATGGGAGGATCGCTAACCTGATTGGGATTTTGAAGTTCGAAACTGAACATTCATTTAGATCAGTTTTCGATTTCGACTCTGAATCGTGACACCGCTAGGTTGGAGATTTGGTCTGATATAATTTCATTTTTGGAGCACAATATCACAGAAGCAAGCACTTCCTTTTAATCAGACAAGGGAAAAAATTATCCCTGAAATATGATGAAAATTAAAATGTATTAAAAAAAAAAAAATTATGTATGTATTTGTAATGTATTTTTAAACATTTTCTTTATCATTATTATTACTAGTATAATATGGTACACTATTGTTATTGTTCTTATTTTTATTATAATTGTTCTCCTTGGCACTTTTTGGGCTAAAAGTGTCTGGAACAGGACAACCTCTGGAGCTATGGACAGGGTTGAGGTTTCGTTAAAACAGGGACATCGCAGACGGAGAAGGAATAAGTGAAAAACAAACTTCCGGTCAGGTAGTGGAGAGAGATGAGTTTGTGGAGTAAGACGCTTTGTGACATCTTCATCCAACTGACGTTATACTGAATGTGCAGGTTGAGGCTATGAACGACCATTCGCACTGTGTGAGCTATGTGGTAAACTGCACCTGTGTGTGTTTGTGTATCGCCGCAGTTTTGTGTAATATTTTGTAAATATAAAAGCATTCTGTTCAAATATAACCCGGTGCCGCGTACATAATCTCTTGAACTTGAACTCCTGTGGCATTCGAGCCAGTCCTAACACGCTAAACTGTAAGAGTCCAAAACAGTCCAATGCATATTCAGTCTTTGTGTCCTCACACATGGAGTTTGCTTGCAGCTCCAGAACAATGAGTCCGAATCATGTCAGTTTGCTTTTAGTCCCCAAAGCTTAAAATTTGATTAAATGTCTCTGAGGGATGTGCAGTGTTTAATCTGTTTGAATGGAACCGTGTTGTGGGAACTTCCACACGGAGTGATTTCCATCCACAGAGACACCGTGAGGCAGGACTACAGGTAGTAGACAGTCACCTTCACATTTTTAGGAGAAAGTCATAACACACAACAAGGGTATCCTTGTAGTAGTAGTTCTGCGTGTCACCAGGACTCGGAAAACTCGCATCACCGCGTCATTATGTGAGCCGATAAGGCGTTCATTGGAAACTCGGAAAATTGTACTTGTTTTAGTCGTAACGCTGATGTAGGAGGAGCGCAGCACAAACTGCTACGTTCCATAGGAACTTGAACATTTGGAATTGGTGTCCATAAACGACCCTGTGTATTGCTTCCTGCAGCTATATTCACAAGGGGTCCACCCCGTAGGGATTGTTATTGTTAGGATTGAGATGTCGTTAGAACTGGGATGTCACAGAAATGTTGTGGTTGAAGTTTTGTCCAAATCCATCCACATATAAAGCGGAGATCAGTGAAAAAACAATTAAACTAGACCAAAATCTGGTGCCTCGTGCCTCACAACAGCACACAATATGTCACTGAAGAATAACATTTCACTTTGTGATGTCACATTGAGGGAATGTCCATGCAATGGCATTGGCTGTACCGCAAAGTCACTCATTACAATTAAACGGCAGACAACATTGAAACACCAGCAAATAGCTTCTGCCTCAACGATGATGTTACAGGCTATTTACCCAACATCTCTGGCATCAAATCAGGACAAACTAAAAACCTTTCTTCAACATCTGCATCCGGACTTCATCTGATGAATTTTACAATGGCGTAGCTTTCTCACCAGAGATAAATTACAGATTTACCAAAAGTTGTTAAAGACAACACACCAGTACATTTGGAAAAAATAACTTAGGTAAGGCTTTAGGCTTATTACTAAAAAAAAGGTAAGCTTATTACTGTTCATGTTGTATATTACTGTTTGTGTGTACTTTCGGTGTTGTATATTACTGTTTGTGTGTACTTTCGGTATGACAATACATGGACTAAAAAGCACAGAAACAACTTGATAATGGGTTGTCTAATGATAAATGGAATTTAAGTGAATAATTACAATTATCATCACTAACACTGTTCTTATGCTATGTAGGTTACAATCAAGACTCTTATGAGGTGGTTGTAACAGGGAGCCCACGCAAGGACACAACGAAATTGTGGTTTCCACATAAACCTCCCAATTCAGAATAATAACTTAGGTTGGACGAAGTTGCGGCCCTCGGACCACAAAGACATGCAGGTTACATTGCGTATTCACATACCTAGGAAATAATCTCTAGATAAACTGTCATTTAACACTGCTTTCAATTATGTGCTTAACCTAAATTAGTCATTTGTTTTGAACAATATTACAACTATGAATGATATCATCAGGTTGGAGAGATACATGTTAAAGTCATGAAGACGGCATTGTCAATCAAAAAAAATAGGGAATTACTGGATGCTAGGTCGGTGATGGAACGATGGTCATGAAGCTCAGCCTTTGAGAAGACAATTAAAGGCGTGACCAAAGGACAATAGTAGACAATGAAGATGCTGACAACTCGCCATCAGGACGACTGTATGTATCTCACAAGTACAAAGAACACGATCATTCTAATGAGAGCAGATGTACAAGTCGCAGAGAATGACATTGACATGAAACTCCCAGAGGAGGAACTGTTAGAAATAGTGGGCATGATAACATCCACTAGTTTGGCAAGCAATCATGTATGCATCAAGTGTGGGGAAAGTCAGGAAGTTTCAACACTGACGAAGACCACAATTGCCACAGTCGTAATAGATTACATAATCATGCCAAATTCTGCTGAGAATCAGACTGAATCCAGGTAGTTTCATGTATCACTACGGAAAATGTTCAAAATGTAATTTGTCACTTACGCGATTAAAACGGACCCTGTGCATTGCTGCCTGCAGCTATATTTATTATTATTATTATTATTATTATTATTATTATTATTTTAAATGTATGATCAAACATTAGGGTATGGTGTTTGGTGGTGGGGTATATTAGGGTGTGAGGTTTTTTTTTATATTGATGAAAATCTGAAAAATATGCAAAGGCTGAATCATTATGATTATTATTATTATTAATTATGATGAGGCAAAAAAACATTTAAAAAGGGCATCTATTCTGGTAAGTATGACTCAACAGATGTATAGACATTGTTAATGGATCATGACTTTGTTGAAACAAATATTATTTCAAAGCTTGGGAAAGAAGCTTTATGACTTTAGTGTTTACAGTATAAATAAGGTAAATTGGCATTGAAAAGAAAAAGGTTATTTCTGCACCATATTCTAGTACTTAACTCTTATTGTTAATGTTTTTTACTCTTATCTGTCCCTATCGATTAATCGTTAGGTTTCTAGGAACTTCATGTACCGGAGAAAACATACCCAACATACCCATGTGATGTGTGTATATATATATATATATATATATATATATATATATATATATATATATTGCTGTGAACAAAACACTGTGGCTTCTGACCGCCCTGAACGGTGGGTTTTCAAAGGTTTCTTCTACCCTCTACATGAGCTGAGGTCAGCTCGTCACAGATTTCTTTATATGGTCATCTGCTCCACCCGATCCACTGCGTGTTTCTCCAAACAAAACCAATAAAAAAGGGTGTGTTTTCACAAGCTTTGAGCGCGACGACGAAAGTCGGAACCAACTTGTAAATGAGTCCTTGTAGATCTAATATGAGTGAAGATTCAGCAATTGCATTGCTTGTTCCTTGCTTCAATTTTGTTCACAAACCGATTTTGGCAGACTGATAAGGTGAAATCGGAAAGTTACGGAGTAAATACAACGGAAACCGGAAGCCATGCCCAAAAGCTGAAACCCCATTGCCCCACTAAACACTGGCTGAATGCATAATTTGAGAGATATGTTAACCAAAAAAATAATAATTAAAACCTGTTTTTGGGGACCTTGTGACTTTAACTTGTGTGAAAGAGCATAATAGGTCCCCTTTAAGTCACAGGAAGAGAATAGGACCCATGGCACTAACCTGACATTCTGGGTGGGATTCCATCTCTCGGAGGGCAGCTCTCCACTCTGAGGGTCGTCCACCGGCGGGTGAAGTATGGAGATACACACGTCTCCGTTCTAAAGAAATGGGTCAAAGTCAGTCAATAAGAACAGGAAGAACAGGCTATTTCTGCTTACGATCAAAGCACAGACGGCAGTAAAGGGCACAACAACTGTTACTGTCGTGGCGTGTTTATTTCAGAATTAAGATTAAAAATAGGCCCACACTACATTAACATCACACTTGCCTCATAGATATTAGGATGCCACATCTTTGTAAGGAAGCGGAAGGCAGGTGGCGAGTATGGATAGTCTATTGGGAACTTGATCCGAGCCTGGAGAGGGAAGAATCGGTATTATTGTGGATACATTTATGAAGCATAATTTGGAGGAGCGTCAAAATAAATACCTTTAAATAAACAACCCACTCACCTTAAAATAACCCCCTTCGTAGTGAGTATTGGGGGGGCCGAAAATAGCCACTTCCCAGTTGTACAGATCTGCCTCGTCCACCAGTGTGATCTTAAACCCCTCGACGGGCTCTTCCTGGAGACTTTTCATCTCCAGCATGAGTGCTTTTTGCGAGCTGGCTACATGTGAAGGGCCGTGTTGCGCCATAACACCTCAGATACTTCAGGTCCTATGTTATCGCCAGTCGACGGATGACGAGGCTGTTTACTCGGCCAGAACCACCCAAAGAAAACCCGTCTTTGTTTACAACAACCGGGCAAATGATCAGGCCGAACCTGGCAACCCGCGACCAAGACAAACCCAACGCTCTTTGTTATACGAAACGGACGCCGAATCCAACACTAAAACGCTGAATCCCTGTCCAGACCATCGTGGCTGAACCAGCAGTTCCAGATCACGGTCACGGATAAGCCCTGGTTCTACCGACAGCTTCTGGCTAATGGAGGCAACAAGGTCTACCTCGGGCTCGGTGTTTGCAAATTCGTTCGCCTGTTCGATACAGCGATATATTAAAAAAAAAAAAAAAAAAGACTCGCTAACTAAATAAATGTATATATATTTGACCCGATAACATCCAAAAACCAATCTCTGAACTGTAGTCGCCCCCAGAATAAACTGGTCTTCGACCAGCAGCGGGTTGAATAAAGAATGTTGCTGAAAGGAATCCCCTCTCCCCCCATAAAAGCCAAAGGAGCGCGATGCATTCTGGGAATTGTCGTTCCGGATGCCCAGCGAGTTGCGTTTTATTCAGCCAAGTCCTCGGCGAGGTCACATATTACCGCGCGATAATCGCACCCTGAAAGTCAAAACGTCTTTGTATGTAGACGGTGTACGGCATCGATGATATTTTTACACACCATTCAACTCATACTAGTGACTTTAGAACTACATTCGCCACTTCCCTAACATCACAACAACATGACATGTTGTTTGTTTCCGAAGAGCAGTTTTGACCCAATTTCACATTGAAACTGTGATTGCCTAACGGTAAATTGTAAAAAATTGAAATTCCATGAAACGTTAGAATATATAAAAATTGAACCAAAAGTCAAACTTAAACAACGGCAATAAAATAAAACCAATTTATCCGCGTAGTGATGTCATTATTCGGCGCCGAAACCCACAGGAAGCCCACATTAGTGTTTTCATATTCGCCTGCACAAAACACGCACAACAACAGCATGTTAAAAATACTTTTCTGTTAAAAAAAACGCACGTCGAAATATTTTGTGCCCTTACGCTGTTTTTGCATCGCCATTGGGGCGATATTGGGTAATTTGCACGGAGAAAACCGTTTTTACGTTAACGTTACGTCCTATTTGCGCGAGTACCAAACGGACCCAATAATAAAGACACCATGGCGTCGAAACGGAGAAGTCGGCTCCGATCCAGATCTCGAAGTTGGACCAGAGATAAGGCGAGACCCAGGCTGAGCAGGTCTCGGTCGCCCGAAAACAGGTTGCCCCGGGCCGTGAGACGAGGACGGTCCGGCAGCAGGGACTCCGACAGCAGCCGCGGCTCTCCTCGCCGAGCGCGGCCTCAAAACAGAGACCGCTCGGGTTCCGGGAGCAGCTCAGACAGCGCTCACCGGCGCCCGGCGAGTCGTCTCAAAGGCAGATCAAGGGATCGATCCACGTATGTGTGACTTTGAACAAAGTATAACATTTGGTTTTGAGCGTACGTTGGTCCGCATTTACATAAAATGCAGGTCTTTAAAATGTCTTCAGGCGAGTTTTGCAAATGTGAGGCCTTCAAAAGCGTCATTGAAATAGTCTTGTATTTTAAAATTTGAGGTCTTAATTTCGACAAACAGTTTATCTGGTTTCATTTTTCCACCATTTTTGTTATTTTATTCAACCAGGAATGGCTCACTGAGACAAGAGAGTCCTGATCAGGGCAGCAGCGTCACACAAACATGTAGGGATGCAGAAAGCAAAAAAAAAATTGGTTAATTTCGTCAGTCAAATTAAAAAATAATAAATAAAAAATTCGAAAAATGTTTACATACAAGTAGATTATAATAAACTGTATTCACCAAATGTGCAACGGACAAGAAACCTATTTTAGTGAGAGTGTACACATGGTAATAATTTAAAAAATGAACTCTTAATTTTTATTCCAGTGCCTTATCATTTATCCAAGGGAAACTGTTCATATCATCATCTAGTTCATAACCTAAATTTTTACATAAGACTTTTACCTCTGTCCTGTAACAAATATAACGAACCCACCTATTATACTGCATTACTACTATACCTTAGTTCAATAAGAGATGAATAAAAGTTCTTCAGTGTAGTTAGAATTAGTATTTAAAGGCCTTAAAAAGTATAGAATTTTATACTCACTGAGCACTTTATTAAGAACGCTTGTACACCTTTTTATTCATGCAGTTATCTAATCAGCCAATCGTGTGGCAGCAGTGCAATGCATAAAGTCATGCCGATATGGATCAAAGGCTTGAGTTAATGTTCACATCAACCATCAGAATGGGGGGAAAAAATGTGATCTCAGTGTTTTAGACTCTGGCATAATTGTTGGTGCCATTCGGGCTGGTTTGAGTATTTCTGAAACCGCTGATCTCCTGGGATTTTCACGCACAACAGTCTCTAGAGTTTACTCAGAATAATGCGGGAAACAAACTTCCAGTGAGCTGCAGTTCTGTGGACGGAAGCGCCTTGTTGATGAGTTAGGTCAACGGAGAATGGCCAGACTGGTTCGAGCTGACAGAAAGGCTACACTAACTCAGATAGCTACTCTGTAAAAATGTGGTGAGCAGATAAACATCTCAGAATGCACAACACGTCGAACCTTGAGGCTACAATAGCAAAAGACCACGCCGGGTTCCACTTTTTTCAGCCAGGAACAGAAAGCTGAGGCTGCAGTGGGCACATGCTCACCAAAACTGGACAGTTGAAAACTAGAGAAAATCAGCCTGGTCTCATGAATCTCCATTTCTGCTGTGGCACACGGATGAATGAATCCATAGACCCAACTTGCTTTGTGTCAATAGTCCAGGCTGGTGGGGGTGGTGTAATGGTGTGGGGAATTTTTTTTTCTTGGCAAACTTTGGGCTTGTTAATACCAATTAATCATCACTTGAATGCCACAGCCTATTTGAGGATTGTTGCTGACCATGTGCATCCCTTCATGGCCACAATTTACCATCTTTTAATGGCTACTTCCAGCATGATAATGCACCATGTCACAAAGAAAAAGTCGTCTCAAACTCGTTTCATGAACATGACAATGAGCTCAATGTTCTTCAGTGGCCTTCCCAGTCACCAGAACTGAATCTAAGAACACCTTTGGGATGTGATAAAAAGGGAGATTCGCAGCATGGCTGTGCGGTTGACAAATCTTCAGGAATCGCGTGATGCAATCATGTCAACATGGACCAAAATCCACCAGAATGTTTCCAACATCTTGTGGAATCCATGCCAAGAAGAACTAAGGCTGTTTTGAGGGCAAAGGGGGAGGCCCTACCCAGTATAAGTATAGTGTTCCTAATAAAGTGCTCAGTAAGTGTATGTCTTGATACCAGCAGACACCCTGATTTAGCCATTTAGTGAAGCGCAATCCCGTAAAATGCATGTACTAAATGAACCTCATAACATTTAAACACCTTCTCCATTTCAGCTCAGATTCAGATGACCCCAAGTCTCGAAGGAGAAAAGAGAGGGACGGCCAGAGAGAAACCCATGGTGATCGAAGAAGAGGAAGGTCGCGGACTCCCTCCGTCTCGGGAGGAGAGAGCAGTGACAGGGAACGGAAGCGACGGCGGAGTCCTCAGAGAGGAAGAGGAAGCCCCGACATGCATGGGCGCAAGAGGGAGACAGAAAGGGAGAGCAGCATCAGGAGGAGGAGTAACAGCCGGGATCGGCGGAGAAAAGAGGACTGGAGCCGAGAGGGAGAGAGAAAGAAACAGAGCGAAGAGCGGGAGCCAGGAGGTGGGAGAGGGAGGGTAGAGGGGGAGGAGGAGGACAGGAGAAGGCGGCGCTCTGCCTCCGCCGAGTCGTCCGCCAGCTCGGGGTCAGAGCGCGAGACCCGCGGCGGCTCTCCACGGGCCAAGCGTGCCGACAAGGAGGATAAGAAGAACCAGAGAGAGATGCTGAAGGCTCTGGAGACGCCGGAGGAGAAGAGGGCCAGGAGATTGGCGAAGAAAGAGGCGAAGGAGAGGAAAAAGCGAGAGAAGATGGGCTGGAGCGAGGAATACATGGGATACACCAATGCGGACAACCCCTTCGGCGACAACAACCTGCTGGGGACCTTCAAGTGGCAGAAGGTAAGTGAAGGAGCAACAATACAATACTACCTAATTATGTAATTCATTTTCAGGGTTCTTACCAGGTTCTTGAGGCCCTTGAAGTGCTTAAATTTCATTCGGAGAAATGTAATTACTGGATGGAATAATTTCAAAATAGCCCCATTAGTGCTTGAAGTGCTTGAAAAATCCTTGGAATAAATACCATCATTGAAAACATTTGATATTTCCTCTAGTTTTGTTATTCAAATGGTCCAGAATCGCTTTTACAACATAGATTATGTCAGGTAAATGTAAATTTAATCGAGCATGGTTGGAAATAGACGCTTTTAATTAATGATAATGAGATTAATAATAGAAAAATATATATTTATAATATACACTCACTGAGCACTTTGATAGGAACACTATACTAATATTGGGTAGGGCCTCCCTTTGCTCTCAAAACAGCCTCAATTCTTCTTGGCATGGATTCCACAAGATATTGAAAACATTCCTTTTAAAATCTGGTCCATGTTGACATGATTGCATCATGCAAGTCCTCCACTGCAAGTCAGTTTCACATTCATGCTGCGAATCTCCCAGTCAATCACATCCCAAAGGTGTTCTGTTGGATTCAGATCCAGTGACTGGGAAGGCCACTGAAGAACATTCATGCTGGAAGTAGCCATTAGAAGATGGTAAATTGTGGCCATGAAGGGATGCACATGGTCAGCAACAATACTCAAATAGGCTGTGGCATTCAAGCAATGATTGATTGGTGTTAACGGGCCCAAAGTGCCAAGAAAAATAATCCTCCATGGACATCAGCCTGGACTGTTGACACAAGGCAGGTTGGGTCCATGAATTCATGCTGTTGGCACCAAATTCTGACCCTACCATCTGTGTGCCTCAGCAGAAGAGTTTTTCCAGTCCTCAGCTGTCCAGTTTTGTTGAGCCTGTGCCCACTGCAGCCTCAGCCTCTTTGTTCTTGGCTGACAGAAGTGGAACCCGATGTGGTCTTCTGCTGTCGTAGCCCATCCTCCTCAAGTTTCGAAGTGTTGTGCATTCTGACATGTTTATCTGCTCACCACAACTGTACAGAGTGTTGGCTGGACGTTTTTTGTTTTTCGCACCATTCTTAGTAAACTCTACAGACTGTTGTGTGTGAAAATCCCAGGAGATCAGCTGTTACATGACTGCTCAAAAGAGATCCCATTTCTTCCCCATTCTGATGGTTGATGTGAACATTGCACTGCTGCCACTCGATTGGCTGATGAGATAATTGATTGAAGATTTTTCTAAATTCAATTCAATTGCATGAATAAGTAGGTGTACAGGTTTTCCTAATAACATGCTCAGTGAGTGTATATACTAATATAAATAATAGACAAAACTATTTGTTTGGCCTTGAAGTCCCTGAAAATGGAAAAAAATGTGCATGACGTACTTGAAAGTCCTTGTATTTCATTTTGTAATGCCAGAATGAATATCTGAAAAATCCTGCATTTTATTTCAAGAGGAAATTGGAAAGTTTTATTTCATTTTTATTGTCATCCTACATTTGGCGGGCGTGTATCTAATCCAGTGCACTTTGATTTTGTCTTGTGCACATGTTTAGGCTTTGGACAAGAAAGGGATCGGTCACCTTGGAGAGAAAGACCTTAAAGAAAGGAACAAACGCATTCAGGAAGATAACCGCAGAGAGCTTCAGAAGGTATGACTGCATTTTTATTTTATTTTTTCTGATTTCTGATATTTCAAGTCCCCACTCTTTGCAGTTTGTTTCTTCCCACATTTTTTTCAGGCTGGTTTATTGAGCCCTTTTCACTTGTCAGAACTAAGAGATAAACCCATTGTAAAGAGATCCGGTAGTAGCCTTTAGTACTGTATAGATTTTAAATGTATTTCACCATCAATTTTGCTTAATTACCAATTCAGATACCACAAATCGCAAAATACATACCTACTGCTGCCTGAATTGCAGAACATTCAATGCCCGTCAGTACTGTGGTTAACACCGGACCAAACCTAAATCTGTGCAGGTGAAACAGCTGCGTCTGGAGCGAGAGCGAGAGAAGGCCATGAGGGAAACGGAGCTGGAGATGCTGCAGCGGGAGAAGGAGGCAGAGCATTTCAAGACCTGGGCCGAGCAAGAAGACAACTTCCATCTGCACCAGGCCAAGCTACGGTGAGGGTGGATCAGTAATAGGAATAACTTCCCCAGAACAGAGCATTAAAATTTCCAAATGGAACTTTTTCACATGAATAGATAAGCCACCATGATGAGGATTGTCCTTATTGTTGTTGGATGGATGGAATCTCGAATAGTTACGCATGAATTTTTTTTTTATTGTTTCGGCGCTATCATGGGTTCTCAAAATGGCAATAAAAACCATAATAGATAGTACTCATTACCCATGACAGTGTATACATGGTTAATCGTTAAGATAATCAATATAAACAATGGCTCAATAAGAACGTAATGGTGTTGAAATCTGTCAAATCTGTCAATCGTTTCTTACGAACTTTGTGCGTGGCGCATCTAGGTCTAAGATCCGTATCCGCGATGGCCGCGCCAAACCCATAGACCTGCTGGCCAAGTACATCAGCGCCGAAGACGACGACCTGGCCGTGGAGATGCACGAACCCTACACCTTCCTCAACGGACTCACCGTCACCGACATGGACGACCTGCTGGAGGACATCAAGGTATGTGCGTTGCCGCTAAGTGTGAAAGAGGCTTGTAGGCGGAGAGCAGAATCTGATCCTTTACACCATCCTCCTTTTACCCGGCAGGTGTACATGGAGCTGGAGCAGGGGAAGAACGTGGACTTCTGGAGGGACATGACCACCATCACAGAGGACGAGATCAGCAAGCTCAGGAAGCTGGAGGCCTCCGGGAAAGGACCAGGTACCAAGAGAGGCTTTTGGTTTCTCCTCGCGTGTGGCACAATCCTGCGATCAGTATACTCATGATCGAGACTTTTTTTTTTTTTTTTCTTTTGTTTAGATGCTTTAATTCAGGGTCTTACCAGATCCCTGAGGTGCTTGAATTTCGTCCTCAGAAATTGAACTACTGGAATACCTTGTAAATAGCCCCTTTTTATGGTGAAGTGCTTGAAAAGTCCTTGAAAGAAATGCGATTATTTAAAACCTGTCATATTCCCAGTGGTTCTGTTATTCAAATAGTAACATAATAAAAAAAAAAAATCCAGAATCCCTTTTTAACAAACATAGATTATGCCAGGGAAATGTGGAACACTAACTTCAAGACAAGCAACCAGGAGATTACAGACCCCATGCGGCATTCAACGTAAACTCGGAAAATTGTGCTGCATTTCAGAAAATCTGGGAAACTATAAAACGCACTCAACATGACTAAACCGGACCCCATGTATTGCTGCCTGCAACAATTGTTATTTTACGTGAAGTCCTTAAAAATGGAAAAAAATAGTGCTTAAAAATACTTGAAAATCCTTGAATTTCATTTTTTTATGACAGAATGAACCCTGTGAAATAAAGTTCATATTTAATACACTGACATTTTTATTGTCGCTGAACTATATAGAGTATGGTTAAGGGACATTTTTGCACCATCCTTTTCTCTTTGTGTGTGTCAACTAATTATGCTCTTTCCTGACTCTACGGGTGTGTAGTAACTCTACTTCATCATAAACCTTTCTCTGTTGTCATGGCGAGGGTAAATAGTCAGTGGGAGACTGGGACTACATTTGGGAGTTCTCACCGCTCGCCCTACCTCTGACCTCTTACCTCAGTTGACCGCCGCGACGGCATCAACACGTCGGTGAGCACCGACATCCAGACGGTGTTCAAGGGGAAAACGTACAGCCAGCTGCAGGCCATGCACCTGAACATCGAGTCGAAGATCCGAAGCGGAGGTTCCAACCTGGACATCGGTTATTGGGAGAGTCTGCTGCAGCAAGTCAGGGTGTACATGGCCAGGGCCAGGTACGCACCGGTGTGTGTGTGTGTGTGTGTGTGTGTGTGTGTGTGTGTGTGTGTGTGTGTGTGTGTGTGTGTGTGTGTGTGTGTGTGTGTGTGTGTGTGTGTGTGTGTGTGTGTGTGTGTGCACGCAATAACACAATGTTTCAACTTTTCCTTTTCTCAGATTAAGAGAGAGACACCAGGATGTGCTGCGCCAGAAGCTGTTCAAGCTGAAACAGGAACAAGGAGTTGAAAGCGAACCTCTGTTCCCCATCATTAAGGAGGAGCAGTCGGATGAGGAAGAAGTGTAAGATCCACTAAACATTACACACAGTGTTATAGGCGCTACGAGGACGCAGTAGTAGCAAAAAATATCCCAAAGTGGTACAAAAGCCTAATGTTTAATTAACTTAGTTGACCAATATGATAACAGAAAGTCATATATGATCTAAGAAAGTATATGTAATGTATTATAAGAAAATATAATACAGGGAAATATTTGTAATATATAAGAATATATAATATTTAAAAAATGTGGTTTATTAAAAGATGTGTACTATAAGAAAATATAATGCAAGGAAATATTAACATAGAATAAATTATATCTATTTTTTATGATTAAATCTTGAATAAATGTAATATAAGAAAGTTAATACAAGGAATTATTTGTAATATTAGATAATATATGTATATAAGAATATATTTGATTAAACAAAAATCAATATTTTGTGTATGATTCAATTTTGATTTAGATATAGAATATTTTCCTAATCCCGGTAGGATGGCCACCACCTCTACTCAGGTGTGTGTGTGTGTGTGTGTGTGTGTGTGTGTGTGTGTGTGTGTGTGTGTGTGTGTGTGTGTGTGTGTGTGTGTGTGTGTGTGTGTGTGTGTGTGTGTGTGGCCCCAAATCTCTTATCGCTCACATCTGGGTGTGGTTCTAATCAGGACTGGGAGCCGGACGGAACCGGAGGCTGGGGCCACCGTGGAGGAACCGGGTCCATCCACAGCGTCCTCCCCCACGGCCGGGCCGAGCAGGGATGCAGCGGAGGACGAAGAGCAAGCCGGACCCGCGGACGGCGAGGCCAAGGGGGACGGAGCCGACGGGAAGAGCGGCGAGGAGAAGGACGAGGCAGAGGAGGCGGTGCTGACCGAGGAGGACCTGATCCAGCAGAGCCAGGCGGAGTACGACTCGGGCCGCTACAGCCCCACGCTGCTCACGCCCTCTGAGCTGCCGCTGGACACGCACACCATCACCCCCGAGGAGGACGCGCACAGGCTGCACCTGGCGCGCAGGCAGCTGCAAGTCACTGGTACGAGAAAACACACACACTTTTTTTTCTTTTTTCCCTTCCTTTCTCAAACCTGCAAGATCACTGACATCATAAGCCCCTTTCACACATAGGTCCCATTAAATTACAGGGATAACCTTTTTTGGCACTAAGGGATTTTCACTATTCACCCATGCAGCTACATTCAGGAACATTTCCATCTTGTGCCTTTTCACACATGCTGTGATAATGCCAGAATAGATGGGGCGAGGGACAGTCTGTTCCAGTGTAGATGCGATTGTTTGGACAATCTGTGTTGCCAACGGATGTACAATCTGAATCCGTTTTTTTTTTTTTTGTTTGTTTTTTTCCATGGCTCTGAGACCAGCGCTTTGGGTTCCATCTTTTGGGTTAGGGTTATTTCGTCTGGGAACAGAGCTCCGTCCCCGGACGCAATAACCCTAACCCAGTGTTACTAAATCAGTGTCATCATTCATTTTCAACCTGTCGTGCACTCTCTGCCTCCAGAGAAGGAACTTTCTTCACCCGTTCCACCTCTCCCAGTCCCCTCGTGCCCTCTCGGGCTCCACGCTCAGGTGCAGCCGGCGGGCAAGCGAAGTGCTTGTGCCCGATGTCTCCGCACTCGAAGCACTTCATACTTCACAAACTGACATACACCATGTAGTGCAGCTCTCCATCCCAAACTGTAGAAGACACGTCAAGGGCCTGAGTCACATTTTTAAGAAACATAAAGACCTGTCTCCGTAGCGCCTGGACGTGTTTCAGTTTCTCATGTTTACAGCTTTTTCTTTGCAGTTAGTTTCGGACTCTGTATTTTGCAGGAAATGTTCCAGAACAGTTCAGTAATAGACTTGTGACGTGCGAAATAGACAAGATGCAGGGTTTTTACCAGGTCCTTGAAGTGCTTGACTTTCATCCACAAAAATTGAAATACTGGAAGACAGGTACTTCTTACTTAACGACCCACCATTTTAATGACCGTTCGGACTCACGACCAGCTCTCACCATTCCTTATTGTACACTGCGTACAAAACCACGGTGTCTCAGCGTCAAGCATCTCATCGCACATCATCCTTTATATACTACATATACAATACACTGTATACTATATACACTATACATACAATATGTACTATATACTATAAATACTATATACACTATATATACTATATACAATGTATACATGTCATCTCATCATTGTTCTCAGTCTCGTTCCTGCAGTCTGTCAGTATTCACTACACTAGTGTTCACAATGGCCACGCCCCCTTACCGTGAATTAACGGGTCCTCGCTTATCGACCAATTCGCTTAACCACCTAGTCCTAGGAACGGAACTCGGTCATTAAGTGAGGAGTACCTGTACTTTGAAAATAGCCCCTTTTGTGCTGAAATGCCTGAAAAGTCTTTGAAAAAAACGTGATCATTAAAAACACTTGATATTTCCCTTGGTTCTGTTCTGTCAAATCCTAATCTGATAAAACATTTCCAGAATCGCTTTTATGACATAGATCATGCCAGGGAAATGTACCTTTCATTATGTCAATGGGATTCATAATAGATATATTAATTCAGTGTACACTTTACTAGGTACACCTGTACAATCCAATGTAATCCAATACACCAGCTCAGACATAAAATATTGCTTTATGTTGCCTATAATGTTCAGATTTGTTTTGTTTTTTTATGCCGTTATAGAACCTTGATGCTAAAACATAATTGAATGAACAACTATTCAATTATATGTTTTAGCATCAAGGTTGTGGTTGGTGGTGTTGTTTCAAGTATTCTGTCCCCCTCATGTATGTCAATTGTCAAAAAAAAGAGAAACACCTCTCAATATAATGTAGTGCAGTACACCACATTGTCACAGTTCATAGTTCAGTACCTCAATTGAATTTATACATTTCTGGCTCTAAACAAAAACTGAACGTTGTAAACTTCATAAAAGTGGAATTCATGGCAGAGCTGGTGTGTTGGATTACATTGGATTGTGCAGGTGTACCTAAGGAAGTGGCCACTAAGTGTGTCATAGATATACTAATATAAATAATTGACAATGAAACTATTATATTTTAAGAAGTCCTCGAAAATGAAAAAATAGTGCATAAAAAAGGAAGTGAAAGTCCTTGAATTTCGTTTTCTAATGTTCGCAGCTCACATAAAAAAATCGGCAATGATGGCAATACAATAAAAAAAGGAAAAAATAAATATGGGAACGTGAAAATATACAGTTAATTGTACACAATAATATGTGAAAAAGATAAGTACTATAATCATCCCCGAAAAAATCTTAAAGAAGCTTTTCCATTGTGTATCTACTCAGTTTTGTAGCCTCTTTTTTTTTTTTTGCTTTCCTTCATTTTTACCATCTTTCATCTCCTACTCTGTGCTGCCGGACCCTACTCCAGTGCGGTCCTGAAGCAGAAACCTTATTTCTCCTGCGAGCGTGTTGGCAGTTCCTCCTTTTACCGTCTCTCCTCTCCCCTCTGTTCCAGGCGACACCATCGAAAGCGCAGAGGATGCCTTCGTGCGGCGCGCCAAGGAGGGCATGGGCAACGACGAGGCCCAGTTCAGCGTGGAGCTCCCCGTCACGGGCAAGATGTACCTGTGGGCCGACAAGTACCGCCCCCGCAAGCCGCGCTTCTTCAACCGCGTCCACACCGGCTTCGAGTGGAACAAGTACAACCAGACCCACTACGACTTCGACAACCCGCCGCCGAAGATCGTCCAGGGCTACAAGTTCAACATCTTCTACCCGGACCTGATCAACAAGCGCTCCACGCCGCAGTACTTCCTGGAGCCCAGTCCGGACAACAAGGACTTCGGCATCCTGAGGTTCCACGCCGGGCCGCCGTATGAGGACATCGCCTTTAAGATTGTCAACCGGGAGTGGGAGTACTCCCACCGCCACGGCTTCCGCTGCCAGTTCGCCAACGGGATTTTCCAGCTGTGGTTCCACTTCAAGAGGTACCGCTACAGGAGGTAAACCCTGGAGGCCACGTTCCTGTACCCGGTTGTTGATTACCGTTAATTTGTTTAGGTCATTTAGATGGGCTGACACAACAATGGTCTGCTTATTTGTATAACTAATTTGTATTGTATCAAACCAAAATTCTACATTAAAGATGGTTCTTTTCCCTCCTTTGTTGCTTTTTCGCCCTCGACAATACTGCAACACTTGGTATAACTCGCACATTAAAAATTTATTCTACAACCATTTTTTTGGCCAGCTAAAATTAATTGTTGAACAGAAGACACTGTGATCCCTTCTCACGAAAGCTTCCCATTAGCTGAGTTATTACCAGTTCGCCATCTTTTGAAGCGACCGGGTGATTTGGACACCTCGATTCTCTCCGCTTGAAACATTCTTGGCGAGGCTCATCGTGTTGAAACGACATCAAGGCCGCTGGCTGTGATTGGAAGCAGTGACGCACCACACAGAACAGGAAGAAAGGAGCTTTAATACGAGAGAGACAGGAACCCCTTTCGCTGGCCTGAAAACAACTCTGATGAGCTGGAAGTGAAAAGACTCCATACACAGTGTTTTCTCTGCATTCATCAAACTGGTGCAGAATGGCAGTGCAATTAAAATCCAAACTTTTTACTGATCAAAAATGGTTGAGCACAAAACTTGCATTTTTCTTTGTAAAATAACAATGTTAGGTTTTAACGAACATCCACCGTGTAAGCGCAACTTCTCTATCTGCATAAAGGCAGACGAGTGATTAGTCCAAAATCATTATGTAAATGACTTTAAAATAAACAGAGCCGGAGGAAACACTGCATTTGATCGAATATGAAAGTGAAAGTGAAAGTGTGTGTGTGTGTGTGTGTGTGTGTGTGTATATATATGTGTGTGTGTATATATATATATTAAAAAAATACAATGAGAAATCAATCTTTCAAAAACACGTGGGTTTAAAATATGAGATCAAATATCCTTTGTGTGCATATCAACCTAAAATACTATTTGAAAAAAAAAAAAAAAAGTCTTAAAAGGAAGGTCAGGGTTTTCTTGAAATTGCCAAACATTCCTCATTAATTCAAACAAAAGGAAACTTTTTCTTTTTTTTTTTTTTAATCCACCCTCTTCAAGAATCAGTTAAGTTGATTAAACCCAGTGGAGCGCCCGGTGGTTCACCTGGTAGAGTGCATACCGTTACGGCTAAGTCCAGCCAGTCCAGGTTTGAATCCGGCCCAAGGCCCTTTGCTGTTTGTCCTCTGTCTCCCTGCTTTTCCAGCCTCTACACTGTCTAATCTAATAAAGGAAAAAAAACATCAACCCAGTGAGTTCCATCAGTTAAGACGCTGGGCAGTATTTACAGAACAAGGACTTTCAGATTGTCGACTCGTCGTCAATGTACTGCAGGGAGGCCGCGCTGACGTTCTCCCCTGGGCTCTTGTGGTTACTCCCGTTGTCCACCTGAGAAACCAGCGGACTGCCCTCTCTCCGTGTTTCCTGACCCGTCTCGGTAGACCCCGCGCAGTTCTTCTCGGCGGTCTCCTTGCCCCCGCACCTCCATGGTAGAGGCAGGTGGCCTTTGTATAAGTTCCAGCCCAGCAGAACGGCGAGTAGGACCATCAGGATCCCCACGGCGGCCTGCAGACCGGCCACCGACGGGCCTCCCCTCTGGGCCTGCAGGGAGGTTTGCTCTCCCCTCCCGCTGCCGGCGGCCACACTGACCTGGTAGTTGGCCACGGTGGTGGTGTAGCCTTTAGCGCGGGTCTGCTCCAAGGACAAGCAGCTGTAGCGGCCGGCGTCGGAGGCCGAGGCGTTGAGGATGAGCAGCCCGTCTTCCAGGACCTGCAGGCGGGGCGAGGAGGGCAGGGGGAGGCTGCCCCACCGCCAGCTCGTCACCGCCAGGTTGGAAGGCGGCGGGCACCGGAGTTTGAGGTTTCCCCCCGGCCAGACTGACTGGTCTACGAGCTTCACGGGGCCTGGGGAACATAAAGACATTAGTAGATTCCAGGCTATGCAATTTCATGTTAATCCATTTGGCTACATTTTATTTTTTTGGGATGGCTTTTATTTATTCATTTATTACTTTTTTTTCCCCCCATTTTTATCACATTTTAGATATTATTTTGATATCTGTTTCTGTTTTCTATCCACGAGTAATTGTTACTTTTAGCTTTTGAATTAAATTAGTAAAAAAAAGTGTCAAAGTAATGAGAAATAAAGATGAAATTGAAAGGGTTTATAGGACAGTTGGGACTATTTATATTACTTGATAACGAACACTGTTACATTGAAAAAAGTTTTTATACATTGAAATAAAGTATTTCAAAAAAACAATGTTAATCCAACTTGGGTCACTGGGTATGAGAAATTCTCCCGTAGGCGTCCAATCATAAGAAAAGCAAACAGGGATAAGCTTCATGAAAATCTACATTCTACATGAAAGTCACATAACTGGGCCCTGAGGGGAACAAGGAACTGAATAAATACCTTCAAGGGCTTTTTTTTCTGGTTGCAATCGCACCGGCAGGAACTGTGTCAGTGCAGTTTCAGCATGATTTCTGTGTTGTATTTAGTCTGTAAACTCACCTTAGTTCACCTGATCAGTACACCAAAATCTGTTTATAAACAAATTGTAGGTGAGAAGTAAGTAACCCACTTGCTGAATCTTCACTGGTTAGATCTACATGGTGTCGTTTGAGTTTGTTCCGACTTTCGTAAAGCAAAGGCTCACATCCGGACGCCGCACTGGGAATTTTGTTTCATTCAATTAATGTCGAGAAATAAATAAAATAAATACATCTACAGTAAAAACACAATTTTTATTGTTTTTTGGGTTTTTTTGAGCAAAGTGTAAGACTGTACTTCACTGCCTAGAGCGATACAACCAGGTTGGGGCGCACTGAGTACGCCGCTCCGGTTGAGGATCGAGTCCACGGCGAGGTCTGGGGTTTTTTTTTCTCTTTTTATTTTTTTAAGATTACGTGTCAACAAAGACATGTTTACTTTAAACGAAGCGTCTTATTTTTGGCTTAGGTTGTTGTTACCGTTTCGCACGGGTTGCCAGTACCGCATTGGCTCATGTGTTCAACCAATCGCCGTGCACTTACGTCACTGACGGTTCCTCTTATGCCGGTTAGTCCCTGCCCTGTAGCAGGACCTTTAAAAAAAAAAAGACCCTAAAAAATGGCGTTCTAGGAACTACGATCGTTCCTAGTTCCTGCAGCGCGGACACACAAAAAAGGTACGGTTCCTCCAAAAGTTCTTAGAACTATGAGGAAGTTCCTATTCACGCACATTGTAACTGAAGGATGAAGAAAATGTATTCTACTCTCTGAAGGTTGGATCAACAGAACATGAGGATGAACAAACAATTATGGAGTATTCCTTTTAAAGCTTGGTCCTTATGTGACAGGAATCTGGTTTTAAGTAGCGTCCATCTTGTTGTCAGTCGTAGTTTCTTTGGTGTTAAACTCACCGGAAGCCGGGCAGAGAGTGGCATCTCCTTGTTTCGCACTCTGGATACATTTCCTGAGGAAGAAACAAACAAAACAACTTAAAAACAAGTTGAAACGACAAAAAAATCCAGACTCCTTTACGGGCGACCGGCTGCCTACCCCCGCGCTTGAGAGACGGCAACACATTTATTGGTGGTCTTGTCCCAGCCGCAGTAGGGGTCCCTGGCCAGAACGCAGTCCATACAGGACGTTGACCTGCCGCAGGTCGCCAGTGGAATCTGCACCACGCCGTACTCGGACCCTGCATACAGCTGGCCCTACACACACAAACCCATAATTAATACACAAGGCCGTGAGTAACATCAGCCCGATTCACAACATCAGCATCCCGTTACCGTGACGTCAGAAAATTTGAGGACTTTGATGGGCTCCGGCGTGGGGAAGAGCTGCACTTCCTCTATGATGAACATCTCTCCATCGTAGTTCACGGCTTTCACCAGAGTGCCTTCCTCTGGGGAAGAAAAAACCCAAAGGAATAGGATGTTGTCGTTCAAATTACGCTTGTTGAGAAGGGGTCTGGACCAGTTGACCAAATACCCCAACCACCCACCACCATACCACGCACCTGTTCCGATGAACATCACGTGGTATTTCTTGCCGTCCTCCGCCTCCACCTCGTTGGCGATGACCCGCGTGAACATGGCGCCCCTCCACACCAGCAGGGGGCGCTCGTCGATGGGCCGGACGGCCTGGTCCATGAGGGGCCTGTCTTTAATGAACTGAAGGGTCCTGTCCGGGAGGTCCAGCGTCTGATTGATGCCCTGTTTACGAGCCTCATTGTCGATGCACTAGAAGAGGAGGGGGCAGCGAAGGAAGGAGCGGGCGACCAAAAGCGAAAGCGAGGAGAGTCAGCTTCCTGCCGTGCCACAAGAGAAAAGTACAGCTTCCAAGCACGCGGGTGCACACACACACACACACACACACACACACACACACACACACACACACACACACACACACACACACACACACACACACAGACTCACAGCTCCAGGCCGAGGGGAGGGGATGTCTCCGCTGTACATAACCCACTTCACAAAGGACGTTTCCACGGTTACTGGGGTCTTGTACTTCCCTTTTGAAAACACTGCGCTTATGTCTGACACGCGGTACGCGCAAACCGCCGACACACCGGATGATTCTCTGGAACACACGAACGCACGCACGCACGCATACACACACACACACACACACGTTAAATGTGTGATAAGTTGGCTCTAAAGATAAGGCAACGCTTTAGAACTATAAAATGGCCCAAATAAAAACTACAATAGCCATGTGGCATTTCTAATACCAGCCTGTTATGAGAAAAATAAAATAGTGAAAACAGGTCGCGTAGGGGCTTATCTGAACATTCATTGGTGTCACTCTGCATTGCCTGTTGGTGTATACAATACAACCTAAATCAATATGAAAATGATTTGAGACACTTGAATAAAATGCATGAACTGAATCATTTACAGGGTGACACTGTTTGGATGCTTTCAACCGTTCATTTGTCTGAATTCTGCTTTCGCAAAAAAAAAAAAAAAAAAAAAAAAGTTAATTATTGTCATTTTTTCCCGGACAAGCAACTTTTGTGCCTGGACAAGTGAAAATGACTCTGTAAATTGACTCTGTGCCTCATAAAAGTAAAAGTGGAGCCGTGCCGTCAAGCGTCGAGCTTCCGTGCGACTCACGGCTGCGGTGTGAAGACGGCGTAGAACAGGCAGCTCCTCCAGTGCTTGCCGGAGTCGCACCAGAGGTAGGTGTCCTGGATGACGAAGGGCAGCTGGGACTCCAGCACGGGACAGTCCACCCGGGCCTTCAGGAAGGACGTCCACTTCTTCTGCAAGGTCCTCTGCCCCCCCAGGTCCCCCTGGCGGACAACACCCCAACACACAGCCGGTAAAAAAAAAAACCCAAAAAAAAACGATAAATCATGAACATTAAAATAAATAAATAATTGCAAAAATCAATTAAAAGAAGGTTCAGGTCAGAGGACGGAGTGTTGACGAAAGCAGCGGCGTCGGCACCTTGCAAATTCGAGCCACGCGAGACACCACGGGTCGGCGGACGCAGTCGTACTCGACGGCGCTCTCGCTGAAGAAGACGTAGACTTTATCGTCGTCCCCTTCACCGCTGTCCTGGCTCTCAGGCATCTGTTCCATGGAGATGAAGTTGGGCTCTGGGGAGGAGGGGAGGGATATAATGTCCAGCATAATGAGCCCCCCCCCCCCGTCGTGCAGAAAACTATAACAGCGAATGCAATGGAAGTGAGCGCTTGTGTCGCAAGATCAAAATTGCGAGGCTGCATGTTCATCTGACTGATCGGTCCCAGGCGGAATAGTGGCTTCGGCGGAACAAGTTTGACTCTGAAAGTGAGGACTATTCGCAGCGTTGACAGGTCAGACAATTTCTTTTTGAGATTGGGTCCCCGACGAGTCACTCACTTTTCCCGACTCTTTGTCGGTTTGAGCGGAGGGGACTGAACCATGAACGGGAGTCGGAGGCGTCCTGCAGCTCAGAGTTGTGAATGGAATTCTCAAGAGAACCATTTCATTCGCTCAAAATGATTTGCTTTGGTGAAATGCAAAGGGGAAATGGGTCACATTGGTTTGTTTGTTTCATTAATTTGAATGCAGGGGCCTGTTTTCCCAAGGACTTGAATTGAATCCCGAGTCATTTAAAAGATTTGTTCGCTGCGAGCGACTCGTTGGCCATTCTCCCATCGCTGACAATTAGCAGGCCATAATACAAACACGGTTATACATGTTTCTGACCGTTTTTAGCGTTGAACAGGACAGGGGTGAGATTTTATTGAATTCATTGTTCATTGATTTCATTGTCAGAAAGGAGGACAAAAGGTTGGTAAACACTGTTGGGGCGGGGCGTCTCACCGTTCAACCAGGAGCTCTTGAACTCCGTGCGTATAGAGGCGCTGGGGCTGCTGGAGCTGGTGCTGCGCATGATCACCGGCTCAGAGCCCAGGAAGTTCATCGAGGTGGCGGAATACAGGTCGCCATCTGGCACGGGGGGGGGGGGGGGGGGGAAATAAAATCCTTTACTGCAGGTCCTGTATCTTTTTTAATCATTTACCGTAATTGTCACTCACCGGCCATGATGGAGGAGTAGCTCTGGAAAGGATTAAAGGGACACATCCCCTTGCCGTCGTGTTTTCGGTTCTCCAGCGAGAGCGTTCCATCCGAGTATGACTACACAGACATCGGCACACCAGTGTGAGGGCTTTTGAAAAATTGTTTTGTTTTTGTTCAACAATTAAAATCATAAAACAAACACTTATCGTGCTGATTATGCAACAACAACAAAAAATATTGAAGAGAAACATATGACTGGTCCACAAAGAGGAAACGGCCGCTCTCAGTTCGTCTCACCATGACGTCACACTCTGGGTCAAAGGCGTTGGTGCCACAAACGTACATCTTTCCATCGTCCATCGTGTGCAGGATCCGAATGTAGTTCTTGCACTCCGTCTGTAAATACATTTTTAAAAGGCTGGCCATGACACAGTTTACAGGATAACCATGAATAACCGACCATTCATAGCCAAGACCCACCCTGAGATCTCTCCCTTTGTTTTTACATTCCTGTTGTTTCTCCATGGGCGCTTCCCATCTCACCTGGAAAAAAACAACAACAAAAAACGCAACACGATAATTACTAATTAATTTCCCAGGGCTAAGAAAACGTTCCGGCTGCTTCGTTCCAAAGTGGCTTGGTTGACAGCGTCCTCCATACTGTCAGAGGAGGTGCGTTCTCACCGAAGCGTTCTTGTTGGCGATCTGGTTCAGGTCCAGGGCGTAGATGACCTCCCGCGCCCCCAGCAGCAGGAGGCCCAGGTCTTCCCTCAGGAGCATGGTGGAGTAGTTCCAAACGCCCTCCTCGCGGAACAGGCGACCGTTGTCTCCTGGAGATGCCGTCGGAACCGTCGGTTATCTCACACGGGTACCGACCATTGATCAAAGCGCACGAGAAGCGGGCGGAGGCGCAGGCGACACTCACCGCTGTAGGGTACGGTTTTACGGGCGACGCCGTCGGGGCGGGATTCGCCCTCCAGCGCGGCGGCTGGCGCCGCGAGCCAAAGGACGCTCAGGGGAAGCAGAAGACGCATGGCTCCCTTCGCCCGAACTCCCGAACGATCTGAACCCCTTTTCTTTCTCCTTTTTTTCTGTCTGATCGGGGAAATCATCAACTGGGCGAGGAGCCGAGCGTCGTCTGGAGGGCGCTCGCCCCTTTACCGGCCTCCTCCGGCAGGGTGTCCATGGCGAGATGGATGGCACGAACCTAAAGATATAAAGAAAGGGGAGGAGGAGGAGGAGGGCTGAAACAGAGGCGATCTCGCAACGAGGAGTTTGGCAACACGGCGGTGGGCGGCGGCGCCGGCAGCGGTGTTTGTAAGCACAACACACGAAACAGGAGGTGGGGACAGTATTGGGGGGGCGGCGAGTTGCCCCGACAGCGAGTGACAAGATAACACAAAGGGGGAGAAGAAAGGAAAAGTTTTGAGAGTAATGGGTGCGGAGGGGAGCTAAAGTCAGCGTGGCAGTAATTCTGCCAGTGCCATAGTCATGGTAATGCGGGGTCGTGAAAAGCGTGGGGGGGAGGGAGGGGGGCGGAGGGGATGTCAACCCTCAGCCTCTCAGCTCTCCTGCAGAAAGCACCAAGCACACACACACACACGCACGCACACACACACAACACCATAAGACATTCAAACAGGATATTGGAACCGTGGGGGGGGGGGTCTAATCCCATCCCAATGTGAAGCCAGTACAAGCTGATCTTAATGCACCTCAGCTCAAATCAGTTACATGTCAAATTAATCGGCAGTCATTTGAAGAAATGACTGACTAGCGGGAGGAGCCTATAGGGGTGTGTTTGAGTGTGTGTGTGTGTGTGTGTGTGTGTGTGTGTGTGTGTGTGTGTGTGTGTGTGTGTGTGTGTCTCTTTCCCAATAGGTGACCGTGCTTCCTGATGGGCTGCAGCATGTTAAAGAATGCTGCTCAGATAAAATGTTTGGCTTTTTTTTTTTTTCGCCCTGAAGCCACAGCTACAACGAGTCAACACCCATCCACCGGCTCTTAGATTTATAACAAAGAACGGATATTCCATTTCAACACTGAGACAATGTTTGTTTGTTTGTTTTTATTAATGAATTAATAATGTTCGCTTTGCATAAACGCGTAAAATGATTTTTTGAATTTGTATTTCATTTTTATCCTTGATAGTCTTGATCCATATGATCCACATAAGTGGATCAATAGGAAGTTGGTCGTGTTTCTATCAACACTTACCTGTCCACACACTCCCAAGGCTGCAGCCGCCTTCCCGCAACAAATCCGGGCCACCTGCAAATCCAAAGGTTTCCCCACAAACTATAAAACGGAAAAGCAGGCGAACAAGTCCAACACACGACAAGGAGATCCGACGAGCCGCCCGCTCTCCAGTGAGAGGAATGAACCTTGCACTTCGTGAGAAACGCCCCGGGTTACTTCCCCCGCATTTCCACCACTAAGGCGCGCAACCACACCACCGGGCAAAGCGCGAGGAGCCTTCCTCTCCAGAGGCGTCCAGCTCCTTCATCTCCGTGGGACCTTCTGCGAGACCCTGCCGGGGCGGGGGTGTGGAGGTGTGGTGCAGCGAAAGAAAGAAAGAAAGAAAGTCATGTGAAGGGCTGCACCGCCTGCACTGGCCCAGCAGAGGGCGCTGATGATGATGATGATGATGATGATAATAATAATAATAATAATAACAACAACAACAACAACAACAACAACAAAAAAATAAATATTTTTTATTATAAGTGTGCCTGGCACTTATTGTTACACTACATGTTACAATGTTTTATTTGTAATAATAATAATAATAATCTTCTTCTTCTCTCGGCTGCTTCCATTAGGGGTGGCCACAGCAGATCATCTGCCAATTCCTTCTGTTCTGCGCATCTTCGTCCCTTACACCAACCGCCTGCATGTCCTCCCTCACCACATCCATAAACCTGTAAATACATAATTGCCTATTCCATATACATAAGCATATTCCCTCAATCGATTCCATTTTATTTCATTTTATTTTATTGTATTTTATTTTATTCTATATATTTTTATTCTATTCTATAAGTATTCGACTTACTGTATTACGTTTTAGGAGTCAGTTAGTTGGTCTACTAGAAATACATTTTTCCTAGGACATATTGTGAGTTATCACCGTGTGTGTTGCATTACATTTCACTGCATATATGTATGAAAGTATGTATATGTATGTAACGAATAAACCTCTTGAATCTTGAATCTCCTACACACGTGTCCAAACCATCTCAATCTGGCCTCTCTCACTTTTCCACCAAACTGTCCGACCTGAGCTGTCCCTCTAATGTACTCATTCTTAATCCTGTCCGTCCTTGTCACTCCCAATTTAAACCTCAACATCCTCAACTCTGCCACCTCCAGTTCAGCCACCTGCCTTTTTGTCAGTGCCACCGCCTCTAAACCGTACAACATAGCTGGTCTCACGACCGTCCTGTAGCCCTTCCCCTTCACTCTTGCTGGAACCCTTCTGTCACAGATCACTCCGGACACTCTTCTCCACCCACTCCACCCTGCCTGTACTCTCTTCTTCACCTCTCTCCCGCACTCTCTGCTGCTTTGGATGGTCGACCCCAAGTACTTGAACCCATCTGCCTTCTCCACCTCCACTGTTATCATTCTCAGCTTTTCGCCGCCCTCCCTCCCATTCAGGCACATGTATTCTGTCTTACCCCTGCTGACTTTCATTCCTCTTCTCTCTAATGCATGCTTCCACTTCTCCAGGCTCTGCTCAACCTGCTCCCTACTCTCGCTACAGATTACAATGTCATCTGCAAACATCAAAGTCCACGGAGACTCCTGCCTGATTTCATCTGTTAACCTGTCCATCACCATTGCAAACAAGAAAGGGCTCAGAGCTGATCCTTGATGCAATCCCACCTCCACTTTGAATGCCTTCGCTTTCTCTAAATCCACAAAGACGCAGTGCAACTCCCTCTGGCCTTCCCTGTACTTTTCCATCAGCATTCTTAAAGCAAACATTGCATCTGTAGTACTCTTTCCTGTCATGAAACCATACTGCTGCTCACTGATCCCCACCTCTCCTCTTAACCTAGCCTCCATTACCCTTTTCCATAGCTTCATGCTGTGGCTGATCAACTTTATTCCCTTGTAGTTACTACAGCTCTGTACGTCTCCCTTATTCTTGAAGATGGGTACCAGTACATTTATTCTCCACTCCTCCGTCATCCTCTCCCTTTCCAGGATGGTGTTAAACAGTCTCATTAGGAACACCACTGCCATCTCACCTCAACATGTCCATGCTTCCCCAAGTATGTCATCTGGGCCAACTGCCTTTCCACTCTTCATCTTGCTTAATGCTGCTCTCACCTCATCCTTGCTAATTTGCTACTTCTTGATCCACTATCCCCACATCATCCACTGTTCTCTCCGTCTCATTTTCTTCATTCATCAACTCCTCAAAGTACTCCTTCCACCTTCTCAACACACTCTCCTCACTAGTCAGCTCATTCCCATCATTATCCTTCATCACCCTAACCTGCTGTACATCCTTCCCAGCTTGGTCCCTTTGTCTGTCTTTTGCTCTATGCTCTCCTGTACTTCCTCATTCAACCATCAAGAGTCCTTGTCTTCCTTCCTCTTCCCACATGATACAGTGGTATCTCGACTAATGACTGCATCTACTTACGACTAATCCAAGATACGAGTAGTGATAGTCGCGAAAATTTGTATTGACTTGCGACCAACTACACCAAGATACGACCGTGGAAATTTGTAGTTGGTGCGTCTGCGGCCAGTCAGCAGTCAGTTAGCGGGCGACCTACATCGTGTGTGCATGTAGTTCATGGCTTATCGATATTTTTTTCATATTTACTGTGATTCTGCTGTGTATTTTGTTTATTTTCACCCTTCATGATTCTATAATTTATATGGGAAAAATTGCTTCGACATAAGACTGTTTTAACATACGACGGTTCTTATAAAATGAATTACGAGGTACCACTATACACCGAGTACCTTCTTGGCCGTCTCCCTCACCACTTCTGCAGTTGTTTCCCAGTCATCTGGTAACCATTCATTTCCACCTATTGCCTTCTTTACCTCTTCCCTAAATTGCATGCAACACTTCTCCTTTTTCAACTTCCACCATTTTATCTTTGGCTCTTCTTTCACTCTCTTCCTCTTCTTGGCCTCCAGAGTCACCCTACAGACCACCATCCAATGCTGCCTAGCAACACACTCCCCTACCACCACTTTGCAGTCACTAATCTCTTTCAGATTGCACCTCCTGCATAAGATGTAGTCCACCTGTGTGCACCTTCCTCCACTCTTGTATGTCACCCTGTGTTCCTCCCTCTTCTTGAAATACGTATTCACAACAGCCAATTCCATACTTTTGGCGAAATCCACCACCATCTGTCCTTCCACATTCCTCTCCTTGACACCATACCTACCCATCACCTTCTCATCACCTCTGTCTCTGATCCCTTCGCCAACATGTCCATTGAGATCTGCTCCAACAACCACTCTCTCTCCCTTGGGGACGCTCTCCACCACTACATCCAACTCAGTAAAGAATTCTTCTTTCTCTTCCATCTCACACCCAACTTGGGGAACTGACCACATTCATTATCAGCCCATCAATTTCTACCTTCATGCTCATCACTCTGTCCGACACTCTCGTCACCTCCAAAACACTCTTGACATATTCTTCCTTCAAGACTATCCCTACCCCATTTCTCCTGCCATCCACTCCATGGTAGAACAGTTTGCACCCGGCTCCGATACTCCTGGCCTTACTCCCCTTCCACATGGTCTCTGGTACACATAGTACATCTACCTTCCTTCTCTCCATCATGTCAGCCAGCTCTCTCTCTTTACCCTTCCGATTGCCAATGTTCAAAGTCCCTACTCTCAACTCTACTCTCCTACCCTTCTTCCTCTCCTGATGTCTCCAGACACCCCTTCCCCCTCTTATTCTTTTTTGGCCGACAGTAGCACAATTTCCACTGGCACCCTGTTGACTAACGGCACCAGTGGCGATCGTTGTTAACCCGGGCCTCGACCGATCCGGTATGGAAATCAGATTCGTTGTCTGCATGTTTGATTTGGCAAGGTTTTTACGCCCTTCCTGACGCAACCCTCTCTATTCATCGAGGCTTGGGACCGGGACTGATGATACACTGGCTTGTGCACCCCAGTGGCTAGATTATCAATAATAATAATAATAATAATAATATAATAATAATAATAATAATAATAATAATAATAATAATTATTATTATTTTTATTATTATTATTACTATTTATTTACTATTTATTTATTTATTAACAATTAATACATTGAATATAAATATATTTCATATATCAAAGAAAATATAATAATAATAATAATAATAATAATAATAATAATAATAATAATAATAAATAATAATAATAAAATAATTAAAAATAATAATAATGATAATAATGATAATAATAATAATAATAATAATAATCGTCATCATCATCATCATCATCATCATTATCATCATTATCATCATCATACAATAATCAAAAACAAAAAGGAAAATGTGAATCCCCCCCAACAGTACATAAACCACTAACCAGGAGAGTTATAGTAGAGATTACAATCCTCTGTGCCTTATTGCTCATAGCAAAAGTAAAATCGAGAAAAAGATGGGCCACAAAATGCAACCTTTCATTGGTAGCAATTCAATCTGGTAGATTGTGCAACTCAGAGAAGAATAAAGTCAAATGTTGGAATGTCAGCGCTCCTCTTGCATAACATTGGTCTCTTGACTTTCTGCAGATAAGAATAAGCTAATAAAGTTGAAAAAGTGATTGTGCAAAATGTTGTGTGATCATTGTTCACTATGATTGAGTTATTTACTGCATCTAATACCCTCTCATATGTCCCTTTATGAAGGCATTTTTATAAATAAATGAGGTTGTTGAGATTGAGGTGTTGAGGTTTTAGATATAACTGAAAAAAACAGAGCATCCATGCAAAAGTCTATTTAATACAGTTGATATTCAACAAATACCGTCTATTCTCAGATCACAGTGACTAAACGGACACGACACTGAAGGTACATTGTACAAATTTACAAGAAACTGGTTGGATCTGTGCGAATAATACCTCTGGTGACTAAGATGCTGGCCCGTTCTTTTTTTTTTAATTCTTCACTTATGCATTAATGATTAGATAAGGAGGTAGAAGGCAGGGCACGGCGTCAAATTCCTACCAACCAACTGTCCAAATATTATCCAGTGGAAATCTGTTTTGCCATTCGGGCAGGCCAGTCCAAAGGTATTGTTTAAGTTTATTATTCATGTGCTGGTGGGATAATACTTCTCTGGGCTCTTCAGTGGACAAACATTCAACCTTTGCATACACATAAGATTCACACGCTAGTTTACGTCTAAAATGACATTTGTAAACATTTTTGATTCACGGACCAGCGGCGCTCAGAACACTTCACAACAGCGCGCACACACAGTACCAGGGAATAAGGAATCACTTAAATATCAGCACCTTGAAATACAGTAAATACTTGAGTCGTCACTGAGCCACAACAACACAGTACAACCAGGAAAACAAAGCGATGAACGCACATGTTTTTTCTTCTTTTTGGAGAGGCCAACCGACCCGGTCCCTGAAGACCGAAGGCAGGGTTTGTCTGTTCAGCTCGGGCAGCTTTCCAAGCGGCGGACCCATGGTCACGTGTTTCCTCGGCCTGTATTTTCCACTTCCTGGTAGTCATGGTAGCAGCAGGAAAAATCAGCAGCGGCCGGAGAACAGGTGTAGTTTAAAATAGAAAACAGAAAAAAAAAAAAACAATACAAACCCAACCCCAAACCAAAATCTGGTTTAGTTATGGGGTTGTCTCTGCCTCTTTAATGGGGATTCCAGTTCAGCGGTCAACCGGTATTGGCCTGACTGGAGCGCATATCTTACGCAGCGCGACTGTCACATCGCGACTCCGAAACATTCCTCAAACTCTTCCCCCGAAGACCAAAGACAGCTGGTCGATGGAGAGCCACTCGCGTTCCCTCCCACAAGGCACGGCAGGGCAGACATACTATAGAGGTTTTTCCATAAAGCCAATGTCACTCTTGGCTCGCTCGCCTCTTCTCCAGCTTGAGCTTGAGCTCCTCGTTGAGCGCTGCGGAGACACAGGACAAGAAGAGCGGGAGACTGTCGAAAAAAGCAAAGTCAAGAGAACTGGGAAAAACGCGGCGAGACACTCACTCTGCGCTAGGGGCGAGGGGGAGAGGATGAGCCGCCGCATGGGGTTGGTGGGCGACGATGGCACCGGCGAGGTGAGGATCCGGCGGTCGGGGGCGGGAGACCTGGATAGGGGTTTACCGGACCACCGATCTGGACACACAGGTGGACGCGAAAGAGTTGTTTTCACTTATGTTTATCTGTATTTCTATGTGTTTGCGTGGGCTGGTTTTGAGACCAGGATACCTTGTTTGGGGGGAAGGGCGGGGGCCTTTGGCAGAGGGCTGGACGGCGCCGTGTGGAGCATCCTCTCTCCGTTCTCGTCGTTGGAGGAAACGTAGGCTGAGGACGACAGAAGCGGGTCCGGTACGGTCACCAGAGAACAGCGGTAATACGTACACGGGCGGTTAAAAGGTGAAAAGGGTCAGATGCACACTCACTAATGTTCTCTTCGTAGGGCTCCTCCAGCAGGAAAGGCTGGAGCGTCCCCGCGGTCTTCGCTACCAAAGCGTCTATGACCTCGTGGAGTGAAGCGCAGGGGATCTGGAGGGGAAAAGATGGCGAGTGTTAAGATGCTTCCAACGGTTTATCTCATCCTGTTCCCAGCGTGTGTATATGTTTACTCACTGGGTTTTCCACATCGATGACATAGCCTCCCTGCTCCCGTTGGGTCACACGGTAGTGTCGGAAAACTGACCTAGAAGGAGAAAGGAGAAAGTAGTATTGTGAAACACATATATATATATATATATATATTTATATATATATTTATTTATTTCAGTGTGGGGGAACCTATTGAGCGAGTTAAAACGTATACTAGCCCGGAGGGTCGGCGTTACCCGTTCAGGTCCTGCCGGGTGGTGACGGCCAGGGAGCATCCGTCCCTGCCCGGGCGGAGCAGCATGTTGCCACAGTCCGGGTGTCTCTCCAACAGGACTTCGGCCTCTGTACGGGACACTGGACGGAAACACCTGCAAGGGAGGAAGCCACGTCATGTGGCAACACACACTGCCTTATTTTGTCACGCCCCCCAACTGGGATCCGTACTCACGCCGGGATCTCTCCCACCAGGGGCACGGACAGCGGCGACGGTGGGGCGCGGGTGGGCGTGCGCGCTCTCCGCCTGGACCGCTCCTTGTCCACCACCTCCCGCAGCATCTGCAGCTGGCCGGGCAGCAGCGTGAGGCAGGCCGGGACGTTGAGCTGCAAGCACAGCGTCCGGTGTGGGTGGGTGGATTGGTGGGGTTGGATGGGTGGGGCTTTCTGCTTTGGCGCCGACAATACTGAAGGCTGGTTGGTTGTGTGAGGTGCGTGGTCATTTACTTACATCTATGACGGAGTAAAGGAAGCCTTTCCACAGCTCCCTCGATTCCAAGTTCGGGGCCTGAAAAAGAAAAAGGAAAACGATGTCAGCAACAGTTTGCGAAACTAAAAGTCTGTGGGTTGAGTCTTAATCTTGAAACGTGAACTCTCCTGATCTCAGGCCCCTTGTGTCCGGGACAGGCAAGTGTAAAAGTTTATGGCTATTATTTGTTGACATTTAAAAGTAGGTTCATTTACCCAGCCAAGACATCACTACATCAAGATAATGTTTGATAAAATGCAACAATTCCACAATACTGAGGCCTCCTTTTGAGTGGAATACAGATGACTTATTATATTTTACTCCAATATAGTACCAATATATCAAAAGATCCCTAAATTACTATTGGCCATATAAGGTACAGATGGTCGTCTACGGTACAGCCCCGATGTGTGTGCCTTCAATGACTCACTGTGAGTTTGGTCTCTCCATCCTTCATGCGCAGGATGAGTCTGGCCGCCTCCAGGTTCCGATCTCGGCTGCAGTCGTCTTTTAAGGACACAAACCCGCTCAGGTCCAACCTCTCCACATACTGGACACAACACATGGACATAAACAGACCTGGAGTTTCAGCGGCAATGGCTGAATAGAAAATGAGTACCGCGGTCCAAACTCACATGGGTGTCCTTCGCATTGTTGAAAAAGAAGAGTGCATTCCCACACAAGCAGGTCCACAGACGCCTGGATGCCTGTGATGAGAACATACAAAGTGCCCCCAAAGTCATAAGCAAAGAAAAATATGAAGATTATGATGAACAGTGTGTTGTTCTGCACGCGTGTATGTGTGTGTGTGTGTGTGTGTGTGTGTGTTTTACATCTATCATGCATAAGCTCATTTTCTTTGTCTCCTGGAGATCCCCTGTCCCAGGAGAATGATATGGGAGCCGGACCTCAGCTGGTTCCCAGTCTGTGACCATCAGCATCACATGCAATATCCTGCACCTGAGGCAGCCTGGCCGGGCCAATTAGACTGAAAGTGTCCCAGTAATAGAGGGGGCTGCCTCATTTATTTTAGTGCTCTATTCATGCATGACACCCACACGCCTTGCTAGATAGCCCAGAATATCTATTATCTAGGGCCTCTAATGCTTAAAAATGTAACGCAATAACTTTGCGTCTGTGCGAAACATTTTTCACACATATAATTATGTTCTCGGCTTTAATAAAGTTTTTGCACATGCGTGCATTTTTTCCTTTATGCATATTGCATCTGATACTTATTTAATTACAATAACTATATTTAGAATGGTGCCCATAATATTAGACGCTCCAATGACATGCACGCTTCTATTTTGTCAACATCAGCCGTGACTCATTCGTTGATACATGTGGCCATTTGATGTACATGCAATGTGCAATCCGCAAGATAATAGGAAGATAATAATAATAATAATATTTATAATCACGATGATAACAGTACAACAAATGAAAATTATGATAATAAAAATCTATCCAGCACTCTCGCTCGCCTCGCCCATTCGGACACCACCGCGAAGTTGACAGCTCCGTGTCGCCGCGGAACAGGGTGGGCTTGGCGTCTAGACTCTTCCCCACGCGCCGAAACGCCGTGACACTTCCACGCCGCCCATCCTACCTTCTCTTTGGGTCCCCGCTTCTCCAGGTAGCCCTCGTAGTAGCACGGCGGGAGCTGCGCCCGCGATCCGCCCGGGCCCGGGCGCTGCTGGACGGCTGCGACCGCCATGAGTCTCCCTGGCTGGGCACCGAGCGAGGAGACAAAGGGGCGCTCCGTGATCCTGGGTGACACGCCTTCCCGTGAAAATAACCCCACAGCTGTAACCCACCCACCCACCCACCCACCCTCGCTCGCCGGCACTGTCACGTAGAGGCAGTGCGCTCATTAAACATGTGGTAAAGAGTGAGATCACTAATGGAGTGTTTTGGTGGATCGATGATTAATGGAGTAAATGAATGGATGAGTGATGGGTGTGGGTACTGTAGTGGGAGCCGCGTCATGAATATGCAGGAGTGTTTTGATATGTCACTGATAACATGGACATGTTTATTATGGAATCAAATTAAACAACAGCATGGGACACAAAACATTTTTCCGTTCTATTTATTTTAAAGACAAAATAAACATTTACATCAACGTTATAATAATACATTTCGGGTTACACATGATGCATTCATAATAAGAGATAATCCCTACATCCTGCAGATAATCTCGGATAATCCTGTTTTTATTCATCCCACCGTGTCACAGTTACAAAAGTAAGACATAGCGTACATTAAAGGTTTTTTAGTGAAGACACATGTGGGGGCATAAAACGTGTCCCCTGAAAATCCCGTTTTGGTTCAGCGTATTAAAATAACGCTGTAATAGCCAAATAATACTTCCTTCACAGACATAGCATCTAGGGTTCTGGCTTTTGATACGATACACATACAAATCAGACACGAAAGTGTCAAAAAACAAAGTCAAATGAACACGTCAGCCGCAGCTTCTGGGATTAGCCCTTTGTTTCCACAACATCATTTGTCATCAATGTTCTACGAGGCGTGTGATAGCACAACCTGAGCCCCCTCGGAGCCCCCACCCCCGACTCCCCTCGGAGCCCCCTCGGCCTCTCATTTAGTCTGTTCCACATCTGGTCGCCACCTCGGCCCTGTGACTCAGCACGGACCCCCGAGGCCATTCGTCTAACGACACAACACAACACAAGCAGACATAGTGTTAGAAGCATGCATACAATGGGTAAAATGAAAAGAGTTCCCCCACCATCAGCCTGGGAATGAGGTTGGTGCAAAAGGGCCACCGTGGGATCATACCAGGGGGGTAAAGAATGAAAGAGGGGCAGGTGGTAAATAAAGATGAGCGGGGGGGAGGGCATAATCCTGTGCTGTCCGTCCCCCCACTGAAAAGGCCTGTCTGTTCCACTTCCCCGCTCCGAAGGAGAGGAGTGCCAATAAGGGGACAGCCAAAGGAGAAAGTTGTCATGTTTTAGTGTGTGAACAGAGTGGGTCTTCACAGTTTGCCCTTTAATAGGCTTAAACCAAACTCAACCCGGAGACAGTGGCTGGGGCCTGCGCACAATGGGATGGAGATAAGACTTTTCCCATTACGCAGAAGCCTGGTTTCAGCTCCTACAACAGTTTGTTGAATCTCCCCCCCATCATAGAACACCAAAGAAATGTTAGCACTGATAATAAAATAATAAATGTGTAATTCTAATCTATAACAGCATTTTTGAAAATTGTTCACAATTTAAGGATAGACAACGGCGTAAAAGCCACTGATCAACGTTGGTCAGTGGCACCGCCAGCGGCCTCACAAATAAGGTTGCGAAAACAGCAATCGAGGGCTGTGTTTTAAAGGCTTTCGCATCATTTTACACAGGGGGGGAAAAAAAAATAAAAAATCGATTTTCATTTGTGGTGAATATAAGGTGGGATGTCTTTGAATACAGCCGTTTCAGTGCTTGAAAACAGGTCAGATCTGCGGTGGAATGTATTGGCACAAGGCACATTTAGATTCAATACAAGATCAGAACTGCTGCTCCTCACAGGTTTGTGCAGTGATTTTTGGCGCGCACACACACACACACACACACACACACACACACACACACACACACACACACACACACACACACACACACACACACACACACACACACACACACACACACACACACACACACAGTAAACTAATAGCGACCATAGACCATGATACCACGAATTGGCAAATTTCAGGAACGATTCTTTGCCGCCCTCCACAGGCGGGTTTGAATAAGACAACAACTACCGAGGAAAGCTTGACTCCGCTTGCCGCTAGAGGGCAGCCGAGGATACTAGTTAAAACAAGCGGCCACCACATCCATTCTGCCATTACCAGAGCCTCAAGTGACACAGACAGGTCAGGGGGGAGGGGGTATGTTTTGTAGTGAATAGTAAAAAAAGATAAAAAATAAAACAGAACAATACAGGCAAAAATTACCCATACCACACAAAAACGACAAATGTAGTGTCATTTTGGGTTTAGACCTTGTTCACGGGCACCATTGAGAGGTGTAGTGTGGAATGTGCAAAGGTGTGAAAACATTAGTAATAAAAACACCCGAGGTGGGACACAAGTACCAAAGTACCAAAAAACTGGAACCGATCAACAATGTGTTTGTTTTAAATCCCGCTCGCATAGTGACTGACTCCATCTTCGTACCAGTGACATGGCTGAAAGCCGTCATAATCTTAACGGAGGTATTTGATATTAAAAAAAAAAAAAAAAAAAAAAAAGATTTGTTTTTCTATCGCCGCCATCCTCCCCATCCACTTGCCCCCACGCCCCCATGACTATGGCGGCGCTACAGCGGCACCACCACCTCCACGTAGTTGTTGGGGAAGTATCCCGACTGGTCGCGCAGGGTTCCCTCGTACCAGTTGTCGTCAATTTTGTTGGTCAAGGTGATGATGTCACCCTCGCGGAAGCCCAGCTCGCCCTCGTTCTCCGGGTCAAAGTCGTACAGGGCCTTGCAGCTGGGTGCTAGAGGAGAAAGGGAGATGTGGAGAGGGGGAAAAAAAACAGCACATCAACTGGGGACATTTTGTGCAGTGGCAGGAGGGATTAGGCAGCAGATAAAGAATGAAAAGGTGGCAGGGGGTTGACAGGTAGAAATGCCCTTTAACAAGATTAGTACATTCTCGCTTCGCCGGGTTGAATTCGCAGGAAGTATTGTCGTCGAAGGTGTGTGTTACTGGCGTGTTTTCCAGAAGGTCGTCATACAGGAGAGGCGACTGAGAGTTAGTGACTGATTCAGTTATAAAAGGAGGATCTATAGATGGGGACCGACAACATGTTTTTATTTAATTCCTATACCATAACCTTAAGGTTAATTAGTAAACACATTCAATCAGGGAAGATTGTTTTAATTGGTTTAAGGTTTCCAGAGCCGTGTCCACTCCCCCTCTTTAGCTCAGGACCTGATGGACCGGAGGACAACAGGATTAGTGGACCCCCGTAAACACCTTTTTAAAACACTCGCCTTCCTTTAATACAAACTAAAGCCCATGGAGCCTGTGCTATCATCTCCGTTTGGTGCACTCACTCGCTCTGCTCTTGATGGAGGTCCTATGGAAGGACGGACCTGGACGATAGCATTTAGATCACAGGAGAAAAAGACATGAGAATAGGAAGTTGCGATATACTGAAAACGCATGTCCACACTGACATTTCATACCGGCAGAGTAAGATGGAGCGTTTGCCAGGGCGGCTGAGTATCCTCCGTTGGAAGGCTCCGGCTCTCCATAGTCGTAGGTGGGTTTACGGGTGTGTTCACGCCTCGGACGAGACTGGGCGTCAGCCACCCTGCATCAGCGGGAATATGAACACAGAACGTCCGACGTTCAAATGAAAAAATAAATGAATTTGAGTTTAAGTTTGAACTCAATTTAGGACCATTTTTTAATTATGAAAATAAGAGCTTTTTCCATTTAATATTTACAATATAAAGAAAAAAAGGCAATTTGTTGTCATTTTGGTATTTTGTAAACACAATGTGGAGACATTCAAATTAGAAAACAAACAATCTTTCAAATCAGCGTAGGTTCCAACTCAATTTACGACAACCTTTTGTATGACAAAAAGAACCAAATAAGAACCCCTCCTCTGTTTGATATGTACAATATTAACAAAAATGCAATTTATGGATTTATTTTGTTGTACGGGGCAAAGGAAACCGGGACAGTTAGAACATTTATTTTATTTTGAGACCCAAAGTCGTTCAAAAATGTGTATTTTTCAGGGAGCGGAAAAGTCGCCCCTGTGTTTATTCAGTCACTTTAGTGAGAGGCGAACAATTCCATAGCCTTAAAAATAGAATTTCCAACTTTTAAATACATATTTAGGCCTTCTTTTTTGCTAAAGGTGTTCTCTTTCCTGCTTTTCAAAGGGGCACAAGTGGTCGCTCTATCAACCACTGATGCCCGCGTGCGCCCCCCCCCCCCCCCACGCCAAATAGTCGAATATTCGCATTGAAACAGCCGAATCCAATTAGACAACATTCTGAGCCCGGCACAGCCCACTGGAAAAATCCAGTGTCTGGTTTATGTTGACCTATTTATAGCTTTTTCATTTAATATTTCTGTCTAAACAACCAAGCCCTGTGGTCTGTGCTGTGAGGGTTTTCTTTACAGTGAGGATCATGAGAAGGTGTTTTCTTCACAGTTTTGTTCTGCACTGACCGATCTCGGAGCGTGTCAGACAGCTCCTCGAGGATCTGCGCTGCCTGCTGGTGGTACTGCAGCTGCGACTTCACCAGAGATACCAGCTGCGTGACCTGCTCCACCTGCTGGCATGCCCACAGAAAAATATAACCTTTTAAAAACCTGACAAAACGGGATCAAAACGCAAATCAAAACACCATCTGCTCACAAATGTCGCCCACGGCACCTCATAATTGCATTCGTCTCCCATGGTCACTTTTGCTTCGGCGCGAGAGCTCCGGAGTGCCGGTGCGCTCGGCCAGCCGTGAACAAAAGTCAATATGCAACAGAACAGGTTCGACTAGTTTGCAAACACCAAGTGGAAAACAGCCTTGTCACCTGAGAGATACCGCACACACTGACGTTATGCAACCTTTAAAGTACCGGCCAGAGAGGGACACACCGTTAATGAATGCCACAACGCTCCTGCTCTTAGCAAAGAATAATTCAATGGCTTGGCACCCGCCTTTAAATGGCACCTGTAGAGCTGAGCCGAGTTCTGACATTTACATTTTACCCCCCCCCCCAAAGGTGAAGTCTGTGTCTGGCATTTGCGTAAAAATACTGGATGCATCAGTCATCAGCTTTAAGATCTCCGGTTGCCAAGTACTGAATGAAGTAATGAGTAGCGACACTACAATTTTTTCGGCCTAATATTTTTTAAGGCCCATAGCCTGTGTGGGCGTGGCTCACATCTGTCTCCAGCAGGTTGTGCATGGATCCCTCGGCCAGCTCCTTGGATTCGTGGAACTTCTCCAGGGCCTGTCTGAGTTCCTCGTCTGGGATCTTCCCCTGACGCTTCTTCTTGTAGTCATAGTCCAAACGACGTCCCTCCAACTTCTTCAGCTGGTGCTAAAGAGATGGAGAATAACATGGATGTTATTCCCATTTGTTGATCATTTTGTGTGACAACTGTTAAGATGCTGGACAGTTTACAGTATTTAAACTTCAATTTGTGAGTCTTAATTCTGTCCATTTTACCTGGATGTCCTTGATGTCCTTGTCAGCGATGGCCTGCAGCGGGTCAATAAAGTTCTGCTTGACATCGATATCCAGAGAGTCCTTGGCCTCGGCCAGCCTCCTCATCGACTCTCCGACATCTATTAGCGCCCCACCTGTAGGCGCGCGCACACACACACACACACACAGGTGTTGCATGTTAATGATGGCGCATTAGCACAGTCAGGAAAGTGATGACACATACCCCCCCCCCCCTCCACATGTGACATTAGCAGGTCTTGTGTCCAGATGCCCATTAGCAGGATTCTCTCTCTCTCCCTCTCCCCCTCCTCGCCGACAGGTTTTTGGAGATCACTGAAGAAAGTCCCAGATCAGAGGAAAATAATTACGCGTTCCCATAAGTGAGAGTGTGTGGTGTGAACTGCACACAACGTGATCCGACTGCTCGCCGAGCGCTCGCAGATGGCTTGCAGATGCCGGCCAGATATCAAGCAGGTTTAATATCTGGTGATGTCGGGATTAAGTCGGGAGTGATGCAATGAGCGGAAGCCAATGACAGCAGACACGGAGTGTGTGTGTGTGTGTGTGTGTGGAAATATACCTATTTCTAGGTTTTTTATATATTTCATATTTAAATTCAGCTTTTATTCATTTATCATTTTTATACAGTTATCAAGAATCGAATAAAAAAAATGATCCTATCCCGCGCATGGTATCTCGTCATTTCCTTCTTTGTTTTTCGTAACAAAACGTAGTTTGGAGACCCAACATTACTACTCGTTCGGGTGAAAGATCTTGTAATGTGTGACCCCCTGTCACTGATCAGTCATGTAGTGTGAAACCACAACAACTTCAATATTCCTGATCACAAGACAGAAAGTTGTGTAGTGTTAACAGTACAACGATCTGACCACTTTGAAAGTCGTGTAGTGTGTGCATGGCATTAGCCCTCCATTATTCTATGGATTTTTTTCCTTTGCAGATTGATATTTACAATAACAATACATTTTGATCTCTGGCTGCCCAAAAAACATGCTTACTTGTAATGTTGCATTTTAATTATATTGTTAATGTCCCCTTGGGGTCAAATGTGTCTATCACCAATTTGGATGAAACCATTTAATAGAGTAAAAAAAAAAAAAAAAGAAGATATTAACAAATACATTTCAACTTTGTATAAAAAAGAAAAACACATTGAAATGGAAGTATGTACAGAAACCTAAACAAATAAATAGAATCACCACTCCTCAACCAAAGAGACAAGCTAATTCGACCACATAAACTTTTAAAAGTATCTATCTACACTGCTGCATGGGCTGTATGAAGTATTTGTGCCATTGATTTATACAGTATGTGTCACCTGACCACATAATAGTAATATGGCTTTAATAATTGCATTATATAGAAAAACTTTTATGAACTATTCCAAGGTGTCCCTTCGCACGTGAGTTCTAAAGAACTTTAGAAGATGAATAAAACAATTGACATTTCCTATTGCTGTGCTATCAACAAACCAGGACCTGACATGGCTGCTAAATGGAACATGACCATTTCCTGTGGTGGGACCATTAAGATTTAGTCTTAAACCTAGTACTTAATACCTTATTACCCCCCCCATTTTACCCATGTTTCGCTCAAAACTTCTAGCTTTTATCCCATCTTATCATCCATATGGCCCCATTTATCGCTCCTACACTGTTTCTTGACCTGTAGTTCACCATCCCTCCGCTCTTCTCTTACCAAAGTCGGTAGAGTCGCTCATCTCCTGCCCGTACTTGGTCATGCTCTCTCCCAGGAGGCCCTCGGGCTGGGGGTAGCCCAGGCTCCTCGCCTGCCCGCGGATTTTGGACACCGTGTTGAGCATGGTGAGCTTGGCTCTGAACGCCGGATTGGGCTGGAGGTACTCAGTGGTTTTAGAGATCAGCTCCAGCACAGCTTTGCTGGTGACATCTGCTCTCTGGTCGCATAGAAAGAGAGAAATACATAATAAACATGAATGACCCCTGCAGACAAATATTTAATGGACGTTCAAATTACTGGCACATGTATATTAACCCTCACCCTCTCCAGGTCCCTGAAGTCCTCATCTAGTTTGGTTCCCTCGGCACCACCAACCTTTTCACTCACCCTCTGGGGATACAGAAGGTAAAAATAAAGCAGTATTAACAAAGTATAACGACTGAAGTAAGATGTGTGCTCAACATTTTCTCCATCCTGTTTGACATTGAAAAACTGGTCCAGTGAAACGCCAAGGTGTTATTTTTCTGTAAAATGTTGCATAGCCTGGATAAACCAGTTCTAAAACTCTATGGCAGGGCAGTTTTTCACTTTCCTCAGTACTGACGGTTCCGTCTTCCCCTAGATGGAATTCCCTGCTTTCCACTGATAGAAGCAGTTCCATCAGGTCAGTGAAAATATGCTGCAGTTTCCTACACCACAACCCAAGTCAAGGAAACCAGTGCTCAACTTGCATCCTAAGCTTCCCTTTAGTTTCACAAACAGGAACAAACAAATACACTCTTTTGCTCACAAATAACACCCGTGGCGTACGCATTCCAAGCCTCTGACGCAGACACCAAGACAAAGTTCCCGTTTGTTGTGCTGGCTGACAAAATGGCGTCTCTCACTGAAAAAGTATGTGTTCCCTGCTTCCTTGACTTTGAAAAGTTGTCAGCTCCACACTGTGAAAAACCCCTGCGAACAGACACAGCCAATTGATTGTCCTAGTTTATAGAAACAGGCTGGGTTACATTATTTTGAAGAGGGGAAACCCTAAACATGTGTCACTATGGTCTGGGCAACTGTTGGGCTGCAAGATGTGTCAAAGGCTCAGCCATTGCATCGCTTAATCGTGACTAATAGACAGCTGTATTACGCAGGGCATTAACTCAAATGAAGATTTAAAAGATATTGACAAAGCATAATCTATGCAGCTATGTTCCCCACAAACACAAACTTAGTGTGTGTGTGGGGGGGGGGGGGCAAGATCTGACCTCACAAAAGGACAAATTCATTTTTTCCATTCCCAGTCTTAGTTCCATATACAATCACACCTTTAGATACAATTTGCTATGGATGAGGTGGAGTTGAGGGGGCAAGTGCCAAGGTATTGTATGCAGAATATAGCACTGGGTTTGGTCTCGACAGGTCTTAAAATAACTTGTCAATATTAAATACAATGAACAAATGTTGGCTGGCAGTTGGCTTAGAATAAGACAGCTACAAGGAGCTGGTTTACTCCAGGAAGACTTTCTGGTAGAGGAGTGGGTGAAGACTCTCCTCTATCAGAAAGCCTTCCTGGGGTAAACCTGCTCCTTGTAGCTGTCTGCTCTGCTTATTTTTTTAAATCTTGTTTTTATTCTCGTTTCACACTTTATTATTAGACCAATCACATTGGTAATGCTCCTGGTTTTTGCAACAGATTGGCCTTCAACTTGTTTTGACATGATGCAATACTTTTTTGTCTTGTGTGCACTAACATGGCAAAACCCATAACTCCAGCTATGCACTTACCCTAAAGCAAGGCTACTGGAGTTCAGTGTCACTGAGTTGCGCTGCGCTTCTGAATAACAAAGAACCTGCTGAACCGCAAGTGAAGGCAAGAAAACTGGTCATGCAATGCCAGGTCAGTCAAAACAAGTTGCAAAACGGCCCCAAAATAATACCCCTTTCCCACTCGATTCCCGCCTGGGGCGCTGTTGGCACCGTGCTCCGGCAGGTTATCTCCCAAATAGGAGCCTTTCTGTGTGGAGTTTGCATGTTCTCCCCGTGCTCACATGGGGTTTTCTCCACCTCACGTCAGTAAGGACCCCCACCAAAAACATGCACCCATCATCGTCTGACCAGCGATGGACACTTATCACCTGGTCCCCGGGCGCGTCCACGTATGCTGCCCACTGCTCCTGGCTGTGCCCCCGGAGGAAGGACAAGCCAGGATGGGTCAAATGCAGAGGATCCATTTCACCGGCCACCATCAAAGCATGTGCATGTGTGTGTGTGTGTGCAAGCATGTGTTGTAGTGTGGTGTGTTGCGTGACGAATAAAGACTGTTTCTTCTTTCTTTCTTTCTCTGCGCCAAAAACCCTGTAACACCACTAACATCAGACATTTGTCATCAGTGGGAAAGCTAACACCTGGGTTTCAGTCCCAGGGCAAATGACCCTGAAATAGACACCGGTTTTTAATTCGGCTCCATCTCTGATCGGCTCTGATGTAAACAGGACATCCTGGATGACCCGCTAATTTTGGCCCCTTTACCGATGCAATGCTACGCGCGTTGAAATTCCAGCCATTAAAGCATTAGACAGGAATATCCGTGTATCATTCGATCATTTCATATCCATTTAGAATCCCAAATCATATTAATGTAAATAATTAGTAAATTACTCTTTTCCCGGCATGGGGGGCCATGAAATGTTTTGAGTGTGGGGACCACAGCGGTAAACCCCCGCCCTCATCGCCAGTCTCCGAGCCACTCCAGCATGGCCACAAGCCGGTCCCTGAACCAGAGCGTCTGCGCTCCCCGCCACGAAACTACTGGTACTGTCACTGCGCATTGGGAGCTGTGTGGGTGGATACTCCATGCTACTTCTAGTGTAGCGTTGGGTCGTTCACGAACAATCAAATTCTTTTGAACGGCTCTTTTGTAGGAATAAAGGGAACGGCGTCTCGCTGGGTGATGAGCTGTTTTTTCCCCCCCAATTTCTACAGTTGTATGCCATTGTTTAAGTTGCTGTCTCCTCTACAGTTTTTTTCCCTCCATCACAATGGAACCATGACTTTTCCGATGTGTTTGTGACATCAAACATGACACACCAGAAAATAACAACAATTCTCCAGGCAATGGGAATGGGTGTCAATCGCAATGGGTGTCAATCGCTTATTTTTAGCGGGTTTTTTAAAAAAAAAACAGGTAATTGCGGCCTGCAGTGATTGGCTGGCTTGTAGCTGCTGCAGTAGTGGGCCAATCACACGTTACATTCAATCGAAGAACGCTTGTGATGATTGGCTGCGAGGAAAACCATAGAAAGTCATTTTTTTCTTGATCTGGGTACAAAAAGGATCTAATGCAGGAATCATTTGACTGGAGAAGTTTTGATACTACTTTGTATTGCATTATTTTGGTTGATACCTTAAAAAAGGTATTGAGTACCAACACCCAGCCCTATGTATTATTGATGCCTTTTTCTTGATTTTTCTGACGAAACAGATTCATTCCTTCAGCTAGGCTTGGAGACCTAGAATCTGGTTTGGGTGCAATGGTGGCATAACAAAGATTCCAATCCTCAGACTGAAGCACACGCCCTGTGCACAAGTAATGTCTCTTTGCTCAGTGATATTGCTAAAGGAATGGTAGGGATCATGAAAACATTTGCCAAACATTTTGTAGGCCATATCTTCATGAACGCGATTATTCCCGGTGCTAGGTTTTTGATTCCATAATAATTTGGCCCTATTTTTTTCGTCAGTAAACAAAATGTAACTCACAATCAAGAGAGACATACTTAATCCCATTGTAACCATCGAGTAAAAAACAATGTATATTTGGTGGTTTAAATGGTTTAAAGTACAACAATTTCACCTCAGAGCGGCTCAGGCAGTACTTAACCGATTCAAGAAGTGTATTAAGTAGGCCTATCTTGAAGATATACTGAATAGGCATTGAAAATCGGATTCTTCCTCACTCTTAGAACTTATATTCATAGGGGTTTTGAACTTTCCACACAAACCAGGAATGTTTAGTCAACATTTGTAATGAATCCCGCTGTAGTATCTATAGTCCTGCTAATAGAAAATGAAAACAAACGAGTGCTCATGGATTGTTAAAGGCAAATGGATAGAGGAGACATTGTACAAACTACCTTAATTGTGTGCAATTTCACTAGCACCTTATATATAGCAGCATTGTGGAAGTAAAATTTAGGGAGCACATAATTCAAAAGCAAAGTTTAATCTATTAATGTGCTAAAACCTACGTGTTACCATGACAACTCAACTCCAGCAAGGTATCTCCGCACTACTTTAGCATTAGCTTGCTTACAACTGGTATTATTTTAAACACGTATTAACTCTAAGCATTCAGCCTAGCATTCAAAGGTGATTGAAAGTGTTTTAAAAGTGAACACACACATCCTACTTTCTCACTAACTTTTAAAACTTCCGCGGGAAGCTAATGCTAACCGTCGCTAGCTCGTTTAGCCGAGCTGCTATTTGTCCGAGTTGATGGGAGCCGCGTTTCTTACCTGGCTCGCCTTGTAAAACTGCTTCTTAAGTCCCGCAACAGACATCTTGCACCCGTGTTACTGTCGTTTCAATGTTGGGATATTTGCCCGCGGGACCATTCGTGACTTTAAACGTTGTTTTGTCAACAAAAAAATAATAATCAAACAAAGCCTTCTCCGCACACGTCCACAGCCTTGGAGAGCAGAACTTGCCAGGTAGCCGCTTCTCCAGTGGCGGTGACGCAAGATCGGCGAACGACCCGCTCTCGGCGAACGGATCTTTTGAACGACTCAGGAATCGGCAACGGATCGGCGCAAGCGAGTGAATCTCCGACTCACAAATTGAAAATGATCACTCCGGAGTAAATCGAAAGGTCACTGCAGGACAAGGCCCAGCCATTTACACTTTAAATGCAACAACGTAAATAATATTAATAGAGAATGCAGCTAAAATAACGTATGGGTTCTGTTTGCATCCTTCCGCATTCAAAAAAAACAAAAAACAATTGAAGGCGTAATTAGATGAGTCCTGTGGGAATTCCACTCACAGCTGACGAGCCGACCGACTTTTCTGGCTCTTTTCCTCCCTCGCTCGCCCGCTTTTTATGTTGAATCGAAGGGGCGACGGGTCGGAACATTGAACGACTCTTTTTAATGAGTCCCTCGTCAAGAACCGAATCAGAAGAAATAATGCAACCTCTCATCACGATTTTCCATGTGTTGGTTCCATCCCTCAGATAAACTGGGACACACACACACACACACACACACTTCTATATTATGATCATGTGTTTGGCTTATTAATTGGAAAAGTAAAACTGTTTCTCCCATCAAGAAAGAAAACTTGCAGACACGCTGGCATATTTCAAAAGAAAAGACTTTATTACATTCTTAAAACCACATATAATGTATCCCATTGGACAATATATATATTGAGTTGTGCGACTCAAGTTACTCTTAGACTAGTAACATACCTCTTGTATATTTTGTCATGGGAGGAGGAGGGGAGGGGGGGGGGGCAAGTGTCGTTTCTTTTTTTGGAATTGTTCTATTCTTTCGATTAAAAAAAAGTAAATCACTTACTTTACCAAACAAAACAGCGGAAACAAAAAAAAGAAAAACAAAAAGCGGATAAAAGACAGACGGATAAAAGACAGACGCTATAAACGAAAATCACAGCAAAAAATAATCACCACCCCCCCCCAAAAAAAATGAAATTCATCATTGATTCCATTAAATTGATTTTTTTTTCCTCTCTCTCGCATATTCCTACGTCTTGTAAAGATCATGTTACAACATTAGATGGAAAGGGGGAGGAGGGTTGTTTTTGTTTTTTGACACTTTGTGAGTAACATTCACAAAAATAGAACGAACGTCCACAGTGACCATGGTTATGGGTCTCGTCTTAGGTGCAAAGGGCGTGAGCACAAGGCTAGAAGTGGACACTAGTGCTGGGGGGTGAGGGGTAACTGCAGAGAACACAGCTAGATCCCTGAGTAGCGCTGAGGAAGGGACAACCCTGAAGAACCTGATACTGAGATATCGCCATCTCCACCCGAACATCATGTGGATAAAATATATATATATATATATATATATAAATAAAATCCACCAATGAAAGTCTGTTGGGTCGTATTGACGTCCGATGGCTAACTCAGGGCGGCAGCTGGTGTCTCTGTCAGGCCGTAGACCGTTGCCTCGCGAGATAGATCCAAGAAAAAATAAGTGCTTGGTGTTTGGACAGGTATGGGGGGGGCAAAAATGTACAAAAATAATAGTCGCCCTGACCGGGGCAGAGCCAACGACACATAGAACAGAACCGCGGCCAAACCTGTAACCACGGAGACCTTTTCGACTGAAGAGATCCGACGACACATACCCACTTGCTGGTTTGAAGAAACATATGCGTGGGGGAGAGAATACCCCTACCCCGCCTCCGTTCCCTCCCCCGCATAATCCCCGAAAAAGAGAGTCTGAATTCATAATTCATCTTTTCTGCGTCCTCTCCGTTCGCGGGGGTTGGGGCTCCGGGAAACCACAAGAGTCACTGCAAGCGAACGCAAACATGACGAAACAGTGTCCGTCCGTCCTTGCACCCCCCCCGCGTATCGACAGTACGTGGGGGGCATCTGGGGGCTGGGGGTGGGGAGGGGGGGCTGTTGCCGTGGAAACCTGAGAGTGCGGTGAAACGGAGTCCCAACGTCTTTCCGAATCCAGCCGCCGCTCTTTCTTGTCCCGTCCTCTCCTCGTACTGCACACACGCACACACACACACTCTCGCTCTCACGATATAACCAATATACTTATCTATGTACAATATTATTTAAAATATTTTGCTTATAAATTGTGTACATTAAATTAAAGATAATCTCATCTTTTTTCCTGTCTCTAAGTGGCATGTACAAGGGGGGGGCTGAGGTTTCTCATTGCATTACACGAGCCGACGAAGGGCAGCACCGAACACCATCTTAAAAAGTGTGCGCGTGTGTGCGTGTGCGTGACACCGCGGGGGTCAATGAAAACGGCTGTTTTGTTTCCGTTTCACGGGATGAAGAAAACTACTCTATGTCTTGGTCCCGTTGAGATGGTCGGTATGACGACGCCGAACGGACGTGCTGGCTGAGAGGTGAGTAGAGGTGGAACCCGTCCCCGTGTCGTGCCGACAGTATTTGCCGAACTCTGCCCCCCCGCTCCCGAAGCAGCCAGAGTTTGTGGCTTCCTGGCTTGTGCACTGGTGCTTAAAACATTTGAGGTACATTCATGACTGACTGGTTGGTTGATCCGGTGGATCAGATATCACAACAACAAACACTAAAAAGCATTTGGGCTTGGAGCTTAACTCAGGCTGAGTGGGCTTGGTGTTATCATAATGCCCCCGTCGGCTTATGACGATGATGCTGCTACAATTTGTCGAGGGCCGCGAGCAGGCGCGCACGCGGCCTGTAGTGTAAAAAGGTGCTTCGCCCGCTGGGAAGGTGGAGGACTGGCTTGGGCTCATGGGACACTGAGTGTTTCAACTCCTGGATTGTCGATTATCTGCTGGTTGTTGAGCTTGGACGTCTATATCCTTCTCATCCCTCCTCCAGCTTCACACACACACACACTCTCTCTGGCTTGCTCCGTCTCTCGCTCTCTCCATTTCCCTGTCCAGTCTAGCTGCGGGTGGAGTCGGGGAGGGACATCTCGCTCGCGAACACTTCCCGGTACAGTGGGGGGAAGCTGTAGGCCGTCTCGGGGTGGACCAAGCGGAAAAACTCCAGTTTATCGACGTGGAGGTTGCAGATGGACTTCATGACGGGCAGCTTGGACAGCATCTGCGAGGAGAGAGGGGAAGGAAAGAAACCCGTGAAAAACCAAGCTAAACGCACACCTCATTCTGCACACGGCTGCCCGGTGTTGACGACTCGTCCCGCACCTTGTCTAGCTTCCCATCCACAGCGCCGCTCATGTGCAGACTGTGCTGAAGAGCCAGGTAGACCTTCTCCTGGAGCTTCTGGACCTTGGGGCCCTCCGTCAGCCACGGCCGATCTGCAGGAAATGCCACGTTGAGTGTCAGATAAGCACTTTAATCCCTTTTCCCTCCACTTTAACATTGTGTAACAAGAGGAGTGGAAGGTGTAATGATACTCGACAGTGTTTGGCCCATTATATCATTAGTGGGCGGGCTCCCCGCTAATCCTTAATGCCCGCCAACAAATAGGCCTAGAACGAATTTTGGCAGCCGACCCACTAGATCCTTCAGCGAGGTTCCCAATTTCCACTGCCCGCGCCCAGTGTTCTCCCGCTGTCAAAATTCATTTGCTTTGCGATTTTTCCATTATTTTCTTGTGCTGTGCATCTGTCGTTATAACAACCTGTTGCACGGAGCTGGCCAGCTGATGCCCTATTTGATCAATAGCAGAAAACCACTTTGTCATAGTCGATACATTAGATTGGTGCCTGTATTTCATTTTATTCACAGGTGCAGTGTGATCGGCTGGGTGGCTGGTTTGTTTGTTTTTGGGACCTTGGTCTTAATTGGGAAATTAGCATTTTTACGTTAAAGAAGCCTTAAAAATGCATTTTCTTCTGGCTAATTATTTTTTGTCAAATTAAAAAGTAATTGAAATTCAGGAATCAGTAATCGCATATAAATGAGTAACCTGCAACTCAGAATTTTCAGGCAAAGGAGCCCAGACCCCCCTCTACCACTACCGTTGGTTGCTTACATGCTTCAATTCTAGAATTTTCTTGTTTTCTTTGTGTATAAATAATAACGCCAGAAACAGACAGAAAAGCTCACCTGGCGATAGCAGGACGGCAGCGCTGAACAGAGCCATTTCTTCATCGGAGAGCTGTAGCCGGCACAGGCATTTCCCCAGGTCGAACACCGCGCTGACCAGGTCGTCACAGCCTGGAATGGACACAAAACGTTGTTAGACCCCGATTTCTCAACCGTCACATGGAGCCGAACTGCGCTTGAGTCCCACACTCACCGAGTGCTTTGAAGAACTGCGCGGGGGCGAACTTGCCGTCGAAGAACAGGGTGCTGTTGTTGACGTTGAAGGCTCGGCACATGCGTATGAGCAGCACCTCCAAGCAGCCTGCAGGTGTAACCACAGATAGAGGCAAAGAGGATGGAGACAGAGTGGGAGAGAGAACCAAAGTAAGCAAGTTTCAGAATTAAAGATACACAACATTAAAACCACCTAATGTGTAGGTCCCCCTCGTGTAACCAAAACAGCTTGGACCCATTGAGGCGTGGACTCCACAAGACCCATCCTTTAAGTCCTGTAAATTGTGAAGTGGGGCCCGTGAATCTGGCTTGTTGTTCCAGCACATCCCACCGATGCTCAATCGGATAGAGATCTGGGAAATTTGGAGGCCAAGTCAACACCTTGAACTCTTTGTCATGTTCCTCAAATCGTTCCTGAACATTTTTTGCAGTGTGGCAGGGCAGATTATCCTGCTGAAAGAAGCCACTGCCATCAGGGAATACCGTTGCCATGAAGGGGTAACTTGGTCTGCACCAATGTTAAGGGGGGTGGTACGTGTCAAAGTAACATCCACATGAATGCCAGGACCCAACGTTTCCCAACAGGACATTTCCCAGATCCTTACACTGCCTTCGCTGGCTTTTCTTCTTCCCATAGTGCATCCTGGTGCCATCTCTTCATCAGGTCAACGACGCACACACACACGGCCATCCAAATTATGTAAAAGAAAATGTGATTCATCAGACCAGGCCACCTTCTTCCATTGCTCCATGGTCCAGTTCTGACACTCACGTTCCCATTGTAGGCACTTTCAGTGGTGGACAGGGTTCAGTATGGGCATTTGACTGGTCTGCAGCTCCAATTTTTCCTGCTTCCAACACATCAACTTCAAGAGCTGACTGTTCACTTGCTGCCTAATATATCCCATCCCTTGACAGGTGCCATGTTGTGGCTAATCAGTGTGTGTGTGTGTGTGTGTGTGTGTGTGTGTGTGTGTGTGTGTGTGTGTGTGTGTGTGTGTGAGTGTGTGTGTGTGGTGGGCGGTTGGATGACGAGTGTGTCGTTTTGCTGCTCACCCGCTTTGAGTAGGATGATCTGATCGTTCTGGCACAGGTCCATGAAGCCGGCGATTCGCTTGGCGAACTCCACTACGTATTGGATGGCGTTGGTGATGTGGTGGGCACACTGCTGCCACATCCACTCAGCCGGCTTGAAAATAAAAATAAAAAAAAAAACAACAACATTATTCATTATTTCAAATCCATTCATACCATTCTGTCTTGCGTCGATGACAGTTCCTGGTTCTAAACTTTGAGTACAACATTACAACATAAATTTTTTTTCGCTTCAATAAATACAAGCAATAATTGTAATTGTAATCATTTAATAATACAATTTTAATCAGTTGAGATAAATAATAATTGAAAGTCATTCACTGATAATCTGCGAATGATCATGATTTTTCAGTCTAAATTCATGACCCAAAATTAAAATGGAGAATATTTACTTATTTCTTATTAAACACTTTACTTTCTATTTAATTGTCTCATCATTTAAAGCCCTTCAGTTTTCTCTAATTAAAAAAAAACTATTTTCAGGCAACACCGACTTTATGACTTTTTTAAGACACATTAAAAAATAATGTTTAATTTTCTCTTTTTTTGAATTAACTTACTGATTATATATAAATGTAAAAGATGAAGGGATTTTTTTTTTTTAAACTAGACAATTCTAACAGATCTTGCATGTGTAAGCACCTTGTTCTGAAAGCTGCGTGTTTCCTCGGGTGAGTATTGTGCCCAGGTGAAGCGTTTCATGTCATCTGCGCTGTATTGACACGTCTCCAGGTGAGACTTCAAGATGCTCTGGGTGATGCGCTCTGGAGCCAGGAAACAAAGTCCACACATCAAGAGATGCTACCACTTCACATATTGATATTCTATCGGGAAAACAAAACTAAACATACTAGTTGGAAAATCATTTCAAATCAATATTCTGTCTCAATGTATTCATTTATGTGGTAAGTAGCCATGTAATAAGCGGCATAATGTGCAGTCAGTGGTTCATTATCACCAATAACCCCTTGATCACTCAGTTGGGGGTTGTTGTACAATAATGACCGGCTGGCTGCACATTATCCCTTACTTATCTGATTAAAAGTGGTTTTGACACCACACTTTGCCCTCTCTCCAGCCACTCACCAAGGTCCATCATCGAGCAGTCATCGGGCAGATGATCCAGCAGCGAGTGCATGTGCACCAGCTGGATGCCGCTGCCGCCGTCTGCCCCATCCAGCATGGTCTGCTGAGGCGAGCTCTGGTTGGACAGGGGGGAGGACGAGGACGACGAGGAGCTGGAGGTGTTGCCGGCGCTGGCCCCGCCCCCCAGCAGGTCCAGGCTGCAGTACTCGCTGGTGTCCTCGGGGGTGAGCGGCAGGTCGAACAGGTCGGGCAGAACTGCAATGTCGTCCAGGTCGCTAATCGTGGAGCTGGAGGCGGCGCTGCTGTAGGAGCGGCTCAGACCGCCCTCGCCGTCCTCGCCCCGCACGCTGTCCTCCCGCGACAGCGACAGGCCCGTGGAGCCCTCGCTGCCGGAGCCCGTGCTCTCCTGGGACTTCTGGTGCTTCTGCACCTCGGCATACAGGCTGTCGCGCTGCTTCTTCGACATGCGGCCGAACTTGACGGCTGAATGAGAGAGAGGGCATTCCGCTATTCGTTAAAGCAAGACACACGGTGACAAGTTACAGAAGCGCTAATTATTAAGAGTGTTTTCACATATAGCCCTCTAAAAACCCACTTAAAGTGGACAAAAGAGTGGACAGTGCACAATCCACTTCCCATTCACACTAAAGACCACAACTTTGATTTGTGGGTAATCTCTTCTGGAGCAAGATGGCTGCCTTTGCATTGTGTGCTTTCCTCTGCTTTTTTAAAGGTCAAATTATTTTAGTATTTTGTATAATTATTATTATTATCATCATCATCATCATGATCATCTTCATCATTCTTAGTTTATGATGTCATTTCATATTATTGTGACCTGCTGTGATGTCAGCAATGAATGGCAAGCCTCAGGGGCAAAAGAAGTAGTGGGTGAAAATCCAGTTAAAATGGCTCAAATGATGCCATGTGTGAAAACACCCTTACATAACAACGTTTCGAACAGCCACCTTTAGGTTGGGTAAACAGTCCGTAAGAAGTGAATTCCTCACCATCTCGGCTCATGCCCAGCGCCAAACATTTCTGCAGGCGGCAGTGCTGGCAGCGGTTGCGGTTGGTCCGGTCAATCAGGCAGTTCCTCTGGCGGGAACACGAGTACATGGCATTGTTCTGCTGGCTGCGACGGAAGAAACCCTGGAGATAGACACACATCTACATGAGGTGTGTACGTTTAAGAAACAAAGCCTGTGCTGATGGGTTTTTTTTTGTGACTCCCAGTGTCCTTACCTTGCAGCCCTCGCAGGTGATGACTCCATAGTGGATTCCCGAGGACTTGTCCCCGCAGATCTTACAGGGGATGACCTCGATTTGAGCTGCAAGAAACCACAAAGTCCAAAGCGTCCACGTAAACTTTTGAATATGTCGGCTATCATTAGGTTCACTCAAAAACAACTCCACTGAGGAGAATCGCTTCAAAAGATTAAAAAAAAAAAAAAAAAAAAAAAAAAAGGAAAGAGAATGTCTGAAAAATGTTATTGCATAACGTAGTGCAAATATTCAAAGGCGCTAGCACTGGAGCCTGTTTGTTTGGCCTACGCTCCCCAGCGAGAGAGAGAGGAGAAACTCTATAGCAGGTCTCCAGCGGGACCATGTGGGAATAGTTAAAGCGAGACTGGAGAAAGTTAAGACGGAGCATTGTGCGAGGCTCATCTGCTATTTGGGTATAACGTTTGAAAAATTGATCGATACGGTTACTTCACACAAGTGCAACAGATAGACAACACAGGGTTTGCAACGTCCACGAACAAAAGCCATGCTTTGTTCTTTCGGTAAAAAAAAAAAAACCCCAAAAAAAAACCAACCGAACAACAATGTATTCTTTCACGAGCTGTTGCTCAGATTCATTTCCCGCTGTTTAAATGGTGGTCGTTTGTGGCTAAATTGCATTTGGCTGATGAGAGGATATCATTAACGGTGGAAAAGGCAAAGGAGGTATCGGAATGGAAAACTATTCAGGAGCGTGCGTTACCGTCGCTCCTCTGCACTGGAAAACCGCTCCCATTTTTATTTTTCCCTATAAAAGAAAAGCAGTCTCATGTCTCTCTTTTTCTAAAAACGGTTGACTAAAATACACAGACTGACTGGGGCAGCTGCAGGCATGCAATGGAAAAAATCCTCCCCGCTCCCTCCTGCCCTCCCTCCCTCCATCCCTCCCTCCCTCCCTCCCTCGTCTTTCCTCACCCCTCCCTCATTTGATGATTATATAACTCTTGTCTGCGAGAATTACACACACACACACACACACACACACACACACACGCGCGCACACACACACACGCCACGCAAAGTCCCGCCCCTCCCCTGGACTCCCATTGGCCAGCGGTGGTGGGAGCCAGTCCCCGATTGGCCGGCTCTTCAGCGCGGTAGCCTGCCGGCCCATGTGGCCGTTGTCCCACTGACACACTTTCCCATTGCAGGGGGGATGGGTAAGGGAGGGAGGTGGGCGCGGGCACGCAGTGCTTCCACAAGTCTCGCCGCATGGCTTCTTTTTTTTTTTTTTTTTTTTTTTTTTTTTTTTAAAAGGTGGAAGGGCAGCGCTCTCCATCACTTCCCCATGAACACCCCCCACCGCTTCCCCCGAGGCTCTTAAATTTGCCAACAATTTTTTTTTTTTTGCGTAACAAACAGAGCCCGGGCAGCGATTACGCAAGTGTCAATGTATCCGTCACAGATATTTGTTTCCTATTAAAATGTCAGAATTTTGACTTTATTCCATGCAGAGACTTTAATACGTAATGTCATACATCCAGAGTATATAAACTAGGTCAGTATTCATGGGAAGCCTAATAAACTGAAACTATCGTAACCGCTTATATTTTTCAGGTTTATTTTCCATTGTCCTGCCATATTTTTATTGTATACAGTTAACTAGGAGTTATTATATATTTCACCTTTTTCCCCATATATATTGCCAATTTTTCATATATTTATTCTATTGTTGGTTATTACTGCCTGTTGTTTTGATGTGAGTTACTGGGACATTACAATGTCCCCCGGGGATGAACAAAGTATCAATCTAAATGACCATTCTGTACCTGGCGTGAGAGTGCATACCAGCCATGCATACTTTGAACTTGCAAGATGTTTCACTCTCCCCACCACCGTCCCATTTGACATTCAGCTTCTGTTTATACCGTTTCTATTCTTGGCCTGTGGCAAGAGCCAAAATTTAAGCAGCGTCCCCCCCAATCTATCTCTCTCTCTCAAATGGAAAAAGCATTATCTTAATTTCATTTTCACTTATTTCTGTAATTCACTCATTTTCATTGGTTCTTGTTAAAGACTCATGTTGACGCACGCACGCACACGCACACACACACACACACACACACACACACACACACACACACACACACACACACACACACACACACACACACACACACACACACACACACACACACACACCTCTCAGTGAACCTCACAGATGATGTCATTGATAATACTTTATCTGGATAATAATAGTTCTAATAATCTGATGTGAATCAGTCACATAACCAAATGAGAATTGCTTAGTGAAATTTGCCCCCCCCCCCAAAAGAAACCCAACTTGGATTTTAAAGCCTGCAATTCAAATAATAATACATTCTGCGACACACCCAGCTCCTTTGAAGGATTGAAATCCCAGCAGATGGGGACAGCACAATGGCCTAAATGTGTGGGTTTTTCTTTTTTTCTCCCAAATCAGGAAACTAAATGTGTAACCTTGTTATCTTCTCCCGTTTAGTGAAAAAGGGCGTAAAAATAAACTGCTCCACTTTATGGCCGCGATGGACCCCTTCCTTGTCTTGTTATCAAACACGGAACAAGTGGGTGCGTCGGCGACAATAAGACGAATGAACCGCTTTTCATCCTCAACAGACACAGTAACAACCCGCCCCACCCCCCACCGCCGGAGCCAAAATACTCACTTTCGCATTACATAACGACTAGTTTACTTGTGACAAAAAGCCTAAATGTATATTCACACGCGTCCGCTCATGTTTTTAAAAACACACAGAGGCCGTTGACGTTAATGATGATCATTAATGATCTCTCTTCCTTTTAATTTATGGAGGTCAACGGGTGAAAAATTAAATATTAATTGGAACATTTAATCACCGCCGTTCCCCGAAGAGGAAGTAAAGTGAACAATGAAGTAAACAGAGGAAGGGAGCCAAATATGTGATTATGGCCGTCGGTGTTTATCTTCCGAGAGTAGGCCGCGGGTAATGAACAGCCATAACAGACGCGCCGGCTCAAATAACGTCAGCGCGCACGCAGGGCCGTTGCCAACACGTCCCAGCGAGTGGCCGAGAGAAGCCGGTGTGAGCGGGTTCCATGGCCGCCCCAATGAGCTCAGGCCTCCCTTGGTTTGTTTAAATTCGGATATCCTGCCAGAAAAAGGGAACCTCCCTCGACCAGAGGCCCCCCTCCCTGCGGTCCCCCTTCCTTTTAGTGCCAAGATTCTTCCCTTTCCCCTGCAAAGGAAAACCCCTTTTGCTGTCCTGCACTGCGAAAAGGACAGACTGGACTGCGAGGCCTCTGACCCATCTTTTTTGTAATACAGTACATATGGTCATAAGCATTGGGTTTCCACTCTGGTGCACACAACGCATGCACAGATTTTACTTCATAGACTACATATGAATGCAAATTTGCAGCACAATTTCCTATTCTAACAGAGCGTTAATACAGAGGTTTATTATTAATGGCATTTTTCCTATTTCTTTAGTTAATTTTTAGGTTTATTGCATATGGCCATTTTGCTCTATTGTTATTCTTATACCACCGATATTATAGTCTATTGCTATTTTTTTACGTGAACTGATGTAAGGCCGCAATTTCCCTCCGGCGATGAATTAATTATCCATCTTAACGTTTTACATGATTAAGCAGTTCATACCTATAAACTCTCATGTACAGGGACCGGCCCCTCTGAAATGAATACATTTCGAACAATATGACACAATAAAAAAAAAAGAGAGCATGTCGGGCTGCCGGCGCTATTTCAGAACAGTCGTAATTGGGCGCTGCCACTCTGCCCAAGTTCAAGATCAAGTCGGTGCCGCGTCGAAGGCGTCGCGGCCGCAGGGGGCGCTGCGCTGCGCCGCCCTTCCCTCGAGCTCCCGCCCCTCCCACCGCTGAGCGCCGTGAAATAACGCCCGCTGACATAACTGGGTCAGTGTAACAGCCAAGTCCCTCCTCCCTCCGCACACTCACGCAGGCGGCCATGCTGGCACCGCCATCACAACAACATCCCCGAAATCTGGAGGTTAATTTCTCACACTCACACACACACACACACACCCCCACACACACCCACAGACCAAGAACTTGTCACCCCACAGACTAACCCCTAACATGATCAGAATCAGAAAAATATGCGTCCATAAGTCTAACTGGGAAAATAACCAATTCACAGACCAACACATCCATATATGCACATGTTATGTGTAATAGAATCCAAATATTGGATGGGGTTAAAGTTATCCCCTTCAGCAGCTGATAATATCTGGATTACATAATTACGGTTCTGTCATAAGAGTCACTCCACTCAGCCCCCGCCCCCTCCTCCCGGTAATTGCATAACACAACACGGATCACCGTGCACAGTTTACAGATGGGAGTCCCGGGTGGGATTATGTGACCGTTATTTAACTCTGAACATGGAAACAAAACGCGCGTGTTAAATTATGCATCGTGGTGCATTTTTAAATTTGTTTTTTTTTTTTCCCAAAAGTGAACCTGATTTACGAGGAAAATAAAGAGTATGTGCAATCGCCTCTGGTTAATGAATGGCTATCTTTGTTAAAAAAAAAAAAATTGCAAACGTGCGATACACGCGCGCGCACACACACACACACACACACACACACACACACGCACGCACGCGCAACTTTCACGCTGTCCGTGCAGTCGTGACGGGCGCACGGGGAAAAGAAGAACTCGCGGTAACCGCGACCGTAGGGTGCGCATGTGGCAACGTGATCCACGACAAAACACAAAAAAAAACAAAAGAAGAAGAAAACAACACACACCGCCGTTCACCGAGTTGAGCTTGAATCCCACACGACGAAAGACAAGCCGCTCACCTCTCATTTTTCTGCTGTTATTTTTCTCCTGACAGGATCCCCGTCGACTCGACTACATGGGGCTGGCGTCCAAAGAGCGAGAATGGGAATACAAATAAACAAACAACAACACCACCACCACGCTGGAGCCACGAACGGACCGGCCGGCTGAGGCGAAAAGACGAGCAAAGGAAGCCGGCGCCGCTCGCATGCTAGGCTTTTCTCGTAGTTGTTCCTTGGGGAGGAGGAGGAGGGTGGTGGTGGTGGTGGCGGCGGCGGCGGCGGCGGCGGGGGGGTTTAACTTTCGACAGAATCCTCCCACGTCGGTTCTGGCTTTGGCTGTGACTGCTACTCCGCTGTGACTGGTCCACCCTGCTAACCCACTTCCAGGAGCGTGGACTCTCACATGATCCCGCCCGCGAGCGCCCCGCGGGAGCGCGCGCGAAGGAGGCGAGGAAGTTGCGATCGCTTTTTTTTTTGGGGTTTTTTGTTTTTTTGGTCGTTGACGCGACCGCGTCTGCGGATCGTAACTCGCGGTTTTATTTGAACCCCCCCCCCCCCTCACACACACACACACACACACACTGGTCGCGAAGTGAGGTACAGGGTTGTTGTTGTTGTTGTTGTTGTTTTTTTAAATCATTTATCTGGACTTGTGTCCAAATAGGTTTCAAGTTTTTTTTTTTTTTTTTTACAGCAATATATTTTTTGAATGCTTTTCCAAATTGCTTTTTTTTTAATGCTGATCCATATCTTAACACCATGTTTTACTACCAACCATTACCTTACTAGTTATATTATAATTATTATGTCAAATCAATTTTGTGCCGTCATCGTCTCTTTATCCCCCCCCCCCCCCCCCCCCCCAAATTTCCAATTCCAATTTTATGATTTTTAACGCAGATCCACATTTTTACACATTATTATACATACAACTATTTATTTACTAATTAGAATAATAATAATTTTCAAATTTCATTTTTTAATGGTCGACATTTTACCCAATTTACATACATTTTTGAAATTGTAATACATTTTAGATATATCAAATTTTTTCATGGCCCCATTGCTTTGAGTGAGTCTTTTGAAGAGTGGGCGTTTACACATTAATGATCAACACCAGTAAAACTTCACACAAGATTAGTTGAAGATTAAAAATAAAAATGAAGAAAAACACCAAAATCCACACTAAAATTCCCTTTAAACTTATGCATTATGCATTTTATGCATTGTATATTTTGCAGTTATGCCGAATGCATCATAATGCGCAAGAATTATGAAATATGCATGATATTCTAAAATATGAGCAATATTGTACATATTGAAATACGACTAGCAGGGGGTGAAATGCAGAATCTTGATTATGTTTACTTCACCCTATACATAGACTGTGATGCAGAAATATTGTGCGTGCATGAAAAAGGGAAAATCCTCCAGGCAAAGTTAGAACTGGCTTCAATCTACTGCTGATTTGTGGATAAAGTACTAAAATCTGATTGTACTGTGAAGGGGGGAGGGAGGGGTCTTATTCAAACTGGGTTAGTGGAGCAACATGGCAGAACTGTACCAAGGTTCTGCAGTTTTCTTTCTCTCTCTCCCTCGCTCTCTCTCTCTCTCTCTCTCACCCCCTCTTTCTTATTTTTTTATTCTTTATTTTTTTGTGTGTACTATTGGAATCCCAGTAAAGTACTACACAAGTTAAAGAAACTCAGACTCTCTCTCTTGATCCCCCCCGCCCCCTCTCCCTCACTCTTTCCCATTTTTCCTTACTGCATTCTTCTTTTTCCCCATCTTTTTCTTTTCTCTTCTCTCTCCTCTCCCGCCTTCACATTTGCAGCTCTCTATTTTTGAATAAAATGATAAATTCTCACCATTGAGCTTTACATTACAGGTTATCCCCCGTTGATTTTTACTCTCCTCTCCTCTATGCTGTTGTTCTTGCCTCTCCCTCCCCCCCTTCCACGTCTCCTCTAAAGCCCCTCTGTTCTGCGTCTCCCTTGACAACGGCAGTGACCCCCTGACCCCAGCTCTCTCTCTTACGTAACCACCAAGGGGGGTGGGGGGTGGGGGGGGGGGGGCGAGTGGGAGGAAGAGGAGGAGGAGGGAGGGAGAAGGCAGACATTTTCTAGCCCGACATCCCTCAGTTTTGCTTTCCCCGTCACGTCAACTTATTTTCCCTCCAAAACGCATGAGCTGTTGCTTTAAGTGACATCATATTGAGAAAGTGACATCATTTAAGCCCTCAGAGGCGCTCAATTCAAAAGCTGGTAAATTATGACATATTTATGACAGATAATTTGATGTTTTATAACGTTTGATCGGTTAGTGGGGTCCGTCAAGCGTAACATATCACTGATAATAAATAGAGAAAACAGTTTTTAAATATATTCTTTGTGATATTTATGAAAAGAAAAAAAAAAAAGTACTGTTATTTACTGTTATTTGTTTCCTAATGAATTTAACCCTGCGTATATTTTTTGTGTGACAACCATTTTAGGATGAATTGTTCCACCCCATCAGATTCCCTCAATCACAAGTAAGGGATATGTAATGGTTGATATAATTAAGGCTTTTGTGCCTGAGGTGGGAAAATATGTTTTCTGTGAAGTTTAACACCTATATTATACGATGAAACGTCCAAAGTTATTGATACTTTGTTATTTAAAATTCTGAAAAGAGACCGAAAGAGGCCGAATGGCCCCGTCTCATGGAATGACTCAATAATAATAATAATAATAATTGATCCACCTCACTACATCACAGGGAGGCAATCTTCGCGATAGTGATTGCATGTAATAACTCAATGTGTTTCTCTTGGAGCGTCTCACATCATTGTGTACAGGCAGGCATGGCATAAAAGGCATCCTTCGGGGCTGGATCTGACATCTTCTCCAAAGCAACCAAACACGAGCAGAAACAAAAAAGAAACAAAAAAAAACAAAAAAAGCGAACAAACCCTAAAGCAGCTGTTGAATACAAAATAGTAGGCTGTTTTTTTTTGGAAGAGAATTGGTCCCTGCTTTTGGGTTTGACTGTCAGGCATGCAAGGGCTGTGGGCTGGACGACGGGGTGGGGGGTGCGCTCTGGGGGTCGGGTGAGCTCTTGTTGCCGTGCGACGGGGCTCTCGTCGGAAAGGAGCCTCGCAAAGGTTCCTCCTGATCTACATCAAAGGCCCACGGCCACCGGTATATCCTTGTGACTCACCGCGGTCGTGAATTCGAAGGCCTCCTTCACATCAAAGAGCCTTTGTAGAGATCTGGGACTTAGTGTAACTGATTGGCTTCACATGCTTCCAGCCGGGGGCCCCAGCGCGGCCCCCATGGCCAATCGCTCTCCCGGCCCCGCGCTGGTGTCAACACCCTGCATCACAGTGCGGCGTTTCGAGGGGGGCCTACGCGTCCGCGCCCTTCGTCACGGGGCTCTGCAATCGCAGCGCTTCAGTCTTGACTTTTGCACAGATTGACACAGATTTGTAAAAATCAACGTGAGTAAACACAGCCCTCCGCCAGCAAAACAAACAAACAAGCAAACAAAAAAACAAACGAGCATGTGCGTCAGCCAGGCCTGCAAGGGTGATTTTTCGCCGGGAATACATCCAGTTTCTACCCTCCACCCCCTTCCCTGCTCTAATCCCCCTCTCTCTCTCTCTCTCTCTCTCTCTTTCCCTCCCGCTCTCTCCCTCACTCCGTTAATCTCCCCGTGTTCCCTTCTCTCCGGAGCCTTTAATCCCTCGCTCCCTCGCTCGCCCCCTCCCTCTCTCCATGAATCTGTAATCTGGACCTGTGATCTCGGCTGCGTCACTGGGCCAGGGTTTTACCTACAGCATGAAATAGACGTATTTTTCTCCTCCCCTCCCCTCACTCTCTCTCGCCCTACATCTCTCCCCCCTGCCTCCTTTTCTCCGGTGCCAGGGTCTCGTCTCCCTCTCTTCGTCGCTTTTCTTTCGCGACAACCTTCTCGGCCTTTTTTCCTCTTTCTCCTTTTCTCTCTTATCTGATCTGGTAAATGATCCTATACCACCGCTGCTCGGGACAGGTCTCGGCTCTGTGCCACATCTAACCTGGCACCACTGAAATATGATTAAGGAAATAAGATCGGGCCATGAATGAAGACTAACCGAAGACTCTCTGTCTTTCCCTCTCACACTCTCAATTACTCAATTTCATCTCTCTCCCTCAAACATAGCTCAATGTACAGACCTGTCTTGACACACACAATAGCCATCATCCCTTTCTGTCGCTTCTCTCCTCCTTTCACATGCCTCCTCTTTTGTTCGCTCCTCAAAAAAGGGACCCACACCCACGCGGCTGAATGGAGGGAGTGCTGGGAGCTGATGGATTGATAATAATACACCATACACCTCAAATTCAACAGACGTGGCTATCATCACAACGCAGAATGCGGTGCTTGTTGGTAGTCAGGTGGCGGTAATCACCCCAAATAACAGAGTTTGATGGCGAATGGATGTTTTCTCTATATTATGAATATGTTTTGGCTCCTTCGCCGATCCCAGTTATTAGCCATGTGGACTTTGCAAAGCTGGAACATCGGAACAAAGACGAGTGCATGCCGTGCGGGGATGGTGTTTGGGAGGGGTTTCCATGGCGTTTGTGTGTTTATCTGCTGTGCGAATCAATCCATAGGAGTCGTCTCAGCTTGACCCAGTTCCACCTGAGGGGTATACTGTGTGTACCAATTAATAATAAGATCGTATTTCCGTTGGTGGGGAAAGGCGGAATTGTCTTCTTATCCTTACGACTGTCTTAACTGTCGGCCTCGCCTCATCCCAGCCCCGTGACCCACATCCATCCATTTATCCATCCAGCCCTGGGGCATCGCAGGACACCAAATAGGCCTACACGCCTTATCTCACAACTCCTTTATCCTATCACCACCACCACCCTCCCCCCACTTCTGGACCCACCACTCCTTTCTCCTTTCATTTTTGTCCAGAACTCATTTGTCCTACCCCCCAACACACACACACAGGCACGCGTACGCACGCATGCACGCACGCAAGCACACACACACACACACACCAGACCACTCCATCGTCTCCATGCTGTCACAGTCCCCAAATTGTTTAATCAGGAAGGAATGACGGGAAATCAAAATCCGACACAAGACATGTGATGGGTGTAATGCTTTTACTACAGTTGGAACTGCAGTAGCAAATTCTGGGGGCGGGGGGGGGGTCACACGTACTGGGGAAATTGCACTTTTATAACCTCATACGAACGTCGGCAACAGAAGCAGCTTGGTTTACAGTGTGAAATACGGTCATTAAGTTTTACAACCCGTGTCTTGATGCAGGTTTTTTTTGAGTCTCTGTTTCTACATCAGCCCGCTAAACGCACACCTTATGTGTAAACATCGCTCAGTTGAGGTCTCTAGCGCTGCGATGTCATTTATTTTGTTGAAATATGGGCAATCTGTTATTTTAACGATCAAACAAACAGGTCCATTGCATCACAGCCAGTAGGATGTGGGACACTTAGTGGCGGGCTGTGGTATTACACCTCCTCCCCCCCTTATGACTTATGTAATACTTGGAATTTGTCCTTTGTCATCCATTTTTCATGATTTGGAGTTCACACGGTTTAGACTGCAGAGCCACACGAACGGTCCACAGCTTTTCCTGTGTTTACTGGGTACAAACATTGCAGGGGGATGTGGGGGTGGATGGGGGGGGGGGGTAATCATACCAATTTTGTCAACCTTTAAAACTTGCTGAAAATAAATTGCAAAGACACACACACACACACATGAAAACACAGGCACACTGAAGAAGACAGAGTCCCTCATACAAAGACATGCAAACAATGTGTCAATGAGTGGGTGCTGCACACACGCACACACACACACACACACACACACACACACACACACACACACACACACACACACACACACACACACACAGGTGCCATTGATCACATACATTATGTAACACTTGAGCATTATGTAATTTTTCATCAACATCAAAACTTGGCCCAAACCATTGCAAACATGCATGATTCATAGACGAACATGGCGCGAGAACCCCGCCTGGCATTTGCGAAAGTGTTTACTTGAGTTATCTCCGTCTCTCTCCGTGTGATGCACCCGGTAGAAACGCTGATGGCCGTTTCGAAAGGGGGCACGACGGCCGTCACCCCTGACACAGACCGGAGCAGACTCTCACCCTATTTCCTTCTCTCTCTCTCTCCCTTTTTTTTCGAAGAGCTCATAACAAAGAAAGCAGATGAATCGTGAACGAAAAGTCTGCATTGCGTCACAGCAGGGAGTGGAGGGAAGAGGTGGTGGAGGAGGAGGAGGAGGAGGAGGAGGAGGAGAAGGAGGAGGAGGAGCAGGCCACAGCAAGGGGAGAGGGAGGAGTGTCTTCACTGACCTAGATACAGTGGTGGAAAGACCCCCCCCCCACCCCCCCACCCACACCGACCCCACCCCACACCATCACCATGCCCCCCCCTGGCTGCTGATGTGTAAAGGGCACTTTCAAACACCGGCAGACAGGCTGGAATGAACGCAGGCAGGCATGGAGGCATGGGGGAGGCAGAGCGTGAGCGAGCCAGAGAGAGACAGGCGGGGGCCTGAAAAGGGAGGCCCGCGAGTCAGGAGGAATGAATGAGACCAAGGTCGGAGCAGACAGACGGATGCCGAGCGACATGCGTTCAGACGGACCTGTAGACTTGTAGAAGACCTGTAGAAGGATAAACAGAAGTTTCAAGGGAGTTATAAGGGGTCCGTGGTCCATGGTTTCCTTCCAGGGCTTTTTGGCGGATGAGAACATCGCTTGCAATGAAATCCGACTTAAAAGGATTGTATAGTATCATACCAATACCTGGGATGAGATGAATCTAGCCCCTGTCCTTTTTGGGGAGGATTGGCCCGGGAGAAGCCATCATTGTTTGAGGTTTCGTGATAAGAGGAGGGAGAGGATTTATATTGAATTTGGCTTCAACGCCGGCAGCTGGATTCGACGGTAGATTCCGTCACAGGCCAGTAAACCCACCAGCTCATACCACTCGCTATTGCAAGTTATCCAGCCGAGGTACTATAGGTCAAAGGATCGACTACTCCACCGTATTTGACATCAAGAGGCATAAATAGATAGGGACCAGTCTTGTTTTAATGCCTTGCTCGGCAGCCTTCAAAAAGCCTGGAATCAGCGAACACTCGTCCGTGTCGCTGGAAACCAAAAAACAGGCCCACAGCTAATCATTTGGACGACACAATTCAAAAAAAAAAAAAGTAAGTAAAGCATATGATTCCTTAATTATTTTTTGCTAACTGTAGACGATACCTCCCCCTTTTGTTTTGATCACTTTATCCTCCGTTCAGTCTGTGGCTCCGGGGCAGTTTGCTGGGTGTTCTTAGATCATTGACGACAGATTTCCATCAGCATGGACCTCGACCATTTCACTCTGGGGCTGTTCTGTCACCTTCCTTTGTCTGAAAAGACACCCTGCCCCCTCCGCGGACCCTGAGCTCCAACGCTGGAACCCACTTTATTGTGGACCGGCGCACTGATAACCCTGGTGACCCCTGGAGCTCTACTCCCCCCGCCGGACTTTGCCTCGGATCTTGATCGACTTTATTGAGTTGACGTTGCTTCTCGAGTCGACACGAACGAGCGGCGAAATTCCGAGACATTGCTGGACGAGGCGCGTTTTTGTTTCGGTTCCCGCCGAATGTTTTTAATTTATTTGTATGTCTTCGAGAAGTGGTGAAGGACCGATCGGGGCGGGAGCGGGCGGCGGCTCGCCCGGCCAGCCGGTTCAGCAGAAGAGGATCAGCAATCAGCGCTGCGGCCAGGAATCGGGGCCTTGTTGGCGGAACCGAACGGAACGAAATAAGAGGCGGCGACGGGGTCGGTCGGGAGACACGGCTCATACAAGCTGTCTTCTTCCCCTGTTTTCGCCTCTCTCTCTCTCTCTCTCTCTCTCTCTCTCTCTCTCTCTCTCCCCCCCACCACCGCCCTCTCACCCCGTCCTCTCATTTGCCTCCCGCTCACGGCCTCACCTTGAGCATCCGTGATGTAAGACTCGTGAACGACTCGTTTGCCGTGAACCAAATCCTTCAAATGACTCAAGAATCTGGAGTCACTCCTGCAAGAGTCCTGCATCCAACCCTTCCTTTCCCGACACGCGGCCGAGCACACGGGCTCTCACACAGGAGAACCTCAATTCGTGAACAAAAAAGCCCCTTCAACAAAGCAAGCTCCTTGAGTTTTCGTTTCAGCGAGTGGGCGAGCGAGTGGAGATCACCGAGGACTAAACTAATGAGGGAAAAAAAAGCTATATGGCATAATTCATGTTGAATGTGGCCGACTTCCACTTTGCAAACTCGCACTCACTCAACACTTTATTGAAGTGTCCCATTGGGGGGAATCGCGTTGCACTCGTTTTGTTTCGGCTGTCATTTTTCCAACACTGCAAATCTACGATCTGATCAAACATTCCACGGACCACAATATGTATTAACATAACAAAGCGGTATTGTTGTGTCCAGTAGTCTCAGTATGATGTGTTTGAATATTTTATATGTTCTCAAAGTTAGCTATTATATGATGTATATATATCAAATATAATATTGCAAGTAAATATATTGGATATTTGCTATACAATTTTATATTTGGTTGATGAACTTATCCTGTGCATAGATTCACATTTTGTACAGTCTATATATTTAGCATAGTTGGCTATTTTTGTTTTTTATTTTGCTATTTTTGTATATGTGGTGTCAAAGTCAAAGTCAAAGTGTTTTATTAGTCAAATGTACAGTACAACACAAGGTCATTTGGTACAATGAAATTCTTAAGGCGTGACAGGCAACAACTACGTAGTGGGCATAAAAAGATAAAATAACAAGGCAAAGATAAGGAGGAAATAAAAATTGTAAATAAAATAAGAGTCGAATATAAAAAAAGTAAGAGTGGAGTTACAAATCAGGGCAAGAGGTCGCAGTGTATTTACATCAAAATTAAAATAAGAAAATAATCATAAAATGGAAACTAAAAATTGGACATTGGACATTGTAGCAGTATCAATAATAATAAACGCAAAACTCCGAGTAGAAGGCAGAGCTATTGCCGGTGCGACCTTACGAAGGCACACCTGGAAGTGAGAACTACAGGGGCTGTGGTTGAAGCAGCCACACCTCTCTTGGGTCTGGGTAATTTGGCCCGGAATCAGGGTGGCTGTTCGCCTGTTGCTTGTCAGAGCAATCAACGAGCAACAGGTAAATCCCCCATCGCCACACACACACAGTGAGAGCACACTGTCATGACATGCTTGTTGCTTGTCATATTATGCCACTCTCTACAATAGACTGGTGTGTTGGCAACATCTCTGCCTGTGTCTCTGTGTCAGAGGGCCCCGAAAACCCCACTCGCGTGGCGTGCGGCGTGTGGCGTGTGGCAGGCGGAACTGCCACAGTATACTTCTGTATTTCTGTATATTTTTATATATTATGTGCTATTTTTGAATGTTTGCATAGTTCCTTGTGTTTGAAAATGTAGATGGCCAAATAAACAGATTCTGACGTAAAGATAGATTCATCAAAGTACACTTGATTAACATCTGACTGATTTTAATATTTATTTATCAAAATGTGTCCTCAAGTGAATACATCATACACCGGTTGCCTTCCTCTCCGCTCCTGTTGCAACTCTGGTCCCGCCTCTTGCAAATCAGCTGGATATAACAAACAGTGGTTCTCCGGATGTGCATGAACAAAAGTCAACACCCGGGGGTTTACGCTTCAAAACCACACACAGGCAATCTTAATCCATGTGGCAACGACTAAAGCCTCAAGCCAAAAGTGAGCAAAAAACAAACAGGAATCAACAAACTCAGACGACAAGAGTTGGTCTGTGTTGGTTAAAAACAAGTATAAAATAACATGTTGAAAGGGAAGAAATAGACGCGGGGCATCACACAAACACACACACATTGTGCCGCCGCAGACTCGCTTTGGCCTAATTAGTCCGACGCTATGCCGATGGTGTTGATTTTGAGGAAGCGGGCTGGCTTCTGCCAAAGCAAGAGCAAAGTTATCAAAAAATAAAAAATAAAAAAATGAATTTTAAGGGTGGAAAAAATTGTTTCAAATGTCAACCCCAACTTTTTCTTTTTTTCTTTTCCACTTTTTTGATAAAAAAATAAAATGGGAGAGGGATTAAACCAAATTAATGCTGCCTAGTTTGCAGAGCTGGTTCTGTTGAATTCAAAGGCAGCACACACTTCCACGCCGTTATGGGCCGGCCTGTTTAAACCATCGCTTCTGTTCCGCCTGCTTCGCTGCCTGCTTCGCTGCCTGCTTTGCTGTGCTCCCTCCTCCGCTGCATCCACCTGTTGTGCCCTACTTCTCTTTGCAATGGGGGGGTGGGGGGCGATTTGAGCTCCCCACTCCGCTCGACTCGCGCAGTAGAGCCCCAGACGGTGGCCTCAAACGAAGCACAATAAAGATCTTTTTAAAAGTAAATCTACGAGTTGTCCGTGAGCGATAAAATGTGACATCTGTGGCTGTGCTGATTCCCCTTTGTGCAGTCACCGAAAAAGGTCAGGAGTAGATGGAGACGAGGTGATATATTATGGTGGTGATGGGTCACAAACAGAGGGGGCGTTTTTTTAGATGTAGGTGACATGACGTGTCCTCTTCCTTTCCGCTCTCCACCAGACTGTATTATTATTATTTTGTAATTTCCTCTCCCGTCTAGTACTTGACTCCCCCTTGAACCCCCCGACCCCCCTCCTGCCTTCACCTTGATTGTGTTCTGACCCTGTTTTTTTGTTTTTTCTCCCCCGAACACGACGCAGTGGAAATTGTCACTCGATAATGAGTCCCATTTGTTTTATTTCAAAAGCTGGGCTAAAGAGAAGGAAATAACAACACCAACCAAGATGACCCCCCTCCCCCAAAGCCCCGCACAACTTGCACAATAGTTTCACATGAAAACCCCCTTCGATGCAGCGTCGAAAACCACGCACACACTGGTTTGTATTTCGCAGCGCTTCACCCGATGAGGCGGAAGTTTTCAAACTGGAAATCATGGTTACAGCACGTTGTCAGGCCGAACTACGTGATGCACCGCAGTCAACTCGGGGTTTCATTTTGAAGTTTCAGATGCTGTTTCACACCACAATTGATTGTCCTTTGAAACGGAGGAGGTCATATTACAAGAAATTGAATAATTCAGAAGGAGAGATCCTACTGCGATACACTTTAAGTCATTTCACTGCTCATACAAGTGCAGGGAAATTGTCTTATCAGTAAGTATGGACTTTTTACACTTATCGGATATTTTTGGGGGGTCTGCTGTTTATAGCTTTCTCGCTCTCGACTCGTTGCAGGTCAGCATGTCCAACAACGACACTTGCAAGTTAGAGATCCTCCAAGGCGTCGCCTACGCCCCGCTGTTTCTCCTCGGCCTCCTGCTCAACATCGCCATCCTACGGGCCATGGCGGTGAACCGGTGCTCGTGGACGGACACGCACGTCTACATGCTCAACCTGGCGGTGGCCGACGTCTCCCTCGTCCTCTTCCTGCCCTTCCGCGTGCTCGACGCCTTCCTCTGCCTGAGCAAAACCCCCCTCTGCACCTTCCTCATCTCCGTCCACTACGTCAACATGTACACCAGCATCCTGACCAGCGCCGCCATCAGCGTCCACCGCTGCCTGGCCGTCAGCTTCCCCATGCGGGTCAGGTCGTGGCGTTGGAAGAAGGGCGCGGCCGCGGGCGTGTGCCTGTTCATCTGGACGCTGGTGGCGGGGCTGTGCGTCGTCTACAGCAGGTCCAACCGCCCCGAGAAGCTGTGGACGTGCTACGAGAGGCGCAAGGACGACGCACTCCCGCCGGACTTCCTCGCCGTGCTGGTGGTTTTCGGCTTCGTCGTCCCGCTGCTGATCGTCGCGTTCTGCTCCGGCCGGACGGTGTACGTCCTGTGGAAGGAAAAGGACGCCTCGGCGGAGAGGAGAACGATCATCGGCATCGTATCGGCGAACACGATCGTGTTTGTCTTCTGCTACACGCCCGTCCACGTCTGCTTCCTCATCAACTACTTGGTCGAGCCGCCCGCGGACTGGAGGTCGGCGTCCATCAGCGCGCCCAGGTATTTTATGGTGGCCGAGTGGATTGCTACGACAAACTGCTGCTTGGATTCTATCAGCTTTTACTTCATGTTGACATCCTTTTCCTTCTCAAACCGACAAAAGTGAATGAAATGTATTTTGCGTTACTATGAACCCATTTGTTTAAAGTCAGACGTTTATGCCAGACCAAAGCCATATGCCATAAGCGATATTAAATGATCATTCAATGAAAACATCTTGCATATGGCCTGTGCTCCGGAAGTCCAGCAAATGTTGCAAAACACAGATTAAATAACATTGCATGGCACTGCAATATAAAATTGATAATCGTACATATGTCATCTGAACCGAATCTCCAGGTATTAGTTTGAGCTAATGGGGTAAGCATTTCACTTGTGTGTGTCTTTGATTATGTGCATGTGTGTGTGCTGTGATATTAATAGCCGATACCTCAACCATCCGACCTTTGGTTGACCTTCCGGCTCTTCATGTGAGGTTCAAAAGCTGCATATCAAAGTAAAGAGCTGTGGACAGACAACATTTTATGTGAGTTGTTTTTTTTGGGGGGGCCTGGGGCAGCAGGAGTCGGACAATTATGGCTGAGCAACCCCATGGATTCATGTCTAGAAAGTGAGATTTGTCTGCGGCCAGATCAGATCAAATCACATCACAGGCTTCAGATAGACGAGCGCCCACGTCGAGCGCCCTCTGGTGGTTAGGAATGAAAATATGCCAAACGCCACATGAGCAAAGGTCCCAAACCTACAACGTGTAAAGGTGGTGAATTCAAATAAAGGTTACAGCCAATGCAGCAAATATCACAGACAAGACGGCATCAACAGTCGATAATATAATGCCATTTAATAGCAGTACCCCAAGGATTGATGGTTATTATAACAGCGGTGTCTAAGCAACTGCAAAAAAGTTCAACAGGCATCAGTCAGGTGAAAATTTTGGGCTCAGTTCTGGTGGAAATCATCACACCCGCCACTCTTCTCTAAATAACAGCTTAATCTCAACAGTTCAGCCCGAGTCAAGCCACAATACTGTACACACGGTCTTATTCACAGCATCGTCATCATCATCATCATCAAGTAAAATAAAATAAAAAAAATAAAAAACAGAAAACCCACTTGTCAAACTAAAAAAGTCCCCCTGATGAATACCTCTCCCTTCAGATTGATTATTTACAGTATTTACATTAAGTACACTACACTTCCTTCTGAAAACACAATCAAAATAATCATTTGTGCTTTTTTCCCCTCCCCCTTATTAATTAACCTCATAATGATTATGGACAGAATCAATCGATACATTCACCCATACTCAAGAACCCACCCCACCCCCCGTATGGCAGTTTTTTTGGCAATGACAACAAAAAGGAAAGAGGAAACAATCAAAAGACTTCAGAATAAGACACGATTTCGAATGGTGGTATATTCCATTACAATACATTTCATTTCGGTGATGCACAATTTGAAGATCTGCTATTAAACCTCTTTCAAACGTCATAAACCCTGGAAAAAGACACACCAGCTAGTCTTAGTGATGTCAGTTAATAATACAATACATGATCATACATGTGGTGAGAAAAGGGCGGTCTTCATTCGTATATAGATATATATTTACAGTACAAAGAGGCTCTGCGTCCACAAGGTAGTTAAAAAGAAACAGATCTTCAAACTGTGTCGGTTGCATTCACATGAACGGAGCTTGAACCTTCTTAAATGTTCTGTCAAGGTTAAGGCCGAAAACGGACATTCAGCACGAATGAAATGGAAATGGAAGTCTTACTGTACTACAAAGCTTGGTAGACTGCTCATTCAAATGTTTTTTTTAATGGCACAAAACAATTAAATTAATATAAAACAAAAATAAATATATTTTTCTGTTTTGTTTTTATTTTTAAATTGTATATATTTTTTACTGCAATGTCCAGGCAACAGCATGTTATTCCCCACTTGGGTTTGGCACATAGAGATGGAAATAAAAGCAAGGCATTGGTGATGTTGAAAATGTTTCAATCTGGGAACAGATTGACGTTAACCACGTAATTCCACAAGGACGCAGGTCGTCACTTTTAATAATCATAAACAGACAATAGTGCCCGGGGAGGGGGGAGGGGATAAAAGGTGGCAAAAAGTCATCATTTGTCAAATTAAAGCAGAGGTGGAAAGTCTGGGTTCAGAAAGTAAAATTCCACTCCGGGACTTTCAATCGACCGTGTGTAGTGGCTAATTCAGGCTCAACCCCGACTCCAACTGAGTGGAATCAGCTGGATCAGCGCAGTGCTGGAGCAAAAACACGGCGGGACTTTCGCTTCTTGAACATGGATTTTTCCACCCCGGGTAAAATGTTAACTTTACTTTGTACAGGTAAACAATATGCCCAGGTCGGCAGAGAGCGGGCATCTTTTTATTTTTATTTTACAGGCGAATGGTATTATGAGCCTCATCGGGGGCAGTCAATTATGAATAATTTCCATATATGTCTTTCTTCAAATCCCTTATTATAAGTTATTTTTTACTTTTTCTTCATTTGAATCTTATGTTCCTTAATTTTTCTGCTTAAGATGCCGCGATATTATACAATATTAATGTGTGTCTGTGTGTGTGTGCGTGTGTATAATTGCATGTGTGGACAAACCATGTAAATACTGCATAATACTTCCATAAACTCCCACACTCTCCTGACAACCCCCCCCCCCACCGTGGACCGTCTCCGATACATCTATACCATTAGTTCCCAAACATTTTTAGTAGTGTACCCCCTCTAAGATCTTTTTTTCAGATTAGTTCACCAGCATTGGGAGAAAAAAGAATACCCCCAACAGTACATGTAGGTACCCTATTTGAGAAACACTAATCTATACATCTATGTATCCATCCGTCCATCCATCCATCCATCCATCCATCCATCCATCCATCTGCATCTGGTTCCGTTGTTCGCTGGATGTTTTGGTGCAGTCTCCCTCGTGTATCGTTTTTTGGAGTTATTGATCGTTAAAGAGTCCGTGGAAGTGGAACCGATGGAAAGATGAGGCGGCAGCAGGGATAGTGCTGACGTTTCTGTACGACGCTCGCGCTCTCTTTTCTCTCTCTCTCTCTCTCTCTCAGCAAAGGTGAGTTATGGCCACGGGGGGAGGGAGACGACGCGGAATCCATGCCCGCTGTCACCCGAGAGAATGTGGATCAGCGTCCTTCGAAGTGTGTGTGTGTGTGAGTGTCCGAACCCATGAAGAAACTAGAGCTGAGAAAGACAGTTCACTTACAGACATTAAAACACGCACGCACGCACACACACACACACACACACACACACACAAACACACACACACACACACACACACCGCCCTACCGCAAGACATTAGAAATCCCCTCATGTCCACAGTCAAGAAAATACTTAAGTCAGTGTGTTTTGGCCTTGTTTGGCTGATAAGTCACTCAGAGTTCAATGGGGGGACTTAATTCGGGAGAATTTCCATTTACAGTCCCACAGGTTTGTGAAGGGGAGAAAACAACCCCCCAGAGCATCAGCCAGACAAAGATTATCTTTGTCCCGTCTTGTGGAAAGAGAAGGCAGTCACTACTGTATGTCTTTGTCTTCATCCCCCATCCTGTCTTTAATCTGCCGTTCAAGCTACTTTCTCCCTTTCTTTCGTTCCCTTCCTTTCCATGCTCTCATTGCCCTCCTTCCTCTCCTCGTCTCTGGCTGTAGGGGGAGGGAGAGGCGACTCTCTGCATTGCAGACACAGCAACAGCCTCAGCCTCCGTGACCAATTAGTGCGAGGCAGTATTTATGAGTGGTAGACTTAGCGGCCAATCATAAAAGAGAGAGCCCTGCCATGGTGGGTGGGTGGGGGTGGGGGGCCGAATTACAAGGATTTAATTGACGCGATGGAGTGAGCAGGAGGGCAATTCATCGAGAGATAGGGGAGAGGTGTAGTATAAGTAGGTAAGACAGCCCGAGCTGCGGACGAAGAGAGAATCTTGGTCTTTCATTGGCCGGCCTGAGTCCTCTCCCCGCAGCTCTTCTTGCTTATGAGCTGGCTCAGATCCACCAGCTCCCCCAACTCTCCCCGCACCAGCGCCCCCCTCAGCAGAGCCCTGCCCAGGCCGGGGGTGTGCTGCTGGGCGGTGTAGGGCAGGCCGCTGGGGGCCGGCATGGGGGCCGGAGGCAGGGGCACCATGCCGTGGCTGCTGAGGATGTATCCCTCCGGGGCCGGCCAGCGCAGTGGCAGGGGCTCCCCATTCTCCACCGGAGCGCTGGGGGCCGAGACCACCCGCCGACGCTCGGGCGAGTCCTGTGGGGTCATCGGGTAGACGTACTCCCCAGCGGACTTTCTTAGGGGTGCTTTGGGGGTCCCCCGCACGCCTTTCTCCTGCTTGCTCAAGCAGACGTAGTGCTGGCGGGGCATGTCGTTCCCCCGGCCCTCGCCGCCGTGCCTCCCCCCTCCGCCCTGCTGGAACAATCTGGTGGTGAGGTACACTGAGGGGGGCATGCGGCAGGGGGAGCCCAGGCTCACGGAGCCCCCTCCCAGGTAGGTCTGGCTGGTGTCCCAGCCCCCAGAGTTGGAGTCCGAGAGGCGCAGGCCCCGGCGCTTCTGCTGGGGCGTGTGCTCCGGTGTGGGCAGGAAGCCGGGGTCCAGATCCCCGGATTTCACCCAGCCATTGGGCATGACGAACAGCGTCTCCCCACCTTGGGTACAGGGGCGGTCCCCGCCACCCTGCCGGGTCACGCTGAGCACGGAGCCTCCCATCCCACTGCCGTTACCCAGCAAGCTCCGCTCGCGCCGCTGGATGGAGGACTGCGGAGTGTTGCCGTGGCGGCGGTTGGCGGGCTTATGAGCCATGATCCAGCAGACCGCGAGGCCAGACAGCGCGGCCCCGATGGTGAAGGCCGAGACCGCCGAGGCCACCAGCAGGTTGAGGGAGACCAGACTCTCCGGTTCGATCAGTAAGCTCTGCTGGAGGATTCCTGGAGAGAGAGACACGATTATGTAGATGGAGTTTCTTATTATGGGTACATTTGTCCACAGGGTACAGTTCGAAATTACTGTTATGCTGCCTTACACTATTCTCCAGCTACTAAATAGTAATTTCACCCCTTGCGGGCATAAAATGGATTATCATAACTAAAATAACACTCTTAATGCATTAGTGTTGTTTTTTTTTGCAGAGCGGATTAGGCTAAAACTTGTCTCCTCTCGAGCCTTTAGGCTCTTCGGGATTGCGGCTCGGCAAGGCCTGCACTTGTCATTAGCCCGTGCTCCAACCGCAACAGCTGACTCTCCATTCCTCCTCCCCTCATTCTGTTCCTCTCCTCAAAACATTTCCATCCTTCCATCCTGGCCTGTCCAGTCTCCCAGTGCCGTATTACCATTACCTCAGTGTTTCCACCCGGCCATAATCACTCCCATCTGCAGACACAGCAGCACATGCCTGTCTCTGGCTCTGGCTCTCCGAGGCTTCTCACCACTCGGGTCACAGTCTGTCAGCCTTGCAGTCTAGCATTGCAAAGTGCCGGAGCGATTGGTTTCCGGAGACCGGGATAGAAAGTAGATGGTCATATATCACTGTAAAACTGATGAGGCTAAAGGAGGTTTGGGAAAGTGGAGTGTTTTACTGTAAAGCAAAATACACATGTGTAACTAAATGGGTTTGATCACTTTGGGATGGACCTCAGACAGGTCCATTCAGGGTTTTGTTCTTTTCCTGGAGAGGAAAAATGATTTGGGAATGGTCACCAGCAACTTGGCTCGTTTCACAGCTTAGCATTTTCAAAGTTTTCGGAGCCTCCTCCCTCCCGGCCGCTGCAGCGCTGACATTTATGTCTTAGATTTCGGTGACATAAGTGTTTGATGTTAGCCCCTTTCCAAGCGAGCTTACTGGCCGCCAGCCTCCACCTATTTCCCTGCCAGAAGCTCGGCTTTGAGAGAACAAGCCATGGTCGCGTTTGACCGGCGTCCCGTCTTGCAGCCTTGAATGGTCTAATGGGAGCGACACCTCCTTCACACCCTCTCTAATTAAACCGTCACTTGCAGGGGTGGTGGTGGTGGGGGCTTTAACCAGGGGGAAGTGAAGGTGAAACTTCAAAGAAAATCCCTTTTACACTCCCGCCTTTCTCGCCGCTGACAGAGCTGTCACAAAGACTCAGTTGTGGACATGCCATTCCTTCCTGATGGACTTAAATTCAGCAAAATGACATAGGGGGCAAATCACATTTCACGCTGGATAATGAAAGCTGTGACAAACTATGACAAATTTGATGGATATTATCGTTTGCCATTGCATTGAGTTCTCTCTCAGAACATTATGTTCTGAGAGAGGGGTGTTTGGGGTGCGATGACTCATTGGGCCACTAGATGGCGACTGTTTCAGCGCAGCGACCACCAGCCATGCAGCGTCCATGTCGTCCTGCTGCAACCTACCATCACAGTCCCCGAGATGAGAGGTGGTGTTGCCGTACTCCACGTCTTGCTGAAAAGGCAACCTGGAGAAATGATGAAATGTTCATTATAAATAAGATGTGGGTAACCCCCCATGAATTCTAGTCTGTTTTTGGGGGGCACACCGTAGTCTGTTCTAGTTTTGATACAAGAAAAAGTAGAATTATTCCTGTTGAACCAATGATCTGTTAATACTAAACTGGGTTTAAAATTTTCTACTGTTATAGAACTTGGACAATACACTCAATATATTTTACTTTCTAGTATTTAAACTCTCGCATTTCCAACAATAAAAACATTATATCAGTCTTTCACCTGTATCAGGGTAGGGCGGCCAGCCATCTGCCACGTATAACTCACATGCGCCCAGCACTAAAAAGGTCCATAAATCCATTGTGCCAAAGTCGTTTATTCACATTCACCTTGTGGATACCGCCGCTACGACACAAAAGTACCAGTGTGTGTGTGAGCGTGAGTTTACGTATGTGTCACTCCTCCTCTCACCTCGTGCCCGGTCTGAGGAAGGAGCAGGTGCTGCCTCTGGTCCAGCCGCAGTAGGGGTCCCTGGAAGCCAGACAGCTCCTGCGCGCACAAACACACACACACACACACACACACACAGGAAAATGAAATGGTTCCAATTAAATAGACACGAGCAACAGACACATAAACAGAGTGAGTGAGTAATTATCGTCGTGAGTTCTACAGTAATTACTGTTCTTCCCAACACCCACATCTCTGATTGTCTTTGTGAGTGAGCCGCTCATTAATATAAACCCAAGGTTGTAAAAATATATTTTGTAATCAAAAGTATCTCACGCTGCTGAGGTTTGGAAAACAAACAGTGCCTTCCGCCGATTCCCTCTGACGTGTAATAAAATCAACTCATTTCTGGTCCTTTTTTTTGACTCACTTCATGCAGCCCGAGTGCAGGTGGCAGCGCGAGGTAGGAACTCGCACCAGACAGGAGGCGAAGGCCAGCAGCAGGGTGTGGCTGGAGCGATCCAGGGACAGAGACAGGATCTGGCGAGCCTGGGCGGAGTCCTCGCCGCACCTTACGATGAAAAGAGAGAGAGACAGAGAGAGAGAGAGAAAGAGACAGAGAGAGAGAGAGAGAGAGGGAGAAAGAGAGAGAGAGAGAGAGAGAAAGAGAGAGAGGTCAACAAAAATAGGAGGAGGAGGACGGGGGTCTTAGGGATATCTCAGTTTCCAGGCTCGAAACCCACTTGTCGGGGTTGAACCCTTCCACCTCCTCCAGGAAGACGCTGCCGTCCGAGGCCGAGTCCCCACTGGGGACCATGAGGAACTTGAGGACGGTCCCTCGCGTGGAGCCCAAGAACAGCACTGTTCTGTTCTTGTGGGGGCCTGCCTCTGTGTCCACGACCATGGCTGTCAGCTGGTACCTGGAGGGACGGACAGAGATAGTGAAAGGTAGTTATGAATCCTTCCGCAATCCATTTTCGCGGCCATTAAAATGTAATACTCGATATAAAAATCCTTCCGGAGAGGAAGTGAGTCGTTCCGTACCGGCCCATCGTTTTGACCACCCAGGGTCGGTGTCCCAGCAGCGGGACGGTCTCATCCATCAGCGGGTGGGTCTTCACAAAGTTCAGCACCTCATCAGGAAGAGCGGTGGAGGAGCTAAATCTGGAGCCCTGCACGGCGCAGCCCCCCGGCCTGCAGTCAGCGAGAGAGAGAGGGAAGGGAGGGAGAGGGAGAGAGAGAGAGAGAGAGAGAAAGAGGAACGCAGACAGAGCATATACTATATAGGAGATCTTTCTTTTTCTGCTGCTGAGTCAAAGGCGCTGGTGGTCATGGACACGGGGGGGGCCCTTAGGACCAGTCTCTCTGCAGCAAGTGATGCGTTACCTGGGTTTAGGCACCAGCTCGTCGGGCACAGGGGTCCAGATGGACTCTGGGGATTTCTGCTCCTTGAATCTCCCCTCAAAGACGTAGGCCAACTGCTGCATGTCGAACACACACACCGCCGAGCCGGGGATGCTGTCGCAAATAGGGGGGGATACAAAGTTGAGCTGAGAACCCTGAGCTGGAACTAAATCAAAAAATCTGGCCCCAGTAGAATGTAGTTGAATAGCCCCGGTGCTAGGGTTGAACGATTGTTTCTATTTTCATATCGTCCAATCGTGGCTACTCGAGATTGCCGATAGGTGATCTGATCGCCGACGGGGCGGCAGGAGTAGGAGGGAGTGGGGGGAGTAACGTCACAGCACGGCAGTGAAATGCCAGCCAATGGCTCCGCCAAGGGGCAGCCGAAGGGGCCACAGCCACCCTGATACAATCACTGCCCCCCCCTCCTTGAGGGTCCCACCAACAACAAAACAAAACAAATAATAAGTGTGTTTTTTGTTGTAATTATCATCTTGAGCGTGGCTCAGTGTCTGATGGAGCCTTGAAATAATCGAACCGTTAAGCGTTCTGCGAGCAATACAGTTAAAGTTAAGTCAATAAATATTCATAAAAGAGTGTGAACATTTTATTTAAAATATTTAAACATTAAAAAAATCAATTTAATAACAATGTCTCCTCTATTCAGTCCATTCCCAAGTCCATGTGTCTGTGCTTGGTCCGACAACATCACAGCATCATGTTCCATTGAACATTATCATCTTATCTTTAATATCACAATCCAAATCATATCCATATCGTTTACTGCTCTTATGGAGTGCAAAGCAAAATTTTGGTGAGCAGGGGTGTGGAGAAAGGAGATGCGGGGTGTCAGGTCCATGGAAAAGCAACGGCAAACTGGTTTGTAATTAGGGATTTAAAATTCACTCGTCACTCGTGCTGATTAACGGGGCTCAGCGGGCAGACAGGCCGCTCCACCGGAAACATCTCTAAATGCACCCTCGGGTGCAGATTCTAGGGATTATTTTTTAGAGCACCTTAGTTCTGATAGTAAGTTAGTTAAAATTGCCTTAATATCGGCATAGGAAAAACCAATCGTCAATCATCCCTTCAATTGTCGATATACGATCCGATCACCAATCGGCACAAGCCTACCTGGTACAGACTGTTGTTACGATGGAAGATTTAGAAAATTACATTTTTCTCTTTCACTGGACTCAGTTTTTATGGACCTATATTACAACATGCCTTTCCAAATGTGATTCTGTTTGCAAGTTTGTGTGTGTGCGCACCTATTGGGCGGGGTGGAGAACAGCCCCAGGATGACGTCACGCCCCTGCATGTGGATAACGCCACTGGTGGCGTGCAGGAGATTGAAGTAGAAGTGAGAGTCTCCGGGGACGGAGCAGTTGAGCCGCGCCTTCAGGAAGGACGTCCACTGCTTCTCCAGGACACGCTGCGAGCCACCCAGGTCCGCCTTGCACACACGCGCCACGCGGGACACCATCACCTGCGACACCCATATTAAAGATAGATAGATAGATAGATAGATAGATAGATAGATAGATAGATAGATAGATAGATATATAGATAGATAGACAGATAGACAGATAGATAGATACCTTTTCAAGGTGGTGAAACTCCATCGCCATCTCTCTGAAGAAAAAGTAGATATGAGGACCCCACTCCACTGCGCTCACGAAATACGGCTCTGCAGAGGGAAATAAAATGCATACACAAATATGTATATAAAAGCTGGACGACCTAGACGCGTGCCTTGAGGCCTTAAAAATAACGATCCATATTGACGGACGCGGGGCTGGTAAAACAATCACATCTACGCGGACACTTGCCGTCCACTGGGGTCGGCCGTTTAATATTCATGCCCCGTTTAATTTATCATCATGGACAAGCAGAGACACATTATTTATCATTTATTCATGCGGCCATTCCAGCTTTGACCTGTCGGGGCCTGTGTCTTCTTCTTCGCGGAAGTCGGGCTAGATTGATGGCTGCCGGCTTGTTAACACCCGGGACCTGTCAAGACGAACAGCCCTCCGTACGGTCAAATATCGAAGCCCGTTCCAGTTAAATTACAGTTATTAAATCCAGTGGCATACGCTCCATCTTTGCCCTTCACACCTGAGATTATTTTCATTCTACGAGGCTCCTCTTGTGTTTTGGTATTTCCTTCAGACACCACAGAAAGTGTTAACTAATTCATTCCACCTTTGCTTCTTCGCCACCATCCCACCAAAGGTAAGCTAAAGGTCCGGACGGCATTTTGGCGCTGCGTGCAGGTTTGACAAGTACCTCGGAACCACTTGGAGTCGTGTTTGACCGTGCGCAGGGCGGGGCTGTCGCTGAGGCTGCGATAGATCACGGCATCGATGGCCAGGAAGTCCGTCACGGTGCCGGTAAAAAGACTTCCGTCTGGAGGGAGGAGGAGAGGAACGGGCAGAAAGAGACAGAGGCAGAGGTAGAGATTAAAGAAAGGAGGGGAGATCCAGATGGAGCGATAGCGCAAGGTCGGACAGATTAAAAACACAGCCGCCAGAGCGGAGAGGTCCGGCCATAAATCATTTGCAAAGGGAAACACAAGGGCACACGAACAAAAGCTACTGGGCTGGGCGGGTTGCGGAGACGCCGCCAGTCTGAGAGTTCCAGACGCGGCGGTATACCGGAAAACACACGGCGCTGCCCACCTGCGAAGAGCGCCACATTGGCGTGCCGCGGGTCGTACGGGCAGCGCGCCATCCCGCTGACCGTCTCGCCCACCATCTCCAGAGTGTCCCTCTGGGGGGAAAAAACGGCGAAAAGCAGAGCATAAGAGGACATTTATAAGACATTTCATGGAAGGGAAGAGACGCACAGACCGGCAGATGGAAAGAGAGATGGCCGGGGTCTCACGGTGTAGTTGGCGCAGAGCGGGTTGAAGGCGTTGGTTCCACATACGAACAGGCCGCCGTGCTGGCTCAGGAGCACCTTGATAAAATTGCGGCACTCCCCCTGCGAGACGAAAAAGAACAGGCACACGGGAAGAAAAAGATTAGAGGGCTGAAAAACGGCTAAATGATAAATCCCAAAAGTACTAGTCAGGATGCATGAGTAATAACTGTGAGTGGGAAGGATGCAGATTTACACCACTTTCAATTAAATGTCCTCACATCCTATGACTGTATCCTAATCTTCCCAAGTGGTATTTATTAAAGTGAACCGTACGTAATGCTTATACTTGTGCCTGGAACATGGTGCAGATTTAAGCACCTTGCTTCAGGGCTCTATTGCAATTAGTCAGAATCTCCGTCACCGTGTCGTTTCAAAGACTCCCGGATCAAGCTGAACTATCAGTTGTTTCACCGCAGGGCAAAGTCAAAAGTTTCTTTTGATTTAGCTTTTATCCGACCTGTGAAATTGAGAAAATCTCTGACTATCTGGAAATCATAGATTCCAGGGATCCATTTTAAAGGGACCGTCTAACTCTCAGTGTCTTCTTCCTCGCTCGGCAAACTGGGGACTCTGTGTTTTCCTCTTCCATCGACATCCATTTGAAATGACAATGTTTCTCCCCACCCTCCATTATTTTAACTGCCTGAAGGTAATTTACACCCCCCCAGACACGCACACACATTTTCCTCACATTGTCGCTTCCCATCGCCTACACACCTACCCCCCACCCTCGTCTCCCTCCTCAACCGATTTTCAATTACAGTGCCCTCCCCGAGGCGGCGTTGGGTCTCGCTGCTCCGTTTCTTCTCAAATGTTTTCAGGTGCTTACCTTTTTTTTTTTCCCTCCCCTCGCCACCAGTGCACCGAGAGCTGGGGTTTCCGCCCTCGGCAGTGAGACACTCCAAAGTTAAGTTTCAAGGTTTCGTTCAAAATCTCGTAAAAAAAAACCCAAAAACGATTCTCGCGGAGAGCCGCGGAATTATGCGGAGGTGATTTTGAAGCGGCAACAAACTGCGGGGACGGGGTATTACGACGATGTGCCTCTCAAATCCCAAACAAAGAGGGGGGGATCCTTCCCCTTCCCCATCGCCCCCGCCTCGCCCTGCGCGCTCCTCCGTCAAACATTTCAGTTCCAGTAAAACGAGCGCGTATCGGAGAGACGTGAGGTGCAAGGAAACGTGCCTCATGTACGTGAGAAGGATAGGGTTTCTCATATTCATTATGGGATGGTGGTGGCTTTGGGTAATGTTTCACCGAGCCCCGGGGGGATTAAGTGATAAGCCGAATCTGTATCAACAAGATAGAATATCCGCAAATGTGTCTGGGGCGAGACGGGCAGGTAGGAGAATGTGCTGCCAGCGTGTCCTCGGATCGTTGGTAGATGACAAAAACACACGCGAGAATAGATCTCATGTTCGTGCAGGCGTGAGAGAGGGAAATGTATGTGATTTCAAATAGGTGTTGTATGCTTATAAACACTCTCTCGCTTATGTCATTCTAAACACACAGTGGGATTACTAACCTCGTGCTTGCCCTTCATCCTGCAGACCCGGATGTCGTTCTTGTTTGACTCCCACGTTCGCTTCTGTGAAAGCAAACCAATCACAACCAGGAGAAGAAAAAAAAAAAATTTTTCCTCGGTGTGTACCTTTGTGTGAGCTTGAACGTGCATGTGTGTGTGTTTGTGTGTGTGTGTGTGTGTGTTCTCACCTTGCTGTAGAACATTTCATCCCCCGCCATGTTGTCCAGCTCCACTCTGTACAAATCATCTCTGCAAAATACACCAAAATGACGTAAATATCAATCAAGAAATAACTTATTCGGATTTAGTGTAATAGCAAAGTAAATAAATGGATGGGGCGCTTTCATTTGCATACACTGTTTCCAGGACTATGCCGTGTCAGTGTGTGGAAGGCATCGACGCCTCAGTCAAAAGAAAACAGAGAACAAAACAAAATGAAATGAAATGATAGCTGGAATGGCGGACATTAACATGTGTGTCACCCCTGCTGGCTGTCACACAGGGTTGCTATTGGTTACCTGGCTCCCACGTAGAGTGTGCGATTGACTTGGAGAACGGTCTGGATGTGCATCTCCTGTCTCTGGGCCGAACGGTGAGCTCTACCCAGAAACACTGGGTACCTCCTTACCACTGTACGCACGTCGGAAAGGGAAAGGGCAGAACAAAAAAAGCATAAAACATACTGTAAGACTCGCTAAGTTCCTAAGATAAGGGTCCAGTGGTCGGTGTGCAGACCACGGAAACCGCAGCTCATTAATGTCATCCAAGTCATTAAAGGACAGATCGTATACAGATGTGTCTGAGACAAGATGTAAATTGGGCTCCGGTGGTCTACTTTGGCAAAGCAAGATAGACAATTAAAGAACCACCCACAAAATAGACTCAAGTGACAGCAGTGCATCTTCAGTGAAACTGGAGGTAGAACATGCCACAGCCTCGCACAAAAATGACTGGTAAGATCATCTCAATATCTTACATAAGCCCGAGATTAACACTTCTAACTTCCAATGCAGTGAATATTAGCATCAAGACACGAGTGCTTAAAAATCAGGAGGTGATTCTGAGTCCAGACCTATGTCTGCCATAGTTGTGCGATCTCCTCTGATAGCGTCTTTTATCACTGCTATGCAGACGACACTTAAGAAGAAGAATCCCTTTACTAGTCTCACAGGTGCAATGCACTTAACTCACACACAGAGGAGCGGTGGCTGCAGAAATTCAGCCTCTGTGTTTTGGTCCCATCCCAGCTGTCCTTCCTCCAAAGCGCAGCCAGGAGCAGTGGGCAGCCCACACTTCAATTGCGCCGCGGTTGTAGGTCGAGTTGTAGTTGGGACAGCACAGGAGAGTGTTCTGCATGTTTTCAATTGGGGTCTTTTTTTATATTGGAGGAGCCCCATGTGAGCATGGGGAGAACTCCACACAGAAAGACCCCTAACCGAGAGATAACCCACCCGAGCATGGTGCCAACGGCGCCCTAGCCAGGAATCGAACCCAGGAATCTTCTTGCTGTGAGGCAAGAACACGACATCCATCCTCAACCCCTTCACACGCTCAAAAAAGCTGCATCTCTACATGCCTCAACAACAAAAGCGTCAGGGCGTCTCTGCAACCACCCTCAGCTCAATCTCGAGGAAAGAGAGCTCTTTTTTTCTCCATGAGAACGACTGCCCTCGCAGAGGCCCCTCCATTTACAGTCGAGAACACTGCATTTCCGTCTCTGGCTGCAAACAACCTTGGGTGAACCTGGACAAACAAACTGCGCTGCTCTGCCTACATAGCTGCGATCTCCCACTCCTGTAGATTTTCACTCCCGAACAACTGCCGAATACGGTACACCCGAAGGAGCACAACTCCTGGTACTGTAGCTCTCTTATGGCCCGGCTTCCTGTCTGTACCGTCAGACCTCAAGTGCGTATTTCAGAACCCTGCCACCCGCCTGGTGTTCAACCAACGGCCATTGAAGTCATCTTTTGACCTCTTTGATAGCTCCTTGTTTCGACTTGAAATCCAATTTAAGACCCTGTGACTCACCTCCATATGACACTTCACTCCAACACCCCACCCTTTCGACCGGCCCCTCCGTGGCTGCATGAACTCATTCAAGTCACAACTCTGGCACCTTAATGGTGCACTGGGCTCAGTGAATGGCTGAATCCATCTTTCCGCCGAGACTGAAGACCTATCTCCACCAGACTCCACCCGCACTGACCTCTCAACCTCATAAGGATCTTCAGGTCCTTCCCACCCTCTGAAGGAGGGGTGACTGTGAAATACCGTACATTCGATTCAACTACCGGTGATTACTGTCCTTATCTGGACAAAAGCCTTAATTGACTGCAAACTTCAACCCCTTCACCACATTCCAATTCTCTGCAAATCAGAGAATTGGAATGCGTTGAAGGGCCTTCATCTAACTTCTCTGCTCTGAGCGCAGAGCAAACAAAATGGATGGACATAAACTTCACACAAGTGCCATCCGAACTGCGACCAGGGAGCCACCGGGTACCATCTCAGACAACAAATGAACACATTAAAAGTGTGAAGTCCCGAAACAATTTTGAGGTTACCCAACGACAAGGCTAAGGGCCAAGAAGAAAAAAAACACAGCTGCCTACTTCACGGGAAGTTGTGTCCGGAAAAATGAAACAATTCCATTATATTCCTCCAGAGCCAGCATTGCCAGGGACAGTCATGTTTTGAAGTGCTCTTTTGAAGGATCTTTATCTCCGAGGGGGATTTTGTGTACTGTTACGTAAGTCATATTATTTTCCACCTTACAGTGCATTTTGAATGGGCATTAGGTACGGACACAGGGATACATCATCGGACTGTGGGGTGGCTCAAAAAGAGGTGGAGGCTGTGATCCACGGGCTCCGCAGGGGAGCCTTCATCATCCGGAGACAGAGCGGGAAACGTCTTATTGTCCTTGACTGCAGGGTGAGAGTGGGTGAGCATGGCTATCCATCTCCATCTCCATCCCCATCCTGCCTTCTCTCTCTTTCCTCCATCGCTTCCATCCATCCCCCGGAATCCTCCCGCACCTCTACCTTCCTACATTGGTCCTTTCCTCCTTTCCTTCATTCCTTCTGTGTCTCATCTATTCTGTCCTGGTCTTCTAAGTGTGTGTGTGTGGGGGGGGGGGTTGGGGGTACAGGGACTCTCTATCTATTTGTGGGTCCTGGTTTTTTTTTTGAAAACGGCTCCACATCAAGGCTATAACCTTTGACCTCCCATCTTCGGATTCACCGAGGAGTCATTCATCAATGCTCCACACACACACACACACACACACACACACACACACACACACACACACACACACACACACACACACACACACACACACACACACACACACACACACACACAGGAAAGAACACGTACCCTCTAGGGGAGCGTAGCTGAGTGGGCTTGGCTCCTCTGGGAATGAGCCATCAGCCACTTGAAGCAGGAGAAGAAGAAACGTGAGGGGAGGAGTCGCGGTCGCCATGGCAGCACAGCACAGCACATGCACTGTAAGGAAAAAATAGAGCGAGGAGAAGAGACATTTCCATGACCGGGGTTTTCTGACATTTTGACAAGATTTCTCAGAATGCGGGAGTCGTCAAACATCTCATGGAATCAGGTGTTTTTGGCGGCATGTGCGTGTGTGTGTGTGTGTGTGTGTGTGTGTGTGTGTGTGTGTGTGCGCGCGCCAGAAGTCCAGCAGAGTGAATGCCGCCACCAGCTTGCGTTCACCACAGCGCTAATGTCTTCCGATTGTCCGCACGGAGGTCAGAGGTTTCGGGAGAACGTCTCCATTGTCAAACTGTCTCAATTGATTGGGATGGTCAAAGCCATAAACCACCCCTTGGGACAATACACGCGCCGAGGTAGAAAGGCTGCTTTTGGTGGTAATGCTCATTTGACGATTGTGTCTCCCATATGGCACTCATTGTGTGCGTAAAACCAGTAAAAGGAAAAACCCCCGAGTTCGTTTAATAATCATGAAAGGGAGGAAGAGAGAGAATGGGGAGAGGAGGGAAAACTGGACATTCCTCCACGCCTCTCTCCCCCAAGGTCACAACAGTTCACGAAAAGCTGTAAATCGCGGAGCGCCGAAAGGAACAGAGAATCGGGCCTCCTTAAAACCGTTTAGAGGGTCAGGCGGTCAAAGCGGTCTCACACACACACACACACAAATGCGCGCACACACACACGTGCACGTACGCAGGTCAGTCAGAGAACCCGAGCCACAGTACATCAAGATCCAATTCACCGATAAAATCCTGACAGTGGGATAACATTACCACAGGTAGGTTACTGCCAGACATAAATTCCCACACTCACTCACCCACTCCCACCATGCCACATATTTTTGAATTATCATTATTATTATTATCGTCATTACATAAATATACCATTATTTGGTTGCGTTCACTCAAACCACTCACACTCCGCCGCGAAACCACTCGAGCAATATCGAGCCTATTAACCGCCGGACTCTCTATGAAACAAGCATTATCAAGCATAGAAGCGAAAGAACCAGAAGGAGAGATAAAGATATTAATATGAACATTATAAAGCTTGTGTGCCTCGTCCTGCTGCTGACAGTAAAGCGGATCGATGCGGCGGAGAGCAAAGAGGGAATATTTGCATGTGCGTGACGTTCCTTGTCACATCAACTCGCCTGCCGTGTTCAGCGCACCCCCCCCCCCCCCCACCCCCCCCACCCCCTTATCTCCTCTCATCCTCCCTCCTTTCGCCTGCATTCCGCCTCTTTCTTTCTCTGGCTCTAAATGCTACCGCTGTTATGTTTTTTTTCCCAGAGATGGAACGGCAAGGGTTCGGGAGCCGCGGCCGGTTGCTAAGGTGACCATAAATATTCTTTTGCCGTGTAGGGTATACACACACACATACACTCACGCACAGACACACACGCAAGGATGATGCCGGCTGTATGGCAAGCGCACGCGTGCTTTTTTGATTGACAGTCATTTCAGAAATCCGCACAGAGGCGTTGAGGACCGCGGTTATTACCCTGGAGGGGTGGGAGGGACTTCAAAAGGGGATTCAAGCCGCCTAGAAGGTTGAAGGTTTGAATTCTCCTCCTACCACACATCACACGCATGGATGAGCCCTGGGGGTGGGGGTCTCCGCTGGGACTCCCGCTGATTAAGGGGGGGGATTTCATTACGGTCAATTCCCGGCGAAAATCACAATGTAAGGTTTTGGACGTGAAAACGGAACCTCCTCCGTCCCAGCGGGGGCGAAATTGAATGTTTAACGGCTGTCGTTTCTGAAAGCATCTGGAAATCCCCCTCTCATTAGAGTATGAGTTACAAGCTTGGATGAGCCCATTCCCCATAAAAAAAAACTCTGCCTTTGCCTTTTTGCAGATAATGTATCCTCATTAAGGCACGTATCGATCTGAGCTATTGATCCGTAAGATTAAACATCAAGACACGGGGGGGTCCAAGGCCAGAGTCTCCGCCTGGGCCCCGGGGGCCCGTGATCCGTGGGCAAGGGTGGTATTTTGGGGATGGAGAGAGAGAGAGCTGCATAGTGACAACTACTGGCCGCGTTATCATTTTTTGTGACAAACAAGAAAGGAGAGAGAGAGAACGGGGAGAAATGGCCGAACGAAAAAAGTTGAAGGAAAATCTATCAGATCTACGGTATCGGATCTGGACGAAACAGGGTTTTGGACATCGACCACGGCTATCATGGGATGCAGGTGATGACAGGTGATGACAGGAGACATTCACAAGACAGTGTAATCCCTCCCCTCCACCCCCTGCCCCATTTGCTCACTCTCGCATCATTAACCAATCCGGGGGGGGGGGGGACAGCAGCGAAGGAGCGTGTTCGCCTGGTGACCCCCTTATCACCTTGTTTCCATGTTTGGCGATGTGCCGCGTGTCAGAACGCAACGTTTTCCACCGAAATGTCCCCCTCCCCACCCCACCCTGACAGCTGATCAGGAGAGAGGCGGTGTTGTTAAGAGATTCAAAACCGTTTAGGGATACGATTAAAATCATTATCTCTCGGCCCGATTAGACGGAAAAAAAAAGAATGAGATGCGCAGGTGACCTTTGGTGTGAAGCGAGGCCGGTCATATTCGTCCGAGGGCCTTTCTGCGATTAGAGACGTCCGGCAGGATCGATACGCTCCCGTTGTGTTAAACAGGAGGTAGTAAAAGAAAACATGATTTCATTTCTGAAATGGCAATCGGGGGTCATTTGCTGGACACGGGGAAACGTGGCCAGACTCTGATTCAAAGTACAGTTCATTTTGTTACATACCCAGACTGGTGAGCTGCTGTACTGTAAGTAACAAATGGTGCTTGTCGCACTGTGGGGAAACAAATGCTGCACTCTAAATTAAAGTGCCACACTCTGGATTTTTCAGCCAATGCTATCCGCTACACTGTTATACGCAATTCTTAAATGCCCCCACAAACACCACAAACCTGATGCTGTTGTGTGTGTGTGTGTGTGTGTGTGTGTGTGTGTGTGTGTGTGTGTGTGTGTGTGTGCGCGAGTGTGCATGAGTGTGAGTGTGGCTACATAATAGAATTCCTCATACATTTCTCCATGGCATTGACACCGCGCCCTCGCTATAACAGAACTGTATGTTCTGATGCATAGAAGGGAGTTTGTCCTTGTGATTAAGCCCACAGGCGAAAATTCTCTCTCTCTCTCTCTCTCTCTCTCTCTCTCTCTCTCTCTCTCTCTCTCTCTCTCCCTCTCCTCCTCTCTCTGTGTCTGTCTCTCTCTGGCTAGCTGCAGCAGCCACTCTAACTCGGTGCCTTTGTTACCGTAGCAACCGATAGCAAAGATGGGAAGAGGCTGTCTGTTGCGGTGGATGTAGAAAGGGGTGAAAGCGGCCCGGCCGTGCCTCTCATGCCAACAGATACACATACATTCACATAATCACAGTATTAAACATATAAGTACATGGGTGTATGTGTGGGCGGGTTTGTGTGTGTGTGTGTGTGTGTGTGTGTGTGTGTGTGTGTGTGTGTGTGTGTGTGTGTATGTGTGTGTGTGCTGGGGGGGGCGGTGGGGGTTGGGGTATAAATGAATAAATAAATGAGAGAAAGGCATTTTGTTTCCGCTTGATCTACACATTGATTGGCACCCGAGCGCTCATTTCAAATCGATAGATCAACAATGAAAATTAATATGCTCTATATATGTGATCAACGCATTGATTACACACTACACCCTGTAAATAGAATAGACGGTTTTCACCCCTATGAATACACTGTGAATCGACCCAACAATTATTATTATTATTTTCTTTAATGTATTTTCTTTTATTCATTGATTGATTTGTATTTTATTTATTTGTTTTGTCTATTTATTTACAGAAAAAAATATATATTTTTTTACCATAGCTTTGTTATATGTCATTGTCGATATTATTTAATTTCATATTTAGCGAATGTTATTCATGAATGTTCTCATTTTGTTTAGATATACAATGCTATTACTATGAGCTCAAGGTGTGGCGATGGTGCAATAGGGGAGGGGAGAAAAGCAGTTTGAGTGGGGAGAAATATATTGTAAAATTGTATTATCAACTTCAAAAACAAACCAAATAAATAAAAAGTCTTGGACCAAAAATAATAGGCAGAACTTTATTTTCCTGGTGTTACGAGCGTGGAGCAGGACAAATATTGAATAACTCCGCTTTAATTAATCATTCCGGGGAGCGGAGCGGCATCGACACTCCGGCGCCCGTTTAATGAAGCGCCGACCCCGACGTGTCAATTTCCTGGAAATATATACTCTGACGTAAAAGATTTTTTATTTTTTTCCAAGACACCGGCCCTCTCATCTCGACATATAAGCGGCCCTGTATAGCAGGTTAAAAGCCCTGCTGGAATGAAGCACCATGCCCCGAGGACAGCACGCACAGACAGGGATAAACCGGGAGAAGTGGGTCACCTTCTCACTTCTTCACTCCAAACCCCAAAAGCACTCCGGCTTCATTAATGGACTTAAAGGGGCATTACCGCTGGATCTCCAGCTTTGGAAAGTGTCGTCGCCATCTTTATCCGAGCCTGTTTAGTGGAAGCTAATGGAAGGGCAATTTATGGAGCGAAGGTAGCGCTATTTTCTGGTTTGGATTGCGTAACTTGACTGTAGTTGAGCAGGAAGACCTACACAGAAGTGTCCCGTCTTACATCTTATCAAGGTGGAGGCGATGGTCCTGGGAGCAGGTCCGATCAGAGTGAAAGGTCACATATTATTCTCCTTTTCAACAAGTTAATGCAGGTCTCTGAGGTCCCCAAAACATGTGCTTGAAGTTTTTTTTGCTAAAAATACCACTCAGGTGATGCATTCCAGCCATTCTAACATGCCTCTATACTCCTCTGTTTCAGTCCTTTTCTCAATGGGCTGTTTGTAGCTTTAAATGCAAATTAGCTTCTGCTCCCCACGCCCCACCCCGGCTACATGCTGCTTAGCCTGTTAGCTTCCACATAGTGCCCGAAAAAAAATGCCGCACCTTCACAGAGGTAGTTCTAAAGACACTCAGATGGGCGGTATTATTCTAATGAGCCCCCACTTGACGTTGAAGCAGGAGGCAAATCTGAACGGCCTGTTGAATCACAGGTTTTCTGACCGACCCAGCTCGCAGTAAACTGACTGGGTTGTCTCATTTCGCAGTTTGTGTATTAGCAGGCCCATCAGAGACCCAAACGTATGTCCACAAGCACTGAAAAGGCTTTCAGAGTTTTTCATAATTTGCTGACCTTTAAGAGAATCTGCCTTTGTATCTTTAAATATTGTAATAAACATTAGATCGACGGGGTCATTTATATGCTAATGGAAAAGATTGCTGACTGCACAAAGCCTTGATGTGCACGCTATCTGCGCATATGTGTGTTTGAGACAGACGGAGGGAGAGAGAGGGGGGTGTAGGACAGAGAATGGAAGACAGATAGAGAGAGAATTAAGATAGAGAGTCAGACGGACACAAAGACTCGCAGGCAGAGAGAGGGAGCGAACGAGCGGAGATAGCGGCGGAGAGCGACCGCGAGATAGGGCGAAGAGGGGAAAGGAGGAGAGGGAAGCGGAGGAAAAGTAATACAGACAGAGCGAGATAGAGGGAGGGGAGAGGGGAGAGGGGAGAGGAGAGAGGGGAGAGGAGAGAGGGGTGATATTCCCCTGGGTTCGTGCCATAGGTAATTAAAATAGGATGGACACTGCTGGAGACCAGCCAGGGACAGAGAGAGAGAGAGAGAGAGAGAGAGAAAGAGAGAGAGAGAGAGAGAGAGGTCCATCTCTTTAGAGACCTTCCCTCCAATCAGAACATCTGCCTGAAGCTACTGGGATACTGCTGATGAACACGCCAGCTCCTGGATTTTATATATATATATATATATAGTATCCATAAAATATACATATATATAAAAAATATATATCAAATATATATACATACTTGTATATATCACACCCATACACACTAAACACACAAAAGGCTTCAACATGGATAGAGAACATGAAGCCTGAAAATGTGCCTGCAATAAAGAGAGCAAGGTATCTACACCCTCACATGGAAACCAATCTGCACACACACACACGCACGCACACACGCACGTACACACACACACACACACCACACACACACACACACACACACACTCTCTCACACACAGACGCAGTTTTCTATTCTCCTGTCGCCGTATCAAGCTGCAGCAAGGGCAAACGTTGCTAACCGGAGCCTCGACTGCAGCAAGCACATATACATTCAGCGCACAGCTCTGAGCTGGAGGCCGGCGCATGAGTATGCAGTACACACGCTCAGACACACACAGAGTCGGCCACGCACACACACACACACGCACGCACGCACGCACGCACGCACGCACACACGCACACACCAACACGCACCAGCCACGAGCAACTGACGAGAAGGACGCAAGCCGTAGATTTGGGTTGTGTGAACATACACTTACCCAGAGTTCAGCCTTTCATTATCCACTTCCCAGATAATCTTTACAGTATGAATAGATGTGTATTATGCGAGTAATGAGGGCTTTTCTCGAATATGGGTGTATTTTCCCCCAACACAACACCCAGGAAAACCACTTCCTCTGTTCAAAAGGTGCATCCACGTAACACCAAAGAACACAAGGCATTCTCATATTTCTCATATCTGTCGGTCGTCCCTGGCTACAGCTCCTCTGGTTCCTCCTCCCCGCCCTGCAACACAGCCCTGCTACTACATGATGCAGTATGTGGCCTATGTGGCAATTAGTTTGGGACTGGGGCGTATATACTGTAGCGGGAGCGCCGCTGGAATGAAAGGAAGTCTGGCTTCTCAAGATTTTGCATTGTGATCACCTGTAATGAGGATATATATAGGTCTCGCTCAGAGGATCACAGCCCACCGCCCCCGATAGGTGGTCCGCGCCTCGGATATTGGGTGCCAAATAACCTGCTCCAAGATACGACCAATATAACAAAACACACACACACACACACATGCACGCAGGCACATACACACACACATAGGAACCCTAGAATCCCTTGTCCCGCCTTGGAAGTATAATTATGCTTCTGCTCTGTTTTCATCCCACCCCACCGAGTGGTGTCCAGGCCAACAATTAATGGAGGGGGAAAGAGAAAGTTGTGTTTTTCTAAAGATGGGACAGCTCGGGAAAAAATAAGATGGGGGTGGGGGGGTGGGGGGAGATTAGCAGCAACAAAGCTTCGTCGGCGCTTCTTAACCATTGCTGGAAGCCGAGAAACGAAAGGACTCGGCTCGTGCGTTTATCTTCCAATGGAAGAAAAAAAAAAACACAAAAAAAACCCCAGCTAAGCTGCCATAACAAAGCCTGTCTTTTCTCTTTTTTCGCCAAATTTGTCGGACAACAAAAAAGCGACGAAATTATGCGAAGGAGAGACTGAGCTTTCGAGAACAAACCCCATAAAATTCTGCAGCGGGACGCGAAAACGTCCGGGTATCATATCTTTTTTTGGAGAACAGGTCGTACTTCCTGAATCCAGCCTCGCTTAACTGTGAGTCTGATGAGATCCCAAAATGAAAAAAAAAACAAACAACCCCACCCCACCACCTCTTGTTTCTCCGTCGCAACAGCTGTGAAATATCATTCACAACAAAATTAGGGGAAAATTAAATGCGCTGGATGCGCTTGGGGGTAACAGTCGGATTTGTGCGATACGCCAAACTACGATTCAATTGTGTCCATTTAAATTTCGTGCAAATTAGATTTGGCCGTCGTCTTCATTTAAACCGGCTTCGGAGGGAGAAAGTGTGAATGATTTTCAAGCTGGTTGACGTAACAACCACCTGACTCCCCGGATTGTACATGTGCAGCTATCTCCTTTGTGTCTCTTCTGTGTATTATCTGACTCTCCACACACGTGTGGAAGCATCTGACAATGGGGATGTGTCTCCGGGGAATAAGCGATGACAAAAGACAATAAAAGCGCGGCTGGCGAAAAAACAAAAACACAGTATATGACAGGTTGTTTTATTGAAAACAACTCCGCCGCGCAGAGTAATAAAGTAAGCGTCTGCGCGGTCGCCGTGGCAACCAAATTCACAAGGATTCAATGGCTGACAGTGAGTTCGCATTTATCGTGCATTTTATCCAGTTTAACGGAGATGTAGTGTACCCGGCGCGATTCCTATTGCCCAAATTCTCGTCAAACATCTGAAAGGGGGTGAAATGAAACAAAAAGACACCATTAGGCTCAGGTAAAGCTCGCCCGAGCCTGTTTCCTTCACTAGCCGTTCCACGAGAGAGACGGATCCCGATAGTCCACAAAGAAACAGAAAAGGAAAAGGTGGGGTGCACCTGCATGAACCCCTAAACCTTCTCCCGTTGTCATCCCACAGAAAATGACAACGGCTTCTATATTAGGCACGACTTCTCCGGATCGTCCGCCTCCCTCCCTCCCTCAAACAGAAAGTGCTGTTTAGCCAGTCTTTGCACTTTGGTGGCTCAAATAGCTCTGTTGAACTTCTTTAAGGCCATCCGGACCTCAACGGACCTCCGAGAATTAGGAACGAGAAAGAGTGTGGTGTGATATATCTGGATCATCTGGATGCAAATAGGGCTGCTCGCTCAATGGACTTTGTGTTGGAATTAATGGGCGGAGGGTTGGTTGGGCTTTTTCTAGAACATAACACAGACCGTCCTTAAACCTTACGGCTTGGCTTCACGACATAGGGAACGCGCCAAAAGTATCACGCGTAACGCAAAGCAAAACGGAATGGCGTAATAAGCCAGAATGACACATTTATGACATGTTATTACAATGGTATAACAGCCAAGGACGCGCGAGCCCCTATGTGTGATGAGGGTAGTGTCTCTGTGCGTATGAGAGGTGAAAGGGAGGCAATTTGTCACCGCCCACCCACTACCCACCCCACCCCACCCCACGACATATTCTCTCGGAGATAACATCTGGAGACAAAACAAGTGGAAACGTATCTCTCTCCAATACACATCCTCTTTCACAACCTCGTTCAATTTGAACACACAAACACACACACACACACACACACACACACACACATTCTGACAGAGGGCTTTTCGCACATAGTACGCCACAAATCCACTTGTTTGTATTTCATTATTTAAATAAGCAGCTACTTTACAATCCAATCTTTTTTCCTGTTTCGCCTGAGAGGCCGTCTCTCTCTCTCTCTCTCTCTCCCTCTCTCTCTCACTCTCGCTCTCGCGGCTCGCCACGTGTGATTGAACGGGACCCTATGTGATCAATAGAGCTCATTAAATGCAGTTGTCTCGGGCCCGGAGCTGGCTTTAGATTGCCTTCACCGTGCTTAGCCCCGTCTCTGGCTTCTTGGCTCAAGTACTTCCAACTTTGTTAGCGGTATAATTAATTTTTAAATTGAATTGCTCGAGCTATAGCCGTGCTCTCCTTCACTGTTTGCAACGTTTCGGCGCTGAAGCGTTTTTGTATGTGGTGTTTTTGCAGACGGATGGACGTTGGTGTGGAGGGGGGTTTTGTTGCCTGTTAGTTTTTGGTTATGACTGTGTCCTCGTATGTTTGCCGCGGCGGGTGGAGGGGGGTTTTTACGTCTACGAGAAGGGCCGAAAGAGGCTGCACCTGTTGTTCTCTAGCTGTGGCTGTGGCGTGGCGGGGTTATAGCACCTGCTTCAGGGGCCGCTGTGTGGCCGTCTGTGTGGGCCGCGGGGGCCAAACAGGGAGACCATTCACTCCCGACTCAGACCGTCCGCCACCAAGCCACGCTTCTCCCCGATTAGCCCCCTCTTGCCCCTGTCACACACACACACAGACATACACACACACACACACACACACACACACACACACACACACACACACACACACACACACACTCACACATGCACACACATGCACACACACGCACACACACACACACAAAACAGGGACATAAACAAACCAGTTGGGGCCCTGATGTTTTTGGAAGGGGGTGGAGAGAGGAAATATGATATGGGCATACGATTGTTAATGATACAGAATATACAATTCATAACTGACATCAGCAAAAGTAAAGTGAGCGTTTCAACCAGGACCACCAAAGACCATAGTTCCCATAACCCAGTATAGTCTAGTGTGATTTTTTGGTGGAATTTGTCAACAGGGAATAGTGAAGGGAGCCCCTTTATCTTGGAATGCTGCAATCTTAGATAACACGCTGCATTTATTTATTTTTTACATTACTGTGTTAAATCAGTGACAACATTCAACTTTATGAGGCAGAGAAATTACATGGCACTCCCTTAGGGGGTCTACTGAAGTCTATAGTGAAATTACCATTTACGTCTATTTTAGCTCTAAAATGTGGAGTGTATGGTTTTCTCCCTGCATCACCCAGGCTAACCTGCCCGTTCTCCTCCTGAAGAATAATGACCTAATCAAATGGCTCAGTTAAGTCAAATCAGCATCTCTGACTTTTATCCTCCGGAGAGAATAAACACATTAAGATGAGTAATATTCCGCATAGACAACCAGGGAAAAATAAAACACTAAACAAAATAAAGCTTATGCGTATCATCCAGTTCAATTTAATGATTAATTTTTTTATTGTTATTTAATTTAATTATTATTTCCAAGTCTATGCTTATTAATTAACTAACTACAATGTTATAGATATGTATACATGCTCAGAACATACACATGCGTATTTATATAATTACATATATATTTTACTTATAAATATATCTATTTTTTTGTTTATATTTTTGCTTCTTGTATATATTTTTCTCTGGTTGATGATTACTTATTTTTATTTTTTATCTTTCTTCCGACTTTGTTTTGCACAACCCTTTTATTGAGTGTGGCCCTTTTGTCGTTTCACTGCACCGTACTGTGGTTGCGTGTGAGAGAGTAACGAATCTTGAATAAAGAATCTTGATATACACTGCAAGAACGATGGGCCAAGAGTCTAATGCAAAATCCCATCAATCCACTACCTACATAAATGTCAAAGGTGCACGCATGGTGGGCATTCTGTGCAACATGTGAGAGAGAAAAAGCACACATCTCAGGCTTTTTTACTATGTAAATGAAACCAGGCATCATAGGGTCAGACACAAAGAACAGTTCATTTTGCAGAAGAGCCCAGACGATGCCAGTGAAGCAGCCCATCTTGCCTATAATGCAGCTGCAGTATTTTTCGGCGGTAATAAAAAAATGCGCACATACAATGTACCTGTCCAGCAGACCCCCGCCACCCCCCCCCCCCCCACCCCCCCGAACACCCGGTGTCCCTCGGTGCGTGCGGGGGGCCACTCACCGCGCCAGATGGCCGTCTTATGGGGAGGGCTGTGTCAGGTGCCCCCGGTGCGCTGCTCTTCCTCCTCCGTGGAAATAACACCGTTTTCGTTTGGTTCTCCACACGCCCCGGTCCCCGCGCTCACCCCTCGGTGGAACAGCGGCAGCGCCTCGTCCGGTGCCGCGCAGCGCCTCACCTGTCTCGCGTCTCTGCCAGCCCTGCGCGCGCCCGCGGCATTGCCGTCCCCGGAGCGCGCGCGCGCCCGCCTGCCAAACGCCCGATCAATTGTTATTATGATGATGATGATTATTATTATTATTATTATTATTATCTATTTTTTAATTTCTATTTTTTTATTATAGGCTTGTTTGAATTTCCCAAGAGAAACGAGCATAGCCCGACCAATCAAACTGAAAAGCACGAGTACTTTCTCTTCAAAGTCCACTCCGTCTTTTCTCTGTCTGGATGAAATGCTCTTCGCCCAAATATCTGTAATGTTTCATAAATCCAGGATGACGGTACTT